>NC_143143.1:66744166-67047196 GCF_059928025.1 Delphinapterus leucas | reverse complement strand
TAAATGAAAAAGAAATGAAGGAAACGATAGCAAAGATCAATAAAACTAAAAGCTGGTTCTTTGAGAAGATAAACAAAATTGATAAACCATTAGCCAGACTCATCAAGAAAAAAAGGGAGTAGACTCAAATCAGTAGAATTAGAAATGAAAAAGGAGAAGTAACAACTGACACTGCAGAAATACAAAAGATCATGAGAGATTACTACAAGCAACTCTATGCCAATAAAATGGAAAACCTGGAAGAAATGGACAAATTCTTAGAAATGCACAACCTGCCAAGACTGAATCAGGAAGAAATAGAAAATATGAACAGATGAATCACAAGCACTGAAATTGAAACTGTGATTAAAAATCTTCCAACAAACAAAAGGCCAGGACCAAATGGCTTCACAGGCGAATTCTATCAAACATTTAGAGAAGAGCTAACACCTGTCCTTCTCAAACTCTTCCAAAATATAGCAGAGGGAGGAACACTCCCAAACTCATTCTACGAGGCCACCATCACCCTGATACCAAAACCAGACAAGGATGTCACAAAGAAAGAAAACTACAGGCCAATATCACTGATGAACATAGATGCAAAAATCCTCAACAAAATACTAGCAAATAGAATCCAACAGCACATTAAAAGGATCATACACCATGATCAAGTGGGGTTTATTCCCGGAATGCAAGGATTCTTCAATATACGCAAATCAATCAACATGATACACCATATTAACAAATTGAAGGAGAAAAACCATATGATCATCTCAATAGATGCAGAGAAAGCTTTCGAGAAAATTCAACACCCATTTATGATAAAAACCCTGCAGAAAGTAGGCATAGAGGGAACTTTCCTCAACATAATAAAGGCCATATATGACAAACCCACAGCCAGCATCATCCTCAATGGTGAAAAACTGAAAGCATTTCCACTAAGATCAGGAACAAGACAAGGTTGCCCACTCTCACCACTCTTATTCAACATAGTTTTGGAAGTTTTAGCCACAGCAATCAGAGAAGAAAAGGAAATAAAAGGAATCCAAATCGGAAAAGAAGTAAAGCTGTCACTGTTTGCAGATGACATGATACTATACATAGAGAATCCTAAAGATGCCACCAGAAAACTACTAGAGCTAATCAATGAATTTGGTAAAGTAGCAGGATACAAAATTAATGCACAGAAATCTCTGGCATTCCTATACACTAAGGATGAAAAATCTGAAAGTGAAATCAAGAAAACACTCCCATTTACCACTGCAACAAAAAGAATAAATATCTAGGAATAAACCTACCTAAGGAGACAAAAGACCTCTATGCAGAAAATTATAAGACACTGATGAAAGAAATTAAAGATGATACAAATAGATGGAGAGATATACCATGTTCTTGGATTGGAAGAATCAACATTGTGAAAATGACTCTACTACCCAAAGCAATCTACAGATTCAATGCAATCCCTATCAAACTACCACTGGCATTTTTCACAGAACTAGAACAAAAAATTTCACAATTTGTATGAAAACACAAAAGACCCCGAGTAGCCAAAGCAATCTTGAGAATGAAAAATGGAGCTGGAGGAATCAGGCTCCCTGACTTCAGACTATACTACAAATCTACAGTAATCAAGACAGTATGGTACTGGCACAAAAACAGAAATATAGATCAATGGAACAGGATAGAAAGGCCAGAGATAAACCCACGCACATATGGTCACCTTATCTTTGATGAAGGAGGCAGGAATGTACAGTGGAGAAAGGACAGCCTCTTCAATAGGTAATGCTGGGAAAACTGGACAGGTACATATAAAAGTATGAGATTAGATCACTCCTTAACACCATACACAAAAATAAGCTCAAAATGGATTAGAGACCTAAATGTAAGGCCAGAAACTATCAAACTCTTAGAGGAAAGCATAGGCAGAACACTCTATGACATAAATCACAGCAAGATCCTTTTTGACCCACCTCCTAGAGAAATGGAAATAAAACCAAAAATAAACAAATGGTACCTAATGAAACTTCAAAGCTTTTGCACAGCAAAGGAAACCATAAACAAGACCAAAAGACAACCCTCAGAATGGGAGAAAATATTTGCAAATGAAGCAACTGACAAAGGATTAATCTCCAAAATTTACAAGCAGCTCATGCAGCTCAATAACAAAAAAACAAACAACCCAATCCAAAAATGGGCAGAAGACCTAAACAGACATTTCTCCAAAGAAGATCTACAGGTTGCCAACAAACACATGGAAGAATGCTCAACATCATTAATCATTAGAGAAATGCAAATCAAAACTACAATGAGATATCATCTCACACCAGTCAGAATGGCCATCAGCAAAAAATCTAGCAACAATAAATGCTGGAGAGGGTGTGCAGAAAAGGGAACACTCTTGCACTGCTGGTGGGAATGTGAATTGGTACAGCCACTATGGAGAACAGTATGGAGGTTCCTTAAAAAACTACAAATAGAACTACCATATGACCCAGCAATCCCACTACTGGGCATATACCCTGAGAAAACCATAATTCAGAAAGAGTCATGTACCAAAATGTTCATTGCAGCTCTATTTACAATAGCCCGGAAATGGAAACAACCTAAGTGTCCATCATCGGATGAATGGATAAAGAAGATGTGGCACATATATACAATGGAATATTACTCAGCCATAAAAAGAAATGAAATTGAGCTATTTGTAATGAGGTGGATGGACCTAGACTCTGTCATACAGAGTGAAGTAAGTCAGAAATAGAAAGACAAATACCGTATGCTAACACATATATACAGAATTTAAGAAAAAAAATGTCATGAAGAACCTAGGGGTAAGACAGGAATAAAGACACAGACCTACTAGAGAATGGACTTGAGGATATGGGGAGGGGGAAGGGTAAGCTGTGACAAAGTGAGAGAGTGGCATGGACATATATACACTACCAAACGTAAAATAGATAGCTAGTGGGAAGAAGCCGCATAGCACAGGGAGATCAGCTCGGTGCTTTGTGACCACCCAGAGGGGTGGGACAGGGAGGGTGGGAGGAAGGGAGATGCAAGAGGGAAGAGATATGGGAACATATGTATATGTATAACTGATTCACTTTGTTATAAAGCAGAAACTAACACACCATTGTAAAGCAATTATACTCCAATAAAGATGTAAAAAAAAATGGGAATATGATTAATAGAGATTAAAGAGAAATTCCAAAAACTCAGTAACCTCCTTAAGTATTGTAAAGATATCGTACTTTACAAAATTTCAAAGTGAAAATCTATATATATATTGAATTGTATTTGAAATATGACAGGAGAGTTAAGATTTAAAGGATGTCTTCCACAAGTTAATTCATTCAACTCTCACATTTGAGAAGAGTGAAGGCGACCGTTTTCTCTGTGAAGCAATGACAACTCAACATCCACATACAGCATTTTTTACTTTTCAAAGCTGCGGATCTGCATTAACCTCACTTGCTGTATATGCCTGGTGTTGGGTATGTACAGCAAACACCATTTTCAGATCTCACAGATGGAAAAATTGAGATAGATGTCAAATGACTGTCACTGAGTTTCGGTTAGAGACTTGACTGGAACATGATTTCCTACTCCAAAACCTTTTTCTGTTAGTCCTTTCAGTCTGACAAGGGATGGGCAGCAAAAATTGAATAATAACAGCACAATCTCCTGAGTCCTTACTGTCTGCCAGGCACTGTGCTAATAAGCACTTTCGTGGATTTCTCATTGTTCCTTAAACCCCAAGAGGTAAGAATCATTACTATTTTCACTTTCAAATGAGAAACTGAGGCTTAGAAGAGTTGGAGAACTCTCCAAAGGTCACAAAGCTCAGAGCTGAGTTAAGTGCTGGAGACAGGATAAAAACCCACACAAGTCTGGCTCCAAGCCTATGAGCACTTCCATAGTTCAAAGAAGGAAAAAGTCTTTGTTTTATAGACTTTTTCTGGTATTAGCATATGAGCATATGAGTTCTTTATGCCATATCTGTGAATTACTGCAAACCAGCAGCATTAAATGTAAGGTCGTCTGGCTCCTTTGCCTGTCTTTTCCTTACAAATTGAAGAAACTTTAAAAAAATAAAAGAGGGGGGTGGGAATCTATAGCTAGACCAGCAAATTCCACATGCAACTTGGGAGAGTTAAACCAAAAAAAAAAAGACACTCTGAAAGGTTTTATTTTGTTCATTCCATAAGAGAGGGCTAGAATAAAAAACCTAGATGGTAATTCAGTGAGTAGCTCATTAAATAGAACAGATTGCAATTCACAGCAGCATAAACCTGTTTGGGGGCTGCTAAAATAAACAGCTTCGTCTCCAAAGACACACAAGGAGGTGGTACGTGTGGCATCAAGGTGCCATTTCTGCAGGGCTGTGTGTGTGTGTGTGTTCTAACCCTCCTCCAGCCACATCCTCACTTTAAATGTTCATCTGTCTTCGGGAGCACTACCAAATCACTACCTTTCCAGGTGCCTCTATCTCTCTCCGCAGGCAAGTCGCAAGCCTCCAAATGAGCGTGTGGATGCTACTCCTCATCTGCCCCTGACAGGCAGCGAGCTGCCCCTCGCTGATGGAAGGAGACAGTCATAAAAGAAGCTGCTATGAAGCCAATAGGAATCCCTCTTTTCTTAATGAGAGAGGACATGACTCAGAAACCCAGCAGGGGTCACAGTTACTGTCTGTAGTCATGGGCAGGAATTGCCCCACCATTGAGAAAAGGCCAATTTCCTTTCTTCTTCCAAAGCAAAGGGAGAGATAGGTATGTGGAGTTGGGGGAGGCACAAGCAACAGCAAAACAGAATCTTCCTCCAAGAGCTTCTGAAATAGGGCAGACTGTTAGAGAAGGATCCTAGGACTGCAGGTCACTTTCAGCAGGGGAAACAGAGGCTGGAGAATTAGTAAAAGGGATTTGTTTTTTTTTTTGAGAATATACAGCTAACTGATAGCAGTTCTAATAAGAATCCAAGGATATCAGGCCAGAGTTTGCCCACGAAGGGAAAACTATGTGTTAGGCCAGCCTTAACACATGAGCATGTGCCAGGTTTTTACAAACAATCTCATTAATTTTCAAAATGACCCTCTAATAAAACTATCATGAAAACTAATACACATCCACACACAGGGCAAGGCATTTCCCCAAAGAACAGAATTTATGTGTGGCAGAGCTGGGATTTAACCTTTGGCTGTATGACCCCTGGGTTCATGTTCCTCCTATGGTACCATGATGCCTCCATCACAGGTAGGCCATCCATTTCCAAATTCACTAAAAATAAGCAAACAAACAAGTAGACTATTAGACTGTTCACCTGAATTTTCACAACATATAAGCCAGCCTTGAGAGAACCAGGGCTTCTATGAAGTTGGGAGACTGTGGACCCCACGGAGAGAGGACAGAGAGGATGAGAAAAGCAAAACAGAGTGCTCAAGGCTACACTGCAAGGTAAGAGTCAGAGGTGGGGGGCCAGAACTTCTCCTCCAATGGTAGGAAGGATGACTGTGATCGGGAAGGGCGCGGGCAGGGAGGCAGGAGAGAGTGGGTGAAGGGGCATATGGCTAAATCTGCATCTAGGAAAGAGGCAAGCAGGACAGGGAAAAACACCATAGCATCCCCTGCCCCACCACCTCTGGCTTCTACTGACTGTCAGCTGTGTTCTGCCAAGTTTATAGACTGAGAAGTTTGGGAACCACTGTTTCAAGAACAGCTGAGAGGAACTCTCAGCAGGACTCCCTTTTCTTAGGCTTGCCCAGGAGCTTCCAGCAGTTAGCAGAAGACTTGACAGCAGTCTCACACTTCCACTGTCTACACACCTACCAGTGCTTTACGATCACCAATCCCACTCATTCATTCCTGCGCTTTACCCCCTTTGTACAAATCCTTAAATGAGTTTCAAATGCTAAGGAAACAGTCAAAGTCTGTTTCAGACATCACGGCCTGTGGATACTGCTTCATTACAAGGAGTCCCTCTTTCTCTTTCCAGGATAAAGCCTGGGATGATTTAACTGTGGCAAAATTAGCATACAATTTGTAAGTCATTATGGTGCAAAGTATGTGGCGAGAACACTTTATTGAATAAACGTGCTGAGAATAATTTTCCTAGGAACTAAAAAAAGGAAAACCTCTCTTCAAGGCTCTCCTCCTTCTTTTAAAATCCCTGCCAGTATCTATATAATTATGTCTTACTTCTGACACTCAGAAGCCTGGCATTTCTGTACATTTGACCAACAGAAGCCAGAAGGAACCCATGAGAAGTCAGGATATCTTCCCAACAACAGGGACCTTGGCATTTTCTGGGCTTTTTGTTGCTTGGGGAGTCAGGTGAAATCTGCTGAGACAAGCACCTTGGGTATTTATAGATCACAGAGAACTGCTGCTCACTAGAAGAGTCTTAAGAATTACATGACCTTTAAAAGGTTAACCAGGAAGCCCAAGGGTATGTTCAGATACACTGTGGCCCTGAAGTCGCATGGACACTGAATATAACGTGAAAGCATTGGGCAACTGCCCAAGACGTGAAATTCTTTCCTAGTTACAGATTACTGTAGGTAATGCGACTTGAACTGAGTATGTATACAATTATCAGTTTGTCCTGTAGACTCTTCTAAATAGGAGTATCTTTCTGTGTTTAATATAGCTACAGGTATGCCACAGAATTTACACAGTTGTAAAAAATATTTTTTTGATGATGGGGCTATTCAGAGAAAACAAAAATTAGGGTTAAAATGAGAGTTTAGATGTAATGTAGAAAACTCAGGACCCTCTATCTTCCTTAATACCCATGGACAAATATTAATTTTATCTCAGGAGTAGTTGTCCTTCATTTACTGCATGTTAATCACTATGTAGGTCCTAAGAATATGATGAACAAGAGATTCGAGTCGTAGAGACAGAGAGCAAACAAACATATAAAATAATTACAGGTTACGAAGAAGCACTGGCATGGGGACACTACTTTACATATGGGTGTCACTGAAAAGCTCTCTGGGGGGTGACATTTAGGCTAAGACCTGAAATTAGAAGGAGGCACCAGTGTGAGAAGAGGCAGGACAGGGGGAGAAGCAAATGCAAAGGCTATACAGCTGGAAGTTAACGCACAGCAGCAGGAGAGGAAGTGGAAGAAGTAGAGGGGACTCAGATCACACAAAATCTTGCAGTATTAGGGAAGGAAGAGAATCATGTGTGCAGAGAGGTGGTGGTAGAAACAGTGCTCACAGAGAAAAGAAAACTAAAGGTTCTCTGGCCACCTCTACAGGCCAGGACCTGTGGAAGCAGCTTTCACGTGTGTTATAGCTATGTCACCAAATTCCTAAATATGTAATTCCTCACAGACCCACAGGTTGGGACGTATACCTTAAAAACAAAACACCAGAAAAGAAGAAAATAAAGCTGGGGAAGTTAGGCTATTTGCCCGCAGTTGGAGACCCAGAAGAAGCCTGGCTCTAAAGCCCGTGCTCCCCCCTCACACCTTCTGCCCTGGAGTATAACTTATCACTCGCCCCAAAACTTAACTTGGCTTCCCACTGCCCCTCCTTTGCTCCTGTTCCTCTCTAGTCTGGAAATGGCTTATATGTCTCCTCCTTTTAAGGTTCAGCTTGAATTCTGCCTCATCTACAAAACTGTTAGGGGTGACTCGAGGTGCAGATGGCTTCCCCCCTGCTCCTTGGATTCTTCCAGCCCTCAGCAGCAGCAGCAGTACTCCTGGGGCCCATTCTTCTTTTGACACTTCCACCTGTGTTCGCCCCCAGCCAGTGCCTAGCTTAGTGCCTTGCACAGAGCAGGTGCCTGAGAAACATCTGCCAAATGACTGGATTCTTTTCAGTGAATTTTGGTCAACTGCAAACCATGGACACTTGCACCGTGCCCATGGGAATCTGAAGTTTGCAGGGAAGATAGTGGCTCCGAGACACTAAAAATGTCAATACTTGATCCCCCTTCTCTTGGTCAATACCTGACCCTGTTATTTAAGGTGTTTTTTGTTGCAGACTTGGCAGAGTATATGAGATATTTATTCATTATGGATATGACAGTCAACGTTATCAAATGCCTGAGAAAAAAGTATTCAATTCAGGTCAACAAATATTTGCTGAATTCCCAGTAGGTGTAGGACATCCAAGTTTAACGGGGGTGGGGTGGGGTGAGGCAACAAATCGTTTAAGAGAGACTTAAGAGAGTAGGTTGCATGAAGGAGAGACGAAATGAGGTGGTTTGTTCCAGGTCACTTCATACCTGTGAGGCGGCTTCATCTGGCAGGATGAGCCTGAGTGCTGGCAGAGAGCGCTGCTCACAAACACGTCCCTCCCCCCCACACCCCGCCACGACTCTCCCAGCAACACTGAGGCTGCTGAGCACTAATAGCGTTGGAACGTTTGCCAGTGCCCAGCAAAACAGCCTTGGCGTCAAGGAGACAGGTGTTTGTCAGGGAACGGCGGGGCCCTGCGCCTGTGGCACACAGAAGCACCGTGAATGCTGGCGAGTGGCTGCAGCCATTACTCTCCGTCAGTGCTAATCAATTTCACACCCTCTTCAATGCTGATAATAGATAATCTTGTAGGAAGCAGCCCAAGTTTCTTTTTTTTCTTAACATCTTTATTGAAGTATAATTGCTTTACAATGGTGTGTTAGTTTCTGCTTTATAACAAAGTGAATCAGTTATACATATACATATGTCCCCATATCTCTTCCCTCTTGTGTCTCCCTCCCTCCCACCGTCCCTATCCCACCCCTCTAGGTGGTCACAAAGCACCGAGCTGATCTCCCTGTGCTATGCGGCTGCTTCCCACTAGCTATCTATTTTACGTTTGGTAGTGTATATATGTCCATGCCACTCTCTCACTTTGTCCCAGCTTACCCTTCCCCCTCCCCGTATCCTCAAGTCCATTCTGTAGTAGGTCTGTGTCTTTATTCCCGTCTTACCCCTAGGTTCTTCATGACCTTTTTTTTTTTTTTCTTAGATTCCTGCTCCCTGATGCCCAACAGCTTCCTCTGGTCTCTCTCAAAAAACAAAGGAAAACAACACCCTCCCCCACCAAAAAAAAACAAACAAAAACCAAAGTCTATTCCAGGTTCACCTCAGATGAAGCATCTGATGGTGCCAATGCTCTGGTCTGCTTGGACAACTCCTTTTGGGTTATCTGGTAAGGAGGGTGCTCTTAGGAAAAGGACTGCCTGGCATACTTAAAAGTTACATGGGAATTCCAAAGGAAGCTAGGAAAATCTAACAACAGCAGTAGCTTTTACTTATTGAGCAAAGTAAATACATAGTTTATGCTTAGTCTTCATGATAGCACTGAAAGGGAGGTGTTATGGCCATTTTACAGATGAGAAAATCACAGCTCGGAGAGGTCAACTCATTTGCCCAAGGTCTCAGAGCTAGGAAGCAGCAGAGCTCAAATTCAAATCCAGGCTTATCTGACCCCCTACCTCATGCGCACCTTTCTACTAGGCTGCTGCTGGCACTCCATGAAGACAGTCGCTGATCAACCTCTCATTGTGCTTTTAACCCATTTCATTTTCAAAAAATGGCAGTTACCAAAGTATGCTCACCTGAATCTGAGGGAAAACGTTAAGTTGGAGGGGATTTGAGAGACCGCCTTTGCTGATGCCACATTATGGCTAAGAATCTGGGGCTACACAAGGCGCAGTGACAAGGTGTGGCGAGGCAGTGATTGTGAGGTGCATGCCCGCACTAAAATCCTAGCCCTCGGACTCCCAGGTGCGCCTTCAACCAGCCCTAAAAATCTCCTTCAGCAGATAACTTGGGGAATTCCGTCAGAGCAGGAGTTCTAATTGTCCCATGGCTGTTTCCCTACAAAAGTCTAGGGAAAGTTCAATTTGTTTCTGATTATCATTCAGTCAAAGATGAAGAATATATACTTTGGCACTTTAACAAGCACTAAGTGTCGACCATGTACAAGTTGCTGTGAATGGAGGAAAAAAGGGAAGAGGAAAGTTTAATCAAAGAATAAAATAAAGGGGGTGAGGTGTGTGGAATGAAAGGACTGTGTGTGGAACATGCTGGTATCTGAAGTCCAGCCTCAGAATTCAGAGTCTCTGCCATTTACCCTGTAATAGTATCACCACATTAAAGAAGAAAGTCCCAGTCAATCAATTCAATCAATCAACAAACATCTGAGGACTTACTAGGTTTAGAGAGCACAGGGAAATCACAAGAATGATACATATGGTTACCTATCTACTGGTATTCATAAATGAAGGTATAGTTTGTGAAAGGGAATGGGTGGCTTAGAAGGGCACAGACAACAAGGTCACTGTTTTCCCCAAGCTCTAGTCTCTCACCCTGGCCTGAGGCACAACCTGAGGGAAGATGCTAGTGTAATTCCCAATGTACACAGCTCTGCCTCATGGCTGGCCTGCCCCAACACAGACGGGAGGGGTGCTGAAGCAGGCTCTCCCACCAGTGAGGCTCAAAAGCCTCCAGTGTGTCTTTAAGGCAAGAAGAGTGAAAAGAAAATAGAGTGATATAGCAAATCCAGATCACGAAGAAAATGGGCTCTACTACAGACTTTGAAAAAAGCAAAAGAAGGATCATTGTGCAACATGACCATAGACTGAGGGTACTTCCCTGGTGGTGCAGTGGTTAAGAATCTGCCTGCCAATGCAGGGGACATGGGTTTGATCCCTGGTCCGGGAAGACCCCACATGCCATAGAGCAACTAAGCCCGTGCACCACAACTACTGAGCCTGTGCTCTAGAGCCCACGAGCCACAACTACTGAGCCTGTGTGCCACAACTACTGAGCCCGAGCGCCCTAGAGCCCAGGTGCTGCAACTACTGAGCCCACGTGCTGCAACTACTGAAGCCCGTGCTCCTCCACAAGAGAAGCCACCGCAATGAGAAGCCCGCGCACCACAACGAAGAGTAGCCCCTGCTCGCCACAACTAGAGAAAGCCCACACGCAGCAACAAAGACCCAACGCAGCCAAAAACAAAAAGAGAGAATACAAATCAGACATTAACCAATATGAAAACCTGCCCCGATTAAAGGGACAGATGAGAAATCAACTGAGGACAGAGATAGCAGAGAACAAAATAGAAGCAGATGAAAAATACAGGAGGTAGGATAACACCCTAGGTAAGTATGGCTTGTCAAGAAAAAACATCTAGCAGGTTTCATCTCCCTCAGCAACCACCTCAACAGACAATGCGGCTCAGTCACTCTGACCCGGTTTGCAGGCCGTGCTGCAGAGCTTTGAGCTCCCTTCTCTAGGTCTCCAGGTTTCATCTGCAAATGAGGGAACTGTATTCAATGACCTCACAGTTTCCTTCCAGTGCCTCCCTACGACTACAGAAGCCAGCAAGTGTGTGTGACAAGACACACTCTGCCACTGTGGTACCAAGTCACAGCACTGTGCTTTGGTCAGATTTTCGAAGAGAAGCTCTTATCAAGGGTACTTGTGCTACCACCCAGACTCCCAGGTCAGACCGGGATCAATTGTACACATCCATCCTCTTCAGGGACTTCACTCCTGTTAAAAGGGCAGTTATAACCACTGGCGGACTGTCATCTGCTCAGCTCTTACGACATGTTAGGTGGCACACAAAGGTAGATGGCACCTTTGCCCTTGCCTGTCCTGTGGGGAGATACAAGGTGCACAAGGGACCCAATGGAGTGCAAGTCAATAGCTGGCAAAAGATAGGCAGGGATACGTACGTGTTTTTCCCCTTCAATCTTCTTGTCGGCCACCTGCATTGCATCCAGATATTTAAAATGCAATTCCATCAGCCTGTCAACCTGAAAGAGAGATACTTCTCAGGCATGAGTGAGAAAGAAAGAGTATACCAAGGCAAGAGAACACGGGAGCTCCTATTCGTCTTACTGTCACTCCCCACAAAGGGAGAGCCACTCTACCACTTCTCACTCTGGATATGAGCTTTGCTGCGGAACACATCAGGAAGGGATCAAACGGCTCGGGCAGAACAAAGCAAACACTTAGCATGGATGCAGTTTGAACACAGGCCATTCCCCAACGACGCTATGCATTCCCAGCCCTTCTAGGTCTCCCCTGAATTCATGTTGTTAAAAACAAACGAATAAAAATTCAAGTCCCATCTTGCACAGAGAAGAAGCATGAAGTTACATACTTGATATTCACTTAGAACTATACAGAAATTTCTTTTGTCAAACTGAAACCTTTCATGTTCAGATTCTGCCCCAGAGCTGATCTTTTTTTAAAAAACGGTCTAAGTAAAATCTCTTTTGTTGCTTTTCAGTCAGAAGAGAGTGCAAGAAAAACTCCTTCACAACTTAAAAAAAGCCCCTGACTTTTGCTTAGCAATAACCTAAAAATCAGTTTCAAACTTAGCAAAAGTCATGCTTCAAACATGGCCTGAGGAATACTGAGTGGGCTTGAAAGTTTCATTTTTTCCCTAAGACTTCCAAAAGATTGAAGGAACACTGTGAAGCCAGCCTAAACTTCTAACCTCTCTTTTTACTGGGCTGGCACCACTATGGTTCTTGGCAACCCTGGTATTTACCCAGGAGCTCGTATTGATTAATAGTAGATGTTGCTTCAACACAGCATCAGACAGTCAGGAAGACTGTGCCCAAACCTTCCCTGGTTAACAATGATGACCCTAAGATCTTATATATTTCAGTTTACAAAGTATTCTCATATCCACTCTTTCCTTAAACGTTGGGAAGTGTGATAAGGCAGGCAGGGAGGATAGACGGCAACCCTAACTTTAAAGGTGAGGAAGCTGATGCACAGACATTAGCTAATGTCACCAGGGCGACATGATCGCTAAGATGTTCTGTGTCCTAACCCAATGGCCTCTTCTTCTTTCTTTTTTTTTTTTTTTTGCAAACAACAATTGCACTTATTTGTATTACTTACATGGTAACAAATGGTTTCACTGCATATTAAGAATTTTTAAAGCACTGACCTGATCTTTTCCTCCTCATCTTAATGATCCATAATGGTACACTGTTGCGTACAGAAATGGTTTCAAAATATTTGGGGTCAAGGGTGATGCATTAGGAGATGAGAGGCAGAAAAACCTTTGACATCCAAACCAATGGAGCCCGGATGCTGGAGAAGATATTTTGGGGCAGGAACACTTAACCCAGCACTCCTCAGATCGCATCAGGGAGATAGTGATTCTATTCCCGCTGGTCCCAGTCCCATCTTTACAGTCCAACAAGCACCCACCTTCTCACTGTCATTTTCAGTGAATTTATTCAGAAGCCGGGTCCGCTGCTGCCCTCTCAGGTTCCGCAGGAGGGAAGCCAGGATTGAACAGACATGCTCTGGGTTGGGAAGGAGAAAGGAGAACATGCTGTGATCAGAGCAGTAATTATTACCTCTCTTCAAGCCTGGTCTGGTTCTACTGAAGGAGGAATAAGTAGGTCTTCCCTGACTGCTGCTACTTCTTAATAAGACAAGAACCTAAATTGTGTCAATGGAAAACGGAACTGATTTTCACATACGGTGCAAGAAACGTATTCAAAAGGGATTATATCCCCAAAGACAACTTGAGCAAGTGAATCAAAACTAAGTTAGAATTTCTGTTCTGCCTATAATTAATTGAGTTTTATTGTCTGCAACAGAACCTCAAACTAATCCCCCCATTTACAGAAATAACCGGTAAATAGAGTATGAATACTAACCATGAGGTGAGCACATAACGAACAAATAAGACATGTTCTACCATATTCTCAAATTACCTTATAACTTTCCCAGGTAAATATCTGAGAATTAAATAAGAAATATGAAAGGGTTCCAGTGCTATCACTTACATTCTGGTGCACCTAAAATCTCTACCTCAAGTTTAAAGACAGCAGGACAGTAAGGACTTCAAAAGGATAACAATGTTTTTTCAGTCCACATAACCTATAGGCTTCTATTATGAGATACTATTCTTCTAGCCAGGGAAGAAAAGGGTAATTGAAGGGTATATCATAGGCTTCAGCTGTAAAGAGGTTCTTTTCTTTAAAAAGGATTTTAAAAAACCAAGGATAATGATGTTGAAAAGGAGATGGCAGAGTAAAGCTTGTTTTGAAATAAAATGCTCACAGTGTGGGCAACAAATATTCTGTTTGAAAACTGACCGAACATCTTTAAATGCCAAAGTTTGAGTTCTCAAAAAGTCATTTTCCTCACTTATATCAGAGAAGCATTCCTCACTACTTCATTTCCCCAATCTCTTAATGCTAGAGTTATTCAGTCTTTAGACTTCTATTTCTACCTCCTACTCCTTCTTCTAGCCACTTTCACCTCCCTGGGGATCTCATCTAGTCCCACAGCTTTAAAGACCATTTACGTGCTGACAACTCCCAAACTTGTGTCTATAGGCCAGTCCTGTTTTCTGAACACAGGCTCATGAATTCACCTGTCTACCTGCTCTCTCCACTTGGTTGTCTAGCAGGACTGAACATGGTTTTGGAACCAAGCTCCTGAACTCCCTCCTCAGGCCTGTCCCCAGTTTGTTCCACTGAGTTAATGGCAACCAGGTCCTCCAGTTTCTCAAGCCAAAAACAGTGGCGATATCCTTGATTCTCTTCTTTCTCACACGTCCCACAGAAACCTTGTCAGCTGTAGTTTCAAATTACACCCAGGACTCCATGTCTTCTTACTGCTACCCCACTGCCATTACACTGGTCCACAGCACCATCACCTCTTGCTTGGAATACTCAGCAGCCTGCTTGTGGGGCTCTCTGCTTCCACCCTTGCCGGCTTTGGCCTGATCTCCATAGAGCAGTCCGAATGATCCTTTAGGTTAAAACCTAAGTCAGACCCTATCATTCTTCTGTGTAAAACCCTCTGATGGCTCCCCACTCACTCAGACTAAATGCTGTTTCTAACGTCAGACAGGCTTCTGCCCTGGGGCCTCTGTACTTCCTGTTTTCCTTGCCTGAGATGCTCCTCACCAGACTATCTGCATGGCTCAATCTTCACATCTAGTTTTACTCAACTGTCATCTTCTCAATGAGGCTTTTTCTTGACCACCCTATTTAAAAATGCAGGGCTCCAACACCACTGATTTCCAAGTCTTAACTACTTTATTCTTCTCTTCGGCATGCATTATCTTCTAAAATACTGTATAATTAATTATTTGTTTTGTTCACTGCCACCCTTCAATTAGAATATAAGCTCCTTGAAGGAAGGGATTTTAGTCTGCTTTGTTCATTGGTATATCCCTGGTCCCACAACAATGTCTAGCACATAGTAGGTGCTTTAGAAATACCTGCTGAATAAATGGGAAGAAAGCAGGCTCTCAATACAAGTTTTTGGTGGTGGTGGTGGTGGTGGGACCAGACAAACAAATCACTCTTGAACTCTGGGTATTTTTCAAATGCCTTTGAATAGCTTTCACCTTTTGTATATAGTGCCTATCCCAAGTTCAGAGTAATAGCACCCTTGCATTGGTAATATGCTCTCAAACCATCAGTTACAAAATGGTCCTTAAAGATATTTTGCATTTGGGAGTAAGTGGATGACTTTTTCTTAGGGAGCGATCAGTTTGAATAAAATATCTCTAGTCAGTAGATTCACTTTTTTAAGTATAAATTTTTTCTAAAATATGCTGTGGAGAGAGGTATTATACCTTCTCAAGACCCCAAGTTCTCCCCAATATCTTTCTTCTAACTTCCGATGTAAAGCTGGGATTGAGCTGGTATAAGCTCCACCTTCATAAAAAGGAAGGGGCACGGAACAGGAGTAGGGTGAGATGAGGGCAGAAAGTGGCGAGTGGACAGAATAGGACCTGCCTTCACAGGAAGGCAAAAACCATCATGAACCTAGGGTAAGGAACCAAGACAGCTCAGCTCAGGGTGACAAAGTATAATAAGAAGGGACGTCTTTGGAGGCTCACATCAGGCAAAAACAACAAAAAGAACAAACTTCTGTGTATGTCAAGGAGAGAAGATTAGAGGAAGGAAGAGTGGGGGACATAATCAGTTCTGCAATCTTGGGCCAAGCAACTGGATGTGGCTCTGATCTCTTCAAGCTGGTGAACAGATGTGGGACAGGCCATAAAAAATGCAGTGAATTTTAACAAGCTTAGTTTTGAAACTTTGAAATTACTCAGCATGACAACTGCTAACAACTTCCATGTATATATATGACAATCTGACAACCACAGAGGAAGAAAAAAAAAAATCAGCCAGAGAGTTCTCATAGATTATCTAGGCCAAATCTCTTATTGTACCTATAGACAAATCAAGGCCCAGAGAGAAGTGACTTGTCCACACAGCTAACTGGTGAAAGAGGTAGAACCCAAATTTCAGATTACTCACTCAATCATTCACTGACCACTTACCTCTGTGCCTGGCAAGCACTTGGTTATCAGGGCCTCCAAACAACATAGTATCCCTACCCTTAAGGAGCTCTGTGTTTAGTGGGGAAAACAAAACAATAATTACAGTGCAGTGTGACAAGTTCCATCACTGAGGTAGGCAGAGGGGATCTGGGGAGCACAGACAAGGTATAGCTGACCTAGAGGAATTCCCACTGGAGGTAACAAACAACTGAAAATCTTAAAACAAAACAAAACTAAAAAGCCATGGCTGACAACTAGATAGAGAAGATAGAGCATTCCAGGCAGAAGGAACAATATATGCAAAGGCCGGTTTGGATGGCGTATCACATACACATGCAGGAGGAGAGGCCAGTCAGGTGGGGAAAGGCTGGAGAAAAAAGAGACAAGGATCCACCAATGAATTTTAAGCTGTAGACAGATAAGACTAGATATGAGTTTAGACCAATCCTTGGCTGCTAGATTCCTTTTAGAGATCAAGATAATGTTTCTCTTTCCTGATAAATTTTTTGTGCTTTTTACCTGAGTTACCTCTTTGCCTTGGCTGTTAAGAAGCTCAAAGGTGAGTCCATGCTCAACCACAGGAGTCAATTTCTTTCACTACTTTATTATTGACTCTCTCCATCCTCCACCAATGGATTTTAAAGTAAAAGGAATGGATGCATATGGTAAAAACCAAACTATACAAAAAGGTATGAATGTCCTCAACAAATATTTATTGAGCACGTACTAATATTTCTTTTCCCATACTCCTCTCACTACCCTGTTCATCTCTCCCAAAGGACAAAAAACTACTAGTATCTTGTGTACACTTACAGGAGGGGAAAAACAATATATATACATACACACACATGTATGTATATATACATACATGTGTGTAAATATATACACACATATATTCTCTACTATATTTTTCCATATCAGCACATACTTTTTTTTTTAATGGCTGTCAGGAATTCCACTGAACTTATTTATCATAATTTAACTAATGCCCCAGTCATGGATATTAGGTGGGTTCCAGTTTGGCGTTGTTTGTTGTTTTTGCTATTAGAAACAATGCTGCAATGAACGTCCATGTACACGTATCCTGGCACGTATACCTTTATTTCTGGCATGGATACACTTTTGCACATATATTCTTATGGCAAATTCCTAGAAGTGGAAGTGGTGAATCAAAAGCTATTGACATATAAAATGTTGAAAGACATTGACAAATTGTCTTCCAAGAAGGTTGTACCAATTAACTTCCACTCTCAGTATGTGTATGTGTGTGTATCTCTGTGTTTTGTACATACAAAAAGCTTTGATGATTACCTTTTATATGTGGGAAGCATGTAACTTAGTAGGAAAAGCTTACATTTTGGAGTCAGACAACATAGGTTCAAATCGAAACTCCTACCACTTGCTCAAGGGCATGACCTTAAGTACTTGCTCAAGGGCATGACCTTAAGTAAGTTAATTAACCAGAATGTGCTGGGAAATACTTACATGCACATACACATATATCATACATACACACTGAGAGTGGAAGTATAATTTTACATACATAGTGTAAAAGAGTATCTGTTTTCCCATATCCTCACTCAGATTGGATATTATCCAACTTAGAAATTATGACAACCTTGTAGGTGAAAAATGGGATCTTCTTTCGGTTAGCATGTTTTTATTTTTATTATGAATAAGATCAAACACCTTTTCTGATGTTTACTGACCATTTGTATTGCTCTCTGTGTGAACTGCCCGGCCTTATCCTTTGCCCATTTTGATTTCTATGAGCTCTTTGTAAATTAAGAATATTACCTTTTTGTCTCCTACACTGCAAATATTTCCCCCAGTTTGACATCTGTCTTTCAACAAATTCTTACTCGAAGCTAAGATTTAGTATCACCATATTGTTTTGCTGTAAGTTGCTTCAAATTCTGGTATGAAAGTAAGCAGGGTACAATAATAACTGTCACCAATTTATTGTGTATCAATAACAGTAGGCTTGAGTCTGTACACAATTTTCTCATTGAATCTTCACTACTAAGCTATGCAAAAGGTACTATTCTCATTTCTGATTTATTATGCAGAATCCAAGTGTCAGAGAAGTTAATCAATTTACTTAGTAGGTCATGTCCTTGAGAGAGCGGTGGGAACTTAGATTTGAACCCATGTTGTCTGGCTCCAAAATGGAAGCTTTTCCTACTAGGTTACAGGCTCCCACATATAAAAGGTAACCATCAAAGCTTTTAAAGAAGAAACTTTTATGATAAAAGAGATCAGAAACTAAACCATGTAAAACCTGAAAATGTGCTTCATGGGGGGGCTCACTGTGTCCAAAAGACAGGCACTATGTAAATGTGGATTAACAAAAAAGTCAATAGTTTTAACGAGAGGAAAGTGAAGCGAAAGGCCATATGGAGGTAAGACATGAATAACACCCTTCTTTTCTCTCTTACTGAATTACCCTTTCCAGAAGCAATTTCTAGCAGAGTCCAAATAAAGTGACTTTGAGTCCTGGGCAGTTCCACAAATACTAAACCAAAACTTCTCAATAATTCTCCCACTTAATCTTCCTGATTAAAATGGATGAGGAGTTGCAAGAGAATGTTCTTTTATTTTTTGGGGGGGTGGGGGGGCCACGCTGCGCGGCTTGCGCAATCTTAGTTCCCCGACCAAGGATTGAACCCAAGCTCTGGAAGTGAGAGCGCAGAGCCCTAACCACTGGACCATCAGGGAATTCCCAAGAGAATGTTCTTTATATACCTCAACAAGATGGGATGTGGGGTGCTGGTGGCACAGAGAGAGTGTCAGGAGCTGTGATTTTCAAAGAGGAAAATATAATATAGAGGAGAATCATTTTTTCTGGAACTAGATCATATTAGCATGTATTTCCACAGCTCATCCCAGCCTGGAACAGGAGATACCTTGATCAATTGCAGTGGTATACTAAGAACAAATGACATATACCTATTAGTTTGGGATTTTAAGTAAAGGACAGGTTGTCACAGGCAGACCTGAATCTGCCTATATTCTTTGCATCTCTCTCTCTGGGTGCTGTGGCTGGTCGTAGGTCACTGGTGCCTGCCAGATAGGAAAACACTTCATTCACCCTAAGTTTTGCGCATACACATGAGTGCAAACACACACACACACACACACACACACACACATGCTTTCATTAGCCACTAATAAATGTAGCTTCCCTAGGAACAGATTTCAGCCCAAGGTGGTGTCAATTTCTCACGCACCAAGGAGATGGGGAGAGCTGCTGGCACAGAGAGCAGGGGAGATAACAGGTTTATCTGCTGGCCAACACCGCTCAGCTGCTCTGTCATTTCGACAGGATAAAATGGAGGTGAAAGATGGCTATGGAGCTGTCAATATAGACAGGGTGGATGTGGTGGCCCCACTACAGAGAACAACCTCTAAGGCAGGACCCAGGAAGAGCAGAACATATGCACGCACGCGCACACACATTAAAGGAATCCACAGGGGAAGGTCACGCAAATCTACACTTTGAAGTCACTAGGTAAGGAGGCAGGGGTCTTGGTGGAGAATTAGAGAGCCAGTATTGAAACTGTGTGCCAGTGTGAGTCCCTTCCTGCTGGGTGCCTTGCTCAACAGTCAGACAACTGACTGCCTCAGACACTAATTAGTGAAACTGCCTAGAGGAGTGGCTCTGGCCCATTCTTCCCCCAGCTCAAACCTTCCCCCAGCTTCAAGGCCCCTCCAGAGTGATTAGCAATGGGTTAGACCCCCCTGGATATATGCAATGGGGGCTAAAAGTTTGATTCTCTAGGGTCAATCAGAATTCTGTAATTTTCAGAGCTGAAAGGAGAATTAGAAATCTTTGGTTCAACTCCTCTGAGATTTCGAGTATAGAAACAAAAGCCCTGATAAAGGATGTGATTTGCTGCTTCCAGTCAAAAGTACCTTTCTAGGCCACTGAAATCTAGATCTGCAATTTGTCCCCCCACTCCTTATTTTTTCCTTCTTAAAATCATGACAAACACTTTTGAGAATCTGATGAACCCTTATGCATGCTATTCCCTCCCGTATATATAGATACGAATGCCACATTTCCATGAAGTTTCAGAGCGTTCCCATCTCTTAGGGATGGCTCTTGGGTTAAGAACCCAAGATCTAGTATAGATCAGAGGTCTTTCCAGAATGGCACAACCAGACTGTGGCAATCACTCTAACCAGCCTCCTGCAGTATGTGCCACTTTTGTAAAGAATGAGATGGAAGTGCATTTCCCATCCTCATCCTTAAAAAAGTATGGTCCAAACCCCAATAGGCTAACGTCACCTCTCCCTGTGAGGAGAGTTATTCATCCAGACGGGCCTATAAACAACTAGGCCTATCAGTGTCCTACTGCTGTGAGGTACACTGAGAGGACTAACTCCAGGGACCTCCTCCAGAAACGCCAAGTGAATTAATTAATTATGTGGGGCTTCAGGATCAGACAGACTTGGATTCAAATCTTGCCTCTGACACTCACTAGCTGGTTAAGCTAAACCACTGGCATACTGTTTAATCTCCGAGCCTCAGTTCTCTTATTTGTAAAATGCGGCTGTCCCTTCTATCTATTAAATCCATTGTATCAAATGAGATATGTACACAGTAGGCACTCAACAGACATTAGTTTGAGATCTGCTGCATTGAAAAAGAGCATCACAAGAGATTCTCTCACTGAGGCACCTGCCAGAGATCGCCACCTCACTCCTTCCGTACTGCATCCTGATCACATGTTGGCAACTGAACATGTTTCAGTCGGCCTGAGCTATTCTAACTAGCCCCTGCTGAGATAAATAGGAACTTAGATGGCTTGACTTTCTCAGCTGGTAGGGCTATTTTCTACAACTCGAGATTTGTTCTAACTCTAAAATGGAACAAGGCCAACTTCACTCAGACTCTTTAATCCCACAATAAATTAAAATAAAGACCTTATGTGTGGTTGCCTATAAAGCCAAATAATACAAGATTCTGGGAGACCTGCAAACAGCCCTGAGGTGGGCAGTGGCTATTTATCAGTAAGCTGAAGGACACAGCACATCTAAGCAGAGATGGTCCTTGCCTTTTGATCTTGCTGCAAGAACTGAAAACACAACACATGATCTGCAGAGGAAATGAAAAAGACACTCTCCTTTATGAGTTTTATAACCACAGGACAAGTAATTACAGGGCACCAAGTGGTACATACACCAGCCATTCCTTTACTCAAACTTCTGAGTACCTACTGTGTGCCAGGCAATGTACTAAGTACTGGGACCGTAGAGATGAAAGAAGATGGTCCACTCTAGAGAAGCTCATCCTCATCATCTTATGGGCAGGGCTGGAGGTGTTACACTGGCAAGTAAATGTCTGTGAGCTCACAACCCCAAGTTTTCTATGGCAAAGCTGGTAGACAGAAGCTAGAATTTTGGGTTCTAGGAGCACACTTAATTCTTGAAGCACATATTTGGACCACATTCTCGAATCCTGGGACAAATGGACTACTATTTATATTAGCAAGTCTCCCAAGGTGAGGACTGGGGTGGAGGTAGGGAACAGAGGGAAGAAGGTGACAAGGTGCACAGTAATAATCCCCAAATGTGACTTCCTCATCCTTCTGTGCCTCTGGATTTCGGAGGTGTCCCACTTCCATCTCTGTTGGAGTTTTGGTCCCATGAGGCAGGGGAAGATTATATTTACCAGAAAGGAAAAGGAGGCATTAACCAGCTGAGCTGGGCCACAGGACTATCTTTGGGACAGGAACTGACACTGATTTATTCATTTATTCATAAGATAGAATCCTACAACATATAAGATACAGTGTTTGGGGACTGAGACAATGAGACAATCCTGCCCGCTAGGTGACTGAGGTATACTATGTCTAAAATTACTTGACAGAAAGTGATAGTGAATGGGGAAGGGGCAGAAACTACTCATGAGGCAAATACTCTTCCAGTGAGGATATCTGGAAAGGCTGGTAGGCAAGATGGCACTTGAGCGGAGCCTTGAAGAACAGAAGCAGGTAAGAGAAGAGCCTCGGCAGGAGAAGGGGCAATGGGAACAACATTATTCCAAACAGATGGACAAGCGTGAAGCAAAGGCATTAAGTTGAAACGTACAGGGTACAGGCAATGAACTGGGAGGAGACCAGTGTGGTGGGAGGGAAGGGGGACAAAAGGTGATTAGGTTGGAAAGGTGGGGGAGGGGTGCAGATAATAGATAAATGTACATGCTGGACTATGGAAAGTGGACCCTAACCAACACCCCAATGGCCTGGCATTTAAATACTGGCCCAGCATGGCTCATTGGGGAATGAATTCAGGGCTGATCTGCCCACCCAGCTTCAGAGCCTGCACCTCCTTCCAGCAGCCCAAATGGTTAAGAAAGATATGGGTCAGCCAGAGTTCTATTCTTAGGATGGAAATGGTCCCTGTACTTCAACCAGCAGCCCATGTCATGGCAAGATCTTGCAGGGCCACTTTAAAATTCAAGGCCATGCTGAAGAGCTGCCTTTGTTTAAGGCCATTAGCTCTTTTGTTTTAATGAAATCACACAGAAGTGATCTTCCCTCATTTCTAAAATGAAAGCCATCTCTGTTTTATTGCTGAACCTTGCTGCCCACCTCCCCCTGAGCTCCCCCAGATGGAGAGACATCCTGCTTTCTGGTAAGACTCTAGATGCAAACAGGATGTTTAAAATACCCTAATTAGATCGATCTTGACTTCAGCACTGGTGTGTTGGAATACAGATTAATCTGTTCCATGCCTGGCACCGGCAGCTGAAGCAGCAGGAGGCCCTGTCAAATAAAGCCATAACATCACACTGCTCTCCCTTTATTATTATTTTTTCCCTTTTTACATTTCATTATAATGGACATCTGCCTAGCAGGGGATGTGGTAACCCAAGAAGAGTCATGCATGTGCACTCAGCCACTCCAGTTGAATATTGATGCAAGTCAAACACTCTTTTAAAGACAGATGGATCTGTGTTAAGCATCTATATATAGTCCCTTTTAACACATACACAAAATACATATATTCCTATTCTTCACAAACATTTACTGAACCCTGGCAGGCACTGGGCTAGAGACTGGGGACATAAAGAGGCAAAATTTATTGTAAACCTATTATGTGCCTATGTGTGCTCTGCATGTATTACTTTATTTAATTCTCACAACAATCCTTTGAACCATGTTTATTATCCTCCCCATTTTACAGATAAGAGACTAGAGACTCAGCTAGGAAAAGAAATTTGCCTCCCAGGGTTTCACAGCTAATTAGGAAGTAACCTCATTAGTTCCACTATAATAAAACTTGATTATTTTCCTCAAGAGTTAAAAAATACCCAATAAGCATATTAAAAAAGCATTCAGCCTCAGTAGTAATACAAATAAAATCATGAGATAGTTTCATTTGATACAAGTTTTCAAAATACCTGACGCCTGGAAGGCTGTGGGGAGCTCCCGTAAACTCTCCTACACTGCTGGCCCTATGAGTACTGATGACGCAGTACTGAAACCGCTTTTGCTATGTGAACCTCCCCCAACAGATGGTAAGCTCCTCCAAGGCATGGTCCATCTTATTCACTGACACACCTCAGTGTCTAGCCTTGTGCCAGAGATTCAACTAATACTGAATTTGACATCCTAACTAAACAGCGTGGTAAGTGAGATGTGAACTTGGAATATAAATGATGAGACTCCTGAAGGCCATTTTTCCAAAAAGTAGTTTTTAGTATGTTTGTTGTTTGCAATTTTGAATGCATTTTCCATTGAAACAGGCCCACTGAAACCCATTTAACCTGAAATACGGCCAAAATTAATTCAGTATTCTCATTTTTCAGTTGCAGTGAGATTCTACAAAGTGTCTAAGCATCTACTGGCTACAAAGCAGTATGACAGGTGTTGCTTTTTAAAAATTTAGTTCCACTTCCCCATGGGATTTCTTTCCTTCCTTTCAGAGTTCCAGTAGCACTATGGATTTAAGAAAGTGTTTAAGTGCTAGCTTAACTAATTTACGGATTTGAATCTGTGGGAAAATGGGCCTTACAGCAAGAAAGGGATATGTATGCCCAAGAAATGCTTCTTTCTGCTACACAATTATTCTCCAAGAACTCAGAGTGAAACAAAAACAAAAACAAAAACAAAAACAAAAACGGAGGGATGTGGCATCTAATTCTCCCAACTCAGGGCTTGAGCTGAAAGCATGAAGTTCCCTAAAAGTCTAATGTTCATATATCAGGGAAGGCCCATATCTTAGATGGGCTGAAGGAGAGGTCCATGGAACTCTAAGTGTCTGCCACGTGTGTACGCAACTGTCTCCTTGGAAAATGATTCCAATCTGTAGTTTTCTATGGCTCCTACAAGGTGCTTTGTCAGTGAAACCAACCCTATCACTCCAGCAGAGGCAGTGTGGATTGGGGAATGATACTGGTTCTGGGGAGTACCACACTGAGATGGCCTAGACAAGCTCTGCCCAAGAAAGGTGTTCTATACCAAGTGGCAGCATCCTGACTGGTAGAGACTGCCAGCTACCTACCCAATTTCTCTTCTTATTTCTTACTAAAAGAACCTATATTTACTTGGTAATATGCCCAGCTTAAAAAAACAAACAATAACAAACAAACCACCACTTCCCTTATAGCTAGGTATGACTGTGTGACTAACTTTGGGTCAAGACTTAAGATGAACTGGTATTTGGGACTTCCAGGAACGGCCATGACCCCTTCTGCCCTGCTCCCTTCCCTTTTGCTCTTCTGTGGATTAGAATGTAGACATAGTAACTAAAACTCTAGGAACCATCTAAGACCATGAGGCAATCCTGAAAATGGAAGCCAGGCATTTTATAGGTGCCTGGGGCGCATTAACAAGCAAGCAAACATCCCTGGCCCTGTGATAAGGAAGAGAATGACAGAAGGAAGCCGGGCTCGGGCTGACACTGTGAAAGTGCCAGTCCAGTCCTGCTGACCTCTGGGCTGACTTTACATGAGACAGAAATAAACCTCAATGTGTTCTATTTTGTTTAAGCCACTGTGATTTCGAGTCTCTGTTACTAGCAACCAACTGCAATTCCTAACTGATATACTAATTCAGTAAGTTCTTTTCCAGGAAGTCCAAAGACAGACTGCATCCTGAGAGTCAGGTATTTACCCCAAGAAAGCTGAGTGTGCAGTCTCACTCATTTTTGGAACCAGCCACACATCCCAGTGGGGAAAATCCTAGAACCAGGAGTAACTGCTGGTGAAAGGTACATTCCCCTCTTTTCATCTGTCTTGAAGGATCTCCTCAGGACACTTTTCCATTATATTCTGGAGAACCTGGCTGGAAGGACTGATACAACTTTTTTTTTTTTTTAATTAAAAAAATTAACCCTCATCCTCGTAATGGCAGAAGTGCATGCCTGGAGTTTCAGCACCTTTGCTTCCTCTCTGCATTCCCAGCAACACTCACATAAGCAGTACTCACACCCAGCAGCCGTATTCTGAAGAACTGGTATGAGACGGCTCAGATGTGTGGTTTCTGACTCACCAGCCTGAGTCCTTTCGTAAGCCCCCTTGATGAAGCCACCTGAATGTCAGGTGTGGCTGGTTAGAGTTTACTTTCCTTTAGCACATCACTTAGGAGTATTTCATCTAAATTAAACTGACTCTGTGGCCTAGAAGCTCTTTCAGGTTTAAAAAGGTAAATTATACAGTTACCACTCCTCTCCCCACCCACGCCCTACAAAAAACATTAAAAAATCTTTAGATCCTAAAATGAGAAAATCATTATGAGTATTTGTAATGTGGCTTTTATTTTTTTAAAGAGTCCTTTTCAATGGTTAGCTTACTGTATTCTCAAATAAGCCTAAAAGGTTAGGAAAGCACAGCAGAACCCTGTCATAACATGGATTTGGATATACTTGAGGTTAAACCTAAGTGCCAGAATTCTCCCACATTCTCCCCTTCCTCAGTGATTTCTTCGCTATTCCAATTTCCCACTTTCCAAGCATCAACCTGCCTTGGCTCAGGAGAGCTGATCATCACAGCCCCAAAGCAAGGGAGGTATTTTCACACTCCTCTGAAAGCCATCCCTGGATGCCTGCTTCAGATCAGAAATTCAGTTTAGGGGGAACAAAAAAGAAAGAAAGAAAAACCTGTTTCCAGGGCCTTCAGGGAATGATCTAAACCTACCTCTGCATGACTTTCATCTTATTCACCAGTCCTGCCTTTGCACTCTTCAAACAGCCACTGCTCCTCCTCCTATTCTTCCCACATTTAGCAGTAAAGTCCTCTTTTAAGCTGCTGCAGCCTCACCAACTGTTGGGCTCCACACACACTTCCTCCAGACTCCAGGGCTTCGCTGATTTCCACAGAAACCAGAAAAACCTGCTCGCAGACCCAAGGCGGCCTTATGTTCATTTTCTTGAAGTCTGACTTCTTAACCCTTTTTCCATCAGCCAGTAATACAGCAGTGAAAGTACAGAAGGAATTTCAGTGCTGCACTAACACAGTTCTTTCATTTCCATTGTGAGACTAACGAACTAAACCATTCTATAATCTTGCACACACAAAAACTACCGGGAAAACACGCCGTCATCTCTGCGAAGTTGCTTCAGGAACATATTCTAACACGTATTAGACTCATAATAGGGAGGAGATAAAGGAACCTGGCTAATCCTAAAAAACACACGGCATCTGGGAAGACAGAGTCCATATTGTTTTACGAACAAGATATAATCAACAATTGGCAGATATATGGAGTACTTTGCCATCATCATTTTCTCACAAGCTAATTTTTCCATATACTCAGTGCAACCATTTTACAGTTGCACAAATAAAGAACTAAGGGTCTGAGAGATTTACGTGCCTTTCCCGACGGGTCTTCCTCCCTTCTTCCCTCCCTTCCTTCCTTCCTTTCTTCCTTCCTTCCCTCCCTTCCTTCCTTTCTCTCTCTCTCTTTCTTCTTTTTTGCCTGCTCAGCTTGTGGGATCTCAGTTCCCGAGCCAGGGACTGAACCCGGGGCCATGGCAGTGAAACCCGAAGTCCTAACCACTAGGCCACAAGGGAACTCCCCAATGGGTCTTTCTTAAGAGGAAAATAACCATTTATTAGTGTTACATGCCAGCTTACTGTGCTAGGTGCTTCACATACTCTTTCTCATTTTATGTTCATGACCACACTTGGAGTGAATTATTCTCCCCATTTTACAGATGAGAAAAAGTAAGGCCCAGAGAGGTTATATGTTTTATCCAAGTTCTCAGAGCTAGTAAGAGCCAGAGACTGATCTGACCAGTTTTCTCTCCACTGCCCCAAATCTGCCTTTTTAGTGGTAAACTAAATTTACTAGCACCCAAATTTCTGAGGTACTTCTTAGAAAACTGAGCTGTAAAAAATAAGCAGGGAGCCCATTTTGAACATAGCTATAAATTGAATGTCAATGTCCCTTGCTTTATACAAAGCAGATGGTTTCTGGAAAAAACTGACTTCAAAGTAATTTCTCTGAAACAAATCCTACTTGTTTACCACTGTGGAATCCAAGATGCACTCCCAAGGAAAGAATTCCCCAGCCTGCTTCATCATCACTGTCCCTGCTGGCAGTGGTATCCCAGAACTCCCCTCAGCCTGGCTTCGTGCTTTTCCCTGCTCAGTGAGACACCCCCACGAGGACTACAGGAAGTCTTCCTGCTCCTGGGAAGCCTCAGACCTCACCCTGGTAGCTCCTGGAAACTGTGTGTAAGATAGTAGGACATATGTTGGCACAGGGATTGGAAAACAGAGATTTTATTCTCCAGCGTGACACGAATAAGTACAGTAATAATCAGAAAGGCACTTTTCCTTTCTGGCACCATTAGGTATTCAACAAATAATGGCTGAAGAAAACTTTAGAGTGAATGAACTCATGGAAGACGTCAGTCGAGGATTCCTTTGAAAGGCCACCTTACAAAGGTTTTCACAGACTTCCTAAATGACTCCTAGTTCTGGGCAAACACCTCAAGATGACCTCCTAAGTCATCAAGCTATGCTCAGATGCGGGCACCTCTCATTTTAAAGCTTAATCCTGAATTGACTACTTGCAAAATGTCTTCTGCAGCCTGGAACTTTGACAGAGATAAGACATGCTGGGAATACACATTTCCAGAAGTACTTCTTAAATAAATGCCATGTCGGAAGGAGAAGGGAAGAGGGCTAACATTTGTTAAGCACATACTATATGCCACAATGAATCTGAGAGACAGATAACTTACTGAGCTCACTGGGCAGGATGTGGGTCTCCTTCCACCACTGTTTTATTGCTTCGGGGCATGTCTCACGCTTCTGTTGCACGGTTTTGTTGCTAAGCAAGCCTGCTTGGTTTTGTGCGTAAGCAAACCTGATTTCTCGAGTGATCAAGGGGTCTCCTATAGTTTTTCTCTACTTACAGTCCCCTAGTGGGATTAACTATTTAATCACCTCCTTTGTCCTTCACCCTGTCCCTGTCAGTTTTATAGATCCCTGCTACTCAGTGTGGTCAGAGGACCAGCAGCAGCGGCACCACCTGGGGGCTGGTTATCAACACACAACTTCAGGCCTCACCCTAGACCTACTGGAGCAGATTGTGTTTTTAAAAGATCCCCAGATAATCTGTCGGCAGTATAAACACTGAGAAGCACTGTTGTAGATGCAGTATATCCGAGATCAATGAAGTTAACTAATGTGCCAAATGTGATATTGTGATTTATAATAAGAACTATTATATTTGGTCCTTGTCCCCATTTCTGGCAAAGAGCTCCTAAAACCCTTGGAATTTTCTAAGTGATGAAAGAACGGTGTCTCTTGTTATGTTAATGTTATGTTGCTAGGAGAACCAACCAAGAGATTAGAGTGATTGGAGGATTGCAACTTTCAGTCCCAACCCCAGATCTGGGAGGGGAGAGGGGCTAGAGATCGAATCAATCACTAATGGCCAATGATTTAATCAATCACGCCTATGTAATAAAGGCTCCATAAAAACCCCAAAAGGATGGGGTGTGGAGAGCTATCGAGGTGCTGGGAGAGCAGCGTGCCTACAGGGCGGGCATGGAGGTTCTGTACCCTATCCCCATGCCTTGCCCTGTTCATATCTTACATTTGGCTGTTCCTGAATTATATCTTTTTATAATATACTGATAAGTAAAATGTTTCTCTGAGTTCTGTGAGCTGCACAGAACCCAAGGCGCAGGTCTTGGAAACTTCTGGTTTATAACCAATTAATTGATCAGAAGTACTGATAACAACCTGGACTTGCGAATGGTGTCCAAAAGGAGTGGGAGTGGGGCAGCTGTAGGACTGAGCCCTCAACCTGTGGAAAATGCTCCTTTCTCCAGGTCTATAATGTCAGAATTGGACTGAATTCTAAGACAGCCTGCTGGTGTTCGAGAACTCTTTGTTGGTATGCAGAAACCACCCTCACCTTCACGCTGGAGACTGAGTCTCAGGACACCTAATTTAGTTACACAACTGGTATAAGCTGGGATTTGAACTCCAGTCTGCATGTTCTATAAGCTTTTCCCCCTACACTATTAAGAGCTATGCCAAGCTTACAGCTCAGAAAAACACATCTAACTTAATATAAAACATATAGAAAAAACTTTATAACAAGATTCATTATTTCAAAAATTTAGGTTGATGTTATAAAAAATGTTCACATCCCACATTACAAATATGCCCCCCCTGCCAAATTCACATCTTACATAATACAAAAAAACTTGGTAATAGAGCTTTTCTGCCCTGCCTTGCAAGTATTATAAATTTTCCTGTTTTATTTCTAGAAATAACTAAAGGTTGCCTTGGTGATGATTAAAAGTCATTTAACTCTGGTTTTCAGTTGTCTCTTTAAGACACTAAAGCATAGGATCAAGAACATAGGCTTTAGGTTCTAGCAGACATTAATTTAATCTGTGCACGATTTGAGAAAGTGCTTAACTTCTTGGGGGCTGTTTCCTCAGTAATAAACCAGGCTAATGATACTCCACAAAGGGCTGATGTTAGGGATAATGACATCATGGATATATTGGAACACAGCAAATACTCAGTAAATGTGAGACACCACCACAGCCATCATTGTCAACAGTAACCTCAGACTGGCTGGCACATCATCAGGAAAATCAGCCTGCTAACGAGAAAAGCAAACACTGTTATTCCATGGGCTTGCCAGCCAGCAGGCATACTTAACAGAGACATGACTTATTAGTAATCGATACTTTTAAGAAAGTGGTAGGCATGTTTTTAGTGATTATCAAAATGATACGCTTAATTTATTTTATGGTAACCCTGCAGCAAATATGGAACAAATTAACCATCATTTGCTTTCTACTTTGGAGCCAGAGACAAGGAAGAAAAGTGTCACAAGGAAACAAATGTAAGGAATGTAGAAGAGACAAGGGAAAAACACTGAATGTAATACACACCACAACCATATTGTACGTGTGCATAATCTTATAGTATATAAAAACACTTCCCCATACACCATCTTATCCAATTCTCACACACTGTGAAATATTATTATCTCCCTCTTTAAGGGTGGGGAAACTGAGGTTCAGAGGGTAAATGACTTACCGAAGTCACAGAGCCTATGGTAGAAACACAAATCCAAACCTTCTGAACCCAGCCCAGGGCTCCTTTCTAATAGGCTACTTAAGGGATTTAAAGCTACTCCTGGCAAACAGAGGTGCTCAGCTGCAGAAAATCACCCCATGATGGTTACAGCAAGGTTCTCCAACCGCATCCCCAGGGTGACCTCCCCAGCTCAACACATAGATCCTTTAATAAACCTGAATCTTAGAGAGAAAAGAGATGCTTCACTTTAACCTGATACCTGAGAATAATTTGTTTGGGGATGCTTTGTTTGGCTACCAGAAGAGTAGTCAACATCTTTTCAACCTCCTTCTCATGCTAATTATATTTCATCAGCATCTGGACACCCATAAGCAAAATCAATCTGACTATAAAAGCAAGCCAAAGACATTTTCTTACCATAAGAGGAACAAGCAAGTAAGATTGCAACATGATTAAATACACAGAGCACTTCCCCAGCAACCTGCAAGCTGCTGTGTACAAAAATCACATCCAATATCACAAAAGTCCAGGAAGGTGGACACTAACAAATATCTCACACATGTAACTGTATTCTTTATGAGCAGTGAAATGTATACAGGTTTATTTTCAGTTTATCTCCTTCTACCTTATATCTACTGTTAGATGCCAACATGTCTAACACATTAAAAAAAAAATTTGAAAGGCATCTTCACTTCCCTTATACTATAACCAAGTGAACTCAGGCGTATTAGCCTTCAGTCCACACCTCCTTTCCTTACCATCCTGAAGTCCCAGCACAGTAACAATACTTGGAAGAGGCAACATCACCATCCAAGCACAGCTTACCTTTCCAAACTGCTATCACCTCTACAACCTAATCATTTCACCTGAAATCTATCCTGCCTTCTAAAAATATACAGTCCAGTTTCCTAATTGTATTGAAAGACTCATCCCTGTCAAATATGCCCAAGACACACTGAGTAAAAACAGCAGGTTACAAAACAGCATATACACCATGGATCCACTTATACAAAATTATATGCACATGTATCCAACCCCCACCCATAACACAGATGTTTGAATGGATAGTGTCCACGATGTTTCTAGTCATTAACTCTGGGTGGTGAGATTGGGGGTGATTTTAACTTTCCCACCCTTCTTTTCCACAATGCTTGACTTTTCTACATTAGGTTAATTATTCACACTCAGAAAAAGCAATAAAGATATTTTTAACAAGGTTTCCCCTAAGACCCGCCATGTCAACAATCTTCTCTTGGCCCAGAGAGAAAGTAAAAAGTACGCTTACCAAGGCTTATGCTCTGAGCATTCTGGCTAGTGGGTCTCAGCACTAGCTGAGCAACAGGCTCTGGAGCTTTTAAAAAATACAGATGTTTGGCGTTCCGATGCTCAGAATTCCTGGAGGTGGGGCCCAGGCATGGGTATTCTGTCAAAGCTCTTCAACTGATACTCATCAGTGAGGGTTGAAAACTATGGATTCATGTCTCATTCTCAAGGGGGCCAAAAGAGGGAGAAAATAGGCCAGAGTGCTGAGTGAAGTGTTTAAAAGGCAGGCAACTGCAAAGTAAGCAGATGGGAATGTTTAGGAACAGAAATTGAAGGCTGAAGCAGTGCTGAGCTTCAGGCCTGAGAGGCCACCGAGAAGAGAGTAGACTATCAGTGGACAGATACACCCTAAAGTCGGAAGCCAAGAAGAGGTGAACAAAGTGTGGCAGGGCAAAATGTTTGGAATTGAGAGAGTTTACGCGGTACTGGGTGCAGGACTACTGATGACTTAAAAGAAATCAAATAGGAAAAGACACCAAGCAGTTCAAATTAGGCCCACTACTACTAAGCAGCACTGATTTATGATTAAAAGAAGAAGTAGAAGAGCACTGCATATGGTTTAATTTTCACAAACCATGGAAAAATCTTAGCTTAAAATCCTAGTAAGGCCATGCACTAGCTGTGTCTTCGGAAAATGACAACTTCTTTATGCCTCAGTGTTCTCACCTGTAAAATGTAGGTAATAATCCATGGCTCACAGGGTTCTTGTGAGGATTAGGTGAAATGATATAATGAATGCTTTCACCTGATAGGTTTTTGCCTACCAGAGTACTCAACAAAAAAAGCCCCCAGTGGTAACATTAGGAAGCATATCATAGTAAAGATTACGTGTTGAATTTTAATAAACCAGGTTATTATAAACCAGTTTAATAAACCAGTTAATTACTGCCTAGCCCCTAAGTTACTTCCTCATTTTGGCACCACCTAATGCTACAGAAATAACCTAAAAAGGTTTGGCTATTTCTCAACTGCTGCTTCAACATTCCTGGTATTTGTTTTACTTCTATAAAGGAGATACACTGCACACTAAACTATTTCTATAAAACTTAATCAAGATTATAAATGAAAACTAACAGAGTTATACTGACAAAATAATAAATGTAACAGTGGAAAACTCTATATCCAAAACAAGAATTCAGCTAATGCTACCACTAAAGAACTAAGTTTCTACCTGGAAAAATGAAAAACGCAAAAGAAAAACAGTGATAGATGTTTCTCCTTCATCCTTTCCACCCAGGCCTTCAATATCAAAATTGAGTTTGTGCTAAATTAGCTGAAATAGTCAAAATAATTAAAATTAGTACTCTACCTATGACCTATAAAAATTTGGGGGAGTCCTTTTTCACTATAACACAATAAAATAACTGTAAGAACAGCAATAACTATTAACATTAATGAATGCTTACCATGTGCCAGGTACTGCCCTAAGCACTGTACATATATTAACTCAGTCAATCCTCACAACAGCTCCGCAGGGTCCTTCAAGGTCTGGCTCCTGCTTAACTAATCTAATCTGGCTCCATGCTCTTTTTACCAAGGGCTGGTGCCAGACTGGTCTCAGAGGGTACTCACGGCAAGCTTAATAAAACTACATATCCACCAGCATTATGCAGACTGGTGGGACCAGAAACTCTGAGAACATGTCCCAGAAGGCTACATTTTAAACGGATTTCCAGATGGTTCTGAGGGGCAACTAGTTTGAGGCTCACTGTGGTCTGTGCCTCCCACCTTTTATTTTATACACGCTGCTTTTTTCACTTGATATTCCTTCACGTGGCTAACTCAGACTTAAGGTTTGGCTCAAGAACCACATTTCTAAGGTGGAGTTGTTTCTAACCTCCACCTGTTCTCTCACCACCTAGGTTAGATTAGGAGCCCCTGCTCCGTGCTCTCTTCTACCACTTTACCTTGTAATATAAATACAGGTTTCCATGTCTCCCTAGCTGCACTGTGAGCTTGTTCACCTTCCATCTACAACACCAAGCCTGGCACAAAGAAGGGGCTAGTGGTTTGTTTAATGAAAGAATGAATGAAGCCTCACTGACCTACCTTTAGGGCTCTTATCCATAGAAACAGACCCTCTGCAAGAGCATCAAACTGAAATAGAAGGGTATAGGACCTCACTCAAGGTGATGAATTTTGACAGGACCAGCACAATCAGGATTATAACTGAGGGTCCAGATTAGTAGGCCATCATGATAAACTGGCTGTCCCATCTCTTGGTAGCCCTGTTATGACCCAGCCTCTCCACATATGCAGTCCTGGTGCACAACTGGGCTTCACACCCACGAAAGCCAAGGAGTTTTGCTCCCTACACATAAACATGAAAACTGAGAGAGGTAAGGATGACTATTTTTGAAAGGAGGCTGACATGCAGCAACTATTTTACCATTTATTAAATGTCCACTTGCTAGAGACTATGTAGGATGCTCATTATCATTATTCTTCACACAACAATTTGAGAAAGGCTTTATCTGCCTTGTTGATTGAAGAGGAATTCAAAGTCCAGAAAGAATAACTTGTCTAAGGCCACCAGCTATTTTGGGGGTAGAGCTGGGATTTGAAGCCAGGTTTGTCTCCCACAAAGACGATCCTCCTCCCCCTACCCTGTGCTGCCTCTGGACACCAGCCAGAAGACCGCTGGAGCCACCTTGGTGTTAGAAGCAGCTTTAGAAGCAAACCTAGGCTCAAATTCTGCTTTTGTCACTCACTTGCTAGAAGGTATTTGGTAATTAACAAACTCTTTGAGACTCATCTATAAAAAAACGATAGAAATGCCTAATTCATAAAGTATATACACCTGTAAAGCCCTCAGTATACTCGAAGATGCTCAATAAAATGTGAGTTGGCCACTAACCTCCTCCCACAAAAGAAAAGAGCAGTTTTCCAGGATGGTAAATACATCCTTTGTTTCACCGTCTTCCTCAGTGGCAAACAACTATGCTGTGCTCTACTTGGGAAAGGCCCGTGGGTTAATCCTTATATGACTGGAACCAGTTAGCAAACCAGATGTGTAACACTCAAAATCATCCCCTCAAGCCTGATGAGAGGAACCCTAAGTCCAAACACATTGCTTATTTCAGCATCCTTATATTTTGTCATCTGAGGTCAGGAATGAGACAAGCAGCTGGAGGGAGAAAAAAGAAATTGATCCAGGAACTATTCAGTTATAAGGTTTTCAGATAGCGACAAAAAACAACAGCCAGGCATTTCCATCCTTGTTTAACATAAAGTCCCTGGTAGCAGATGGCTTAATGCTACTCTTAAAATTAAATACCATTTACTCTTCACTTGTTCACTATTCTGAGGACTACAGCCAACTCTTTGGGATTTTTAAGCTCGGGGAATACAAAAGGAGGGGGTGAAATCTTTGAATTCTCTGTTTACATGATGTAGAGAAGTGAGGACCTGGGGATCCCTAGTACATCCTCTCTGGGAGAGGTTTTTGTCTTACATTCCACATAAGACTGGCATGTTTATGGTCTACCCCTATGAATGGCAGATCCAGGGAGAAAAAGGATTTTTTTCTGTGGGTACTTCGAAAACTACCAATAAAGTAGAAGGAAGAGGAACACAAAAGGGAAACCTATCCTCAACCCAGCCACTAATATTAATGAAGCAGGCACTATGCTAATCATTTGATCTGTATTATTTCATTTAATCCTCACATAGCAGCCTTATGAAATAGATTCCAATATTATCCCAAATTTACAATTGAGGAAATACAGGCTCAGGGAGGTTAAGCTACTTTTCCAAAGTCATAGAGCTAGTAAATGGCAGAACCAAGACACCAACCCAAGTCTTGTCCTGTGCATGTGGGGAATATTAGAGTTAAGCATGGTGTGTTGATTTCTGCCTTGGGTGCCATTTACCAGGACAGGAAAAGCAGAAGAGACTTGGGTGATGAAGGAATGAGTAAAGTTTTGAATGAGCTGAATTTGAGTATCCGGTGCAGTTGTCTTCTGGTTAATTAGTTGTGCTGATTAGAGCTTGTATGAGAGACAAGGCTGAAGAGTTGGGAATCACTGGCAAAGAGATAGAGGTTAAAGCTACAGGTAGTAGATGAGATCAAGGAGAGTATGGGGAGTAAAAAAAAGAACTGGGGGAAGACACCGCCAATCCAGACAGACAAAAATGAATGCTTGAGGGACAGGCTGAGGCAAAGGATCTGGAGATTTGGAACACTGGGAAAGAGCAGCTCCCCCCAGGACAGGCATTCAGTTTTATTCCTGTCACATGTTAGGTCTGTTAAATTTTGAACATAGTAGGAGCCCCAGTAAAAGTTGGCCCCAAATGATGCCATGTCATTACCACAGCCCACCATGGACACATTAAAAATATTTCTTTTTTGCTTATGTTGGCTAAACTCCCTTCTTTTCTGACTGCAGGAAAGGTTTTGCTATTTCCCTCTCCTAAGCCTGGTAGGTGGTGGGAGCTCTGGTCTGCAATTCCTCACTGTTAGGAGTCCAAGAAGCACCAGGCAACTGTATACCTCCTGACTTGAGGAGTCCACGAGAATCACCTACAATTGTCTGCAGATGACAGAAAAGTATTCTTTAAAGCAGTGACCTGTTATCAACTGCTGTCATTGTTGATGAGGTAAAATGTGTGCATACGCCTAGCATGCACACACACACCTACACACTGCTTGGTAGCTCACCCCCTTAAAGCTCATAATAGCCTCTAGGGGAACCATGCTGAAACAGTGCAATTAACTAGAACTGCTATAAACTCAATAAGTCACCTACCTAATGAAGCAATACAAGGAAAATTGGACCTATTTTAATAAGAATTTTTAAAAGAGACAAGAAGTAAAGGTCAAATGCCATTTCTGGATCCCAGCTCTTTTCTTCCTCCCTCATATTCTGAAGCAGTTAATTCCAAGGAGACAACATATACTGTGCTATTCTTTATAAAACGAAGGAGGCAGCCAATCATGCTATTGCACCCAAGGGCAAATTTTTTTCCTTCCAACCCATCCCCCAAGCTAAGTGCCTCCCCTGATCTATTTCAGAAGGTTTTATTATGCAAAACTGAATGGATTTCAATTTTAATTCTTTTCCTTCTCCACCCCAACTCACAAAAGAAGAACTACATTACCCACAATTCTAGGTTATAAGGGTGGTTTCTGCTTCTTCCCTCCTCTCTAGAGCCAGCTTAATCTAGAGGCTGTCCTCTCTCAAAGCTCTTTTCTTGGCTTTAGGAACATGCTGTTTTTATGCCGCTCCACTATTTAGCATATCATGACTCCTGACATTCCCGTCAAGAATGAGTTTGCCCATTCTCATGCAGCAATCATACAGCGATTAGATCAATTAGACCGCAGGCCAATAAAACCCACACTCTCCCAATCCTCCCACACCCAAGGTGTAGGCAGTCTCTTTGCCTGGCTTCCCAGTGACGTCTTAGAAGAATGGGTATATGTGACTAAGGTCAGGGTGGGCAGAACTGGAGACAGATTTAGTAGAGGAGAGAACTTACACTTCTTGAAGTGCCTACTCTATTCTAGAGTCTGTGCTAAGTTAATATCTGTCACCTCACCTGACCCTCACAACCACCCTATGTGGTAGATCTAGCATTTTACCTAAGGCTCAAGTAAGGCTCGGAGAGTTTAAGAATTAACCCAAGATCACGTGGTTGACAAGCAGTGGATCATTCTGTACCACACCAGGCTATATTGCTACCATCGGAGTTTGGGGAAGATTCTAAGAGATGACAGGGGCTAAGACTGGACCAGGATGAACTTAACCCTGATATGTGACAAGCCCCTGAATCTGACAAGAAAGGAAAGCTTACAGGGCAGCCCTCCAGAGGTTCTGGATGGGCAAGCTGATTCCCAGCCCATAGTCCTTTATTAGGAGTTGCTGGATTCCCAAAAGAAGCTTGTCATAGGGTGGCCTCACCTATAAGGAAGTTCCATCCATAACACGTCTCTTAAAGGCATAGCTCTAAAGGAGGGGGGAGGAGTTCTGCCATAATTTCTAAGCCCATGAGACAAGGAAAAACTTAAGGCTAGGAACCCACTTGTTTTGCTTCCAAACAAGCTGGTCACCCCAGGTGTATGACCAACAACTGTCAACTGTATTGACTCAACCTTGCAAGGTTCTGGGGAGAGCCCCAAATCCATGTCTGTCTTTAATGAGCAGTCTTTTAGGGAAGTGGTTATCCATTCATGCAGTCAGTAAATATACACTGTGTATCCACCACATGCCAAGCACAGGACTAGGCCCTGGGACGCAGAGGTGACAAGACTATTGGTTCTACAATCTTAAGGACTAGGAAGTCAAAGTCCTGGGTCCAAGAGTCCACTTAATAGGAGGTTCTATTCAAGCCTAGGAGCTCATGTTATGTTTCCCTGAGAAAGTGACATCAAAACTAAGGACTAGGGCTTCCCTGGTGGCGCAGCGGTTGAGAGTCCGCCTGCCGATGCAGGGGACACGGGTTCGTGCCCCGGTTCTGGGAGGATCCCACATGCCGCGGAGCGGCTGGGCCCGTGAGCCATGGCCGCTGGGCCTGCGCGTCCGGAGCCTGTGCTCCACAACGGGAGAGGCCACAACAGTGAGAGGCCCGCGTACTACAAAAAAAAACCAAACACTAAGGACTTGAAGGATGACTATAAGGCAGGCAAGCAGACAGGTCAGAGAAAATTGTTACAGATGGAGGCAAGAGCATGGTAGAAACCTGGGGCTGGGCATGTTTGCAAATACTTCTGATGGTCTGAGCTACCGTGCTCTAGCTTACCACACAAACCTGGTCTACTTCCTTCAGAAAGGTCAGCACATGGAGAGCAACCCAGAAGACAGGACAAAGAAACCTTGCACAAGGTGCCCCTGCTTTGCCCTGCCTCCATCCTCACCCCACCACCATGGCCAGGAGCAGGAGCAGGGGTGGGAGAAGGGCCGGGGCTGTGTTTTCTCCTTGGGGGTCACTCTTTGGGTGCCGCTGTATTCAGGATGCAGAGCTCATCCTCACCAGCCATTACAGTCCAAACGTGCCTTCCAGGAGCTGTCTTCCCAATCCACTGCCCTCACTAATATAATGTTATCAAATTCCTAATGTGGGTACTCTAAAGCAAATGTACTGCTACCAGCATGCCACTAGGCACATTTTTCAGAAGGAAAACAGCTACTCACTGAATCTGTCATTTCTCTTCTCAGCGCCATGCACACAGAGCAAGAGCCTGCTAAGGGCTGTTTCCCTTCACTTTCTTCAAGCATGCTCAAAATGTACCATCAAGCCTCTCAATACAACCCAGCAGGTCAGCCACCCACAGTCCTCAAGGAGTTTCCTGGATTATAGGACAAAGCCTTGAAAACTAGGGCCTGCGCCTCAGGATCTTAAGGTACAGATATCAGAGCTTCTAATTCACTAGTCTAGTTTCCGCATCTTACAGAGCAGGAAGGAAAACGCAGTTGAGAGAAGTTAAGCAAAGGGTCTAAAGTCACACAGCTATTTAGCTGTAGAGCCGCAGCTTGGTTCCTTTCTTAGCTGACTTCCTTATCTTAAAAAACAAGGATACCACTTCATGGGTAAGGCCCAACTAAGATAGCATATAATGCAGCAGAACTAGGAATGTGGCAGGTTTTCAATGAATAGTGTCTCCAAAATTTTATCTCCTCGATCTCCAATACCACCCATTCCCTCTCCCATGGCCTCATTTTGCTGAATTTCCATTGAGGAAAGAAAAAAGATCAGCAGTAGCCTTAACATGTTCATAGCTGGTGTTTGGTCAGTATCTGGTTTGAGATGAACTGAACTCTCTACATGTTCTCACATCTCTAGTCCATAGTTCTTCCCCTGCCAGACTTCCTGTTGTCTCTGGAGAGCTGCTTTCATCAGAGAAGATATCACTGGAGGTGACCACTGAAGTCATCACCTTCACCTTTAGCCACTCCAAGTTGGTACAGACTAAGTCGAGTCAATTTGAGAAGTGATAGACAGGAACTCCCAGACTTTTACCTAGGAGGGTAAGGAATGCAAAAGATCCTGCAGATACCTATGCCGTTCTACTAATCATGATGAAAAAAAATCAAACCATGGGACAGATGTTAACTTCTGACAAGACAGCCAAATTAGCCAGCCAATCAGCCCAGGTCCTCGTCCTTCACACACACCACCTCCTCGTCCCCCTCTTAGCACCCTCCCCATACTTTAAAATAACCACCCAACCATGTAAATTCCCTGGTGCAAGTATCTGTTAACCTCCAACAGAACTGTCAGTGCTCATAAATCCAGGGCCTTCCAGGTTGCACTGCGGCTATTCACTGGGGAGAGGGATGCAGCAGGCCACTAGACAACAGCAGGAAGAGAATGGCCTAGCAGTAACTACTCTGCTTACAGCACCGCAATTCATGGCATTTTGCTGGGAGTATGCACCATCAGGGAGGAGAAACATAAAAAGGGGAACCTGGGCTGTAAGTAGTTTATTTCGGCAATTCCTAATGGTGGCTGAATCACACTTTAATACAGAAATACATGAAAGCACTACTCTGGCGGTGACATGTGTTGCCACCTCATTACTCTTTTCAAAAGGGTCTTCCATCAGAGAGACTCCTCGCTACAAATTATAGTGAAGAAAACAAAACCTTCACACACAGACTTATTCACAGGCCAGAAGGGAATGGAACCACTAGGATTCAAACAAGCAGAGAACCAGTGCAACAAAGGCCATCAGTGATCAGGGGTCTCTGGGTTGCTTTTCCATGCATAGAAAATAAGCAAATAAAAAAGAAAAAGGTAGCACACTTCCGCCTAAGAGTCAACTCCTCAGCTGCATGACAGAGTTTTTCAAAGTAGCTCTCATTGCCCCCCATTTCTCCTAATGTATCTTCATTAGGCTGACTTCTCCAGTGAACCCTACCTTCATGCTCCTTCTCAGTGGTTCCCACTTTCTTGATCTTCCTGGGAGATTTCATAAAAAGGGGAAAGATGGTTCGTAAGCCAAGAATATCAACAAACTTATGGCAATTGTCTGTGCCCTCGGGTCCAATCATGGCATGGTCCAGCACTTTCAGGGCACTGCTCCGGGAGATCTTCTTTTCTCTGGGAACAGAAGAGGTTTTCATGAGTGTGTGGTAGTCTTAAAAAAAAAAGAAAGTGTATTTACTGCAATACTCATTACAACGGAAAAAAGAAAAATAAAAACAAAACAATGTCCACCAGTAAAAAAAATTATTACATTATAGTATATCTACATGGAATATTACACACTTTGTTAACAATTAGGAGAGTATGTGGTAGAATGAACAAGTTCTTACAGTCAGAATGATAAGCACAAAAGATAATATTCAAAATTCTGTATGAAGCATTATCTCAATTATGTAAAATATATACATTAAAAGAGACTGGAAAGAAATAGATCAAGATACGAACATGTTCAAGGTGGTAGGATTATGGATCACCTATTCTTCCTTTTTCTTTCTTTTTAACAGCTTTATCAAGATATAATTCACATACCATACAACTCACCCATTCAAAATGTACAATTCAATGAATTTTAGAATATTCACAGATATGTGCCACCATCACCATAGTCAACTATAGAACATTTTCATCACCCTGACAAGAGATCCTCTACCCTTAAGCTACCATCCCTCTACCTTCCCCATTCCATCCTAGCCCTAAACAATCACTGATCTACTTTCTGTCTCTATGGATTTGCCTACACTGGACTTTTCAATTTAAATGGTATCATACAATACTTAGTCTTTTGTGACTGACTTCTTTCACCTAGTATAATGTTTTCAAGGTTCATCTATGTTGTAGCATGTATCAGTAGTTCATTCTTTTCTATGCTTGAATAATAGTCCACTGTATGGAAATGTCACCATTTATCTATCCATTCATCCATCATGGACATTTGGGGTGTTTTTACCTTTTGGCTATTATGAATAATGCTGCTATCAACATTCATGCACGTGTTTTTGTATGGATATATGTTTTCATTTCTCTTCGGTGTATGTATACCTAGGAGTGAAACTGCTAGGGAATATGGTACTCTATGTTTAAGCCTGTTGAGGAACCATCAGACTTTTCCAAAGCGGGGCTACATCATTTAAGATTCCCATTAGCAGCATATAAGTGTTCTGATTTCTCCACATCTTTGTCAACACTTATCATCTGACTTTTTGGTTCTAGCCACCCTAGTGGGTGTGAAATGGTACCTCACTCTGGTTTTAATTTGCATTTCCCTGATAACTAATGATGTCAAGCACCTTTTCATGTACTTATTGGCCATTCGTATATCCTCTTTGAAAAAATGTCTATTCAGATACTTTGCCCATTTTTAAATTAGCTTAACTATCTTTATTATTGAGTTGTATGAGTTCTTTATTCTGGATACAAGTCCCTTAACAGGTAAATGATTTGTAAATACTTTCTTCCATTCTAGGCGATATCTTTTCACTTTCTTGACAGTGCCCTTTGAAGCACAAAACTTATTTTTTTCTTCTGCTGTTTGTGCTTTTGGTGTCATAGCTAAGAAACCATTGCCAGGGAATTCCCTGGTGGTCCAGTGGTTAGGACTTGGTGCTTTCACTGCAGTGGCCTGGGTTCAATCCCTGGTCGGGGAACTAAGATACTGGAAGCCATGTTGTGCAGTCAGAAAAAAGGAAACCACTGCCAAACCCAGTGTCATGAAGATTTACACCTATGTTTTCTTCTAAGAGTTTACTAGTTTTAGTTCTTACATTTGGATCTTTAATTTATTTTGAGTTAATTTTTGTATGCACTATTAAAGTGTTAATGATGACAAAGCATGCTATCCTGGGTCAGAACAGCCAGCCAGGATTGGGTCCCAGTGAGTGGAGGAAAGGAGAGTAGATAAAAAGCTGCTGACAGTGCCCTTTGGTGCTAGACCATGCTGGTATACCTGAGACTGTTCCATTTTTAGCACTGAAAAGAAAGTACAACATCCTGGGAAACCCCTCAGTCCTGGGCAAACTGAGATAGTTGGCCATCCTACTTGGTGCCAACCTCAAAAGATCAAGGATGTATTGTGAATATTCCTACCTTTATTCCCCTTGCTATGGGGAATAAACAAATCAATCAAAACAATCCAAGATACTCACAAATGACATTCAACCCAACTACTGAGTTTAACAGAAAAAAAAAAAGCTTCTACTAAGCACTTGCCTCCATACAGCAGGCACTACACTAGCTGCTAGGAATTATAAGCTCCCTGTCTTTAGCCAATTTAAGAACAGGTAAATAAAAATAATTTCAAAAGCCCAAAGCTGGGGCTTCCCTGGTGGCGCAGTGGTTGAGAGTCCGCCTGCTGATGCAGGGGACACAGGTTCGTGCCCTGGTCTGGGAAGATCCCACATGCCGTGGAGCGGCTGGGCCCGTGACCCATGGCCGCTGAGCCTGTGCGTCCGGAGCCTGTGCTCTGCAACGGAAAATGCCACAACAGTGAGAAGTCCCCATACCGCAAAAAAAAAAAAAAAAAAAAAAAAAAAAAGCCCAAAGCAATGAAAATTTAACTCCAAGGAGGTGAGAGGTAGAGATAATTAACTTTATCAAGGAGAAATCTGTGAAGGTGTCAAATGAAAGGTGACATCTGAACTGAGTCTGAAATATGAGTGTTTGTCAGGAAGAGAAGGGAGAGCCATGACATTGGTGGCAGTGGTGGGTAAGCGACCCGGGCAAAGGTATAGGAGGCCTGTAAGAACATGCCACTTGGGGGAACTGGAAGTAGCTCTCAATGACCAGGGGTTGGGCTTCCCTGGTGGCACAGTGGTTGAGAGTCCGCCTGCCGATGCAGGGGACACGGGTTCGGGCCCTGGTCCGGAAGGATCCCACATGCCATGGAGCGGCTGGGCCCGTGAGCCATGGCCGCTGAGCCTGCGCATCCGGAGTCTGTGCTCCGCAACGGAAGAGGCCACAACAGTGAGAGGCCTGCGTACCGCAAAAAAAAAAAAAAAAAAAAAAAAAAGACCAGGGGTTAAGAAGATGACTAAGGGGAGGTGGGCAGGAACAGGTCATGACAGGCCCTAGATGTGCTGCCAGGCAACCTGGGCTCCATGCTGTTGACATTGAGAAGCCATGAAATGTTCAAGAAAAGGAGGACTCTACACAGATAGATATTAGAAAGCTTAACCTGGCAGTAGTGTGATGAAGGGACTGGAGTGACAGAGCTTGGGGTCAGTAAGCATATGTAAGAGAATATGACAAGAGCGTAAGTGAAAATGACAAAGTTCTGATAACTGCAGTGGTGTGAGAAAGGCATATTTGTGAGACATGAAATCTTAAATATCTGGAGCAGGGTAAATAAATTTCTAAATTCAATAGGAAGTGTATTTTTTGCACCAAGATGAAATTCTAAAAGGAGAGTAGACAAATAATATATATGTTTTCACTGCAGCTGGACTTGAGCACCCTACTCTACAAACTTAAATTTACAAAGGTTATGGCTAGGGCAGATAACCATGTGAGCAGAAATTAGGAAACTGAAATACAATATCCTTACTGTTTAGTCACTCAGAAAAAGTCCTCTTGAAATGAATTACAGTCATGTAACAGGGCACCTTCCATTACCATGCAGCATACATTCAAACATTTCACACGTAACAGAATTGTTTGAAATGCTAAAGGTAAATGACGCTGGTTTCGCCAAGTCTCTTTTTTTCCCTGCCTAAGCAAATTCAACAAACAAAAGATCTTAAAAGTAAAACCCTTCTTCAGGTAAGCAGTTAAGACACGTTTAAAGGGGGCAGTAATTGCATATTGATCAGGCAAGCTGGATGGAGGTGAACGTTGGAATACTCACTGGGCTCAAGTTCAGGCTTTTAGCAATCAATAGCTGTTTGGCCTTTCTTGGGTTGACTTTATTTGAAATATTTATTCTACTCGAGGACAAGCAGTTTATCTTAGTCTTGGCTGGGTTCATCAGGTTGTTGATCATGCCAGGACCAATGTGAACGCTGGCCTCTATAACATGGGTGGTTGTGGGAAATGACTGAGTCACCTACTGCTCCCTCTTCTGCCCAGGTGAGCCCTCTGATGAGAAGGGAAGGTGAGGAGTGGGAAGTTTCCGTTGTTGCTTTAATTAGCTTATTCTTCTTTATTATACAGAAATACTTTTGTAGTGAACATGCATTCTGAGTATAATTTTTTTGCTCTTTCATCAAATGTAATATTTATGAGGCATCTAATAGGTGCCAGTTATTAAGCTGAGGATGTAGAGAGAGGCACAGCTCATGCTTCTGAGGACCTCAGTTCACAGGGGAGACAGACGTGCAGACAATGAAGAGCCAAGTACTACAATGGAGGTGTACACAAAGTAGAACATGAATGCAGGAGGGAGGGCTGACTATGAGTCAGGGAGGCTTCACAAAGCAGATGATGCCTGAACCAAGTTTCACTGCATGTCTTTCCCAGACAGGCAAAAAAGATAAGGGTATTTCAAGCAGAAGGAAACAGCAGCACATGCAAAGGCATGAGTAAGCATGGAACATTCAGGGAAGTGGTGCATGGTACTGCTAGAATATAAAGAGCACGAGGGGCAGCAGCAAAAAATGAAGCCTGCTGGGCTTCCGTGGTGGCGCAGTGGTTGAGAGTCCACCTGCCGATGCAGGGGACGCAGGTTCGTGCCCCGGTCTGGGAAGATCCCACATGCCGCGGAGCGGCTGGGCCCGTGAGCCATGACCGCTGAGCCTGCGGGTCCGGAGGCTGTGCTCCGCAATGGGAGAGGCCACAACAGTGAGAGGCCCGCGTACCGCAAAAAAAAAAAAAAAAAAAAAAAAGAAGCCTGCTGATTTTGTGTATTGGAAAGATCACACTTGCCACAGTGGGTTGGACAGTATTGGGGGAGGAGAGGGAAAGAAGCAGAAGAAAGAGGGGAAATGCATTAGAGGTAGAGACACTGATAAGAAAGGCAAAGTAACAGACTATGAGTGAAAAGAGTTGAGTTAGATCGAACCTGAGGTGCCTGTGAGACATGGCAGTGATGTTCAGCTTAGACTTGTGGGTCTGAAGTCCAGGAATGAGATTAAAAACAGAAGGAAATATATAAGAATAATTATATCTATGGTTAGTAATTGAACCTATGATGTGAAGATTACCCTGAGAGGGGGCAGAAAATATGCAGAAAAGAGGGATTAAACCTTGGGGAAAATTTATTTGAAGGACAAGTAAAAGAGGTAAAGTCTACTCCCTCCCCGGCCAAAAGAGACTGAGGAATTAAGGAGGGAAAAAACGTGATAGGCATTCTTTAAAAAATACTGTGAACCATAAACTTATTCTGGTAAAAAATTTGGATAATGACATATGAGATCATTTTTGTTTGCTTTACAATGTACATGATTAAGTTCCTATTAGCTCCCAAAATATAATATCACTTTCCGGGGTCCAGGACTTCTATGAATTTGGCAGTAAGATCAATATGACTAAGTTCATAGCTGCTCTCAAACTACAGTGCCAAAGAACACTGGTGCTATGGCAGTGCTAAGAGATATTCCACCACTAAAATAGAATAATGGTGGTCTTCTGTATTGCTTGATACATTTTTTCAATTGCTATTCCCATCCATTTCTTATAAACTACTGGTACCAACCATTACTTGACTGCCTATGCCAGAAAACGAAACAAATATGTAGAGAACAGAGGTAAGATTTTTGTTTCTAGCACTATGGTGAGCTAGATATGCAGAGAAACCTCGCGCAAAATGGCTGAGCAGACAGTGAAGTAAGATAAATAATCAGTGACCAAAAAACCAAGACTCTAGAGAGCACAGGCTGGCAGGTTGGCAAATTTTATGAAAAGGGTCAGACAGAAAATATTTTAGGTTTCACGGGCCACGTATGGTCTCTGTGGCATCTTTGTGTTTGTGTGTGTGTTAAAATATTTTTAACGCTTTTAAGGTATAAAAACCATTCTTAGGTTCTTAGCTTACTGGCCATAAAAAAACAGGTCTCAGCCAGATTTGGTCTGCAGGTCTTTAATTGCCAAACTCTAATAAAGAGGATCAACAAAGTCCAATCTGGTTCTTTAGAAAGATCAATAAAATTGACAAACCTCTAGCAAGAATGATCAAGAAAAAAAGAAAAGGCACAAAAAATAATAATGGTAATCAATAGAAAGGGAGAAAACTACAGATACAGCAGACATTAAGAACAACAGAACAAAGGAATAATTCTATGCCATAAACTTGGAAAACAGGTGAGATGGACAATTCCTAGGAAAATATATTTTCCCCAGCTCAAGAAAAACAAAAAAATCTGAATGGAGAGCTAGTCAAAAATCTCCTCCCAAAGAAAACTCAAGGTCCAGAAGGTATCACTATCAAGTTATACTAAGCATTCAAGAGCAAAATAGTTCCAATTTTACTTAAACTCATATAGAAAACAGAAAAATAAGGAAAATTATTCAACTCATTTAATAAGGCTAAAACAAACAATTAACAACCTCTGACAGCAAAACTTTTCTGAGACAGTAAAATTACAGGCCAAGCTCATTCATACATATAGGTATAATATTCATAAATAATATACAGAATCCTAGAAAACATAAAAAAGATGGGCTCATTCCAGGAATGCAAGGTTAGTTCAATATCAGAATATCCATTAATGCAATTTTCACTATATTAATATTAAAAGATTATTTCAATAAATGTAGGAAAAGCATTTGATAAAATTGATTGATCAATTATGTGAAATCTGTGACAATTAGAGAAGTTTCCTTAATCTGATAAATGCTGTCTCCAAAAAACTTACAGCAAATATTATACTCGATGGCAAAATGCATTTCCTTTAACACCAGGAACAAGACAAGTTTGCCCTTTATCACTACTCATACTCAATGCTACACTAGAGGTCATAGCTAGTAAAATTTAAACACACACACAAGTTAACAAATTACTAAAAAGATATATGATAGAAAATAATCTTGTTTCCAACTATTAACCACTACTCTCTAAAAGAGGCATATACCCAGTGGTTTGAAACTAAAAGTTCAGCTAGCTCTCCAGAAAAAAGGTGCTGATTTGTTGTGTTTGCCAATTTACGTGGTGTAAATGCTCCCATCGTAGTATATTTCAAGTCACCAACATGATCACTAAACACAGTGTTGGAAAGAGAGGTGTACAAGCAGTTTTCATGAGCCTATATGAGCCAGCTCTAACACATCACTGCTTATACACCCTCCTCCCACCACAGACATCAGGTTTGGCCATGTGACTTTTAATGGCCAATTAGATGTGAGTGTAAGTAATATATGTGTCTTTAGAGAAGTTTTAAGATTTATTGCATTATCCAGTCTTTTCCCTCTGCCATGAGAGAGTCATGTCCCATTAAACATTGCTCCTTCAGCCTGAATCCTCAAATAAAGATGTAAAGCAGAGCTTCGGATGGCCAGTGACAGATGTACCAGGAGTAAAAAACAAACATTTGCCATCGAGAGTCCCTGAGATTTGGGGATTGTTATTGCAACAAAAGCTGACCAATACATGACACAGCAAAGTTGTTAATAAAATATCAAAACACAAAAGTTAATTGCATTACTATCTACCAGCAATAAATGGTAAGAAAATATAGTTTAGAATGTATTTTTTTTTTAGTATATAATATACTGTTAGACTTCCACTTTGGGTCAAGATGGAGTAACAGGGACTGGATTTACATCCCCTCCCATGCCTAAAACAAAAAAATGAAAGGATAAAATATGCAAAACAATGGTTTTCAGACACTTTACATCAGGTAGCACAGGAAGTAATCCCTGAGAGAGGGAAACACATGCAATGAGCCCAGTTGGCTGGTAGGAGAGAATTTCTATGCCTCAGGGCAGGGAGGAGGCACAGTGAGGAGTCTGGGGAGGCCACTGTGGCTGGAGTTCACAGAGCAGGGTACCAGAAACAAGAGCTGCACAGAGATCTGAAGAGGGTACCGGCTGAGTCTTCAGTTCAGTATTGATTAGAATATGCATGAGGAAACTAACCAAAGCTGTAGAAAAGAAGCACCTTAAAGAAGAAGGGGAAACAATCCCTAGAGCTCACAGGGGCCAGGAATAGTTTGTGTTCCCACCAGTTGCAGTGGAAAAGCCTGGTGAATTCCCAGTGCAGCAGGTAAAGTACTCAGAAGGGTACTACTTTAGTAATGAGTTAAATTTGCCATAGACTAAATGCTAGTCTGGTCGCACCTCATAGTAAGCTTAAAAGTAAGCCTCAAAAGGAACAACTATTTCCAATTAATTTAACTAGAATCTAGAACAAAGTTCAAGAATATTTACTAACAACACTGTAAATCAACTATACTCCAATAAAATTTAAAAATAAAATAAAGAAGCACACACATACACCAACACACCCACACAGGAATTTTTATAAGTATACCAAAAAGAAATCCAAATTCACAAAATCTAAATTTCAGTAAAAAAAAATTAAGCATTCAGACATTCAAAGAGATAGGAAAACATTAACCATAAAGAGAAAAAAAATCATTAGTAAAAATAATAGAAATGACAGAATTAGAAGACAAGGACGTTAAAACAGTTATTATAACTACATATGATGTATTCAAGAAGATAGAGAAAAGCTTAAGCATGTTAACTAGAAACAGGGAAGATATAAAAAAGACCCAAGCTGAACATCTAGAGAAGAAAAATACAACGTCTGATGAAAAACACACTGGATGAGATTAACTGCAGATTACACACTGTAGAAGAAGAGTAAGCTCAAATACATAACATTAGAAACTATCTAAAAGAAAACAGAAAGAAAAAAAAGCCTGAAAAAATGAATAGATCACCAGTGAGCTGTACTTAGCCTAATATACAGTTCACCCTTGAACAACGTGGGGATTGGGACACCAACCCTGTGCACAGTCAAAAATCTACGTATCTTATACTTGGCCCCCCATAGCCATGGTTCCTCCACATACACAGTTCCTCTGTATCCACAGACTCAACCGACAGTAGATTATGTAGTACTGTAGTATTTACTATTGAAAAAAAATCTGTGTATAAGTCGATTCATGTAGTTCAAACGTGTGTTGTTCAAGGGCCAACTGTACATGTAACTGGAGTTCCTGAAAGGAGGATGGGGGCAAAAAGAAATATTTGAAAATATGATGATTGAAAATTTTCCATATTTGATGAAAACTATAAACTCACAGATCCAAGAAGCTCAATGAACACCAAACACAAGAGACATGAAGAAAACAACACCAAGGGACATCATAAATTATTCAAAATCAATGATAAAGAGAAAATCCTATAAACATCCAGAAAAAAAGACACATTACATATAGAAGAACATATAAGAATGAAAGCAGACCTCTCATTGCAAACTAAGCAATCCAGAAGACAGTGCAGCAACACTCAGAGTACTGAAAGAAAAAAAAAAAAAGCCTATTAACCTAGAATGCTATATATCTGGTGAAAATATCATTCAAAGGTGAAGGCAAGTAATTTTTCAGACATACACAAGTTGACAGAAATCATCACCAATAGACCAGCACTACAAGAGATGTTGAAGGAAATCATTTAGGAAGAAAAAAACTGATACAAGATGGAAATCTGGATCTACACAATGGAATGAAGAGCCCTGGCAATGGCAAATATGTGGGTAGATACAAAAGACTTTCTTCTTACTTTAAAAAAAATCTCTTTAAAAGATAATTGACCACTTATGGACTTCCCTGGTGATCCAGTGGTTAAGAATCTGCCTTCCAATGCAGGGGACATGGGTTTGATCTCTGGTTGGAGAACTAAGATCCCACATGCCGCGGGGCAACTAAGCCCGTGTGTCGCAACTATGGAGCCCGTGCACTCTGGAGCCTGTGCACCACAATTAGAGAGAAGCCTGTGAGCCACAATGAAGAGCCTGTGAGCCACAATGAAAGATCCCGCGTGCTGCAATGAAGATCCCACATGCCACAGTGTAATTAATTAATTAACTAATTAAAAAAAAAACCCAGGGGACTTCCCTGGTGGCGCAGTGGTTAAGAATCCGCCTGCCAATGCAGGGGACACGGGTTCAAGCCCTGGTCCGGGAAGATCCCACATGCCTCGGAGCAATTAAGCCCATGTGCCACAACTACTGAGCCCACATGCTGCAACTACCAAAGCTCACGTGCCTAGAGCCTATGCTCCACAACAAGAGAAGCCACCACAACGAGAAGCCCGTGCACCGCAACAAAAAGTAGCCCCCACTCGCCGCAACTAGAGAAAGCCCGCGCGTAGCAACAGAGACCCAACGCAGCCAAGAATTAAAAAAAAAACAAAAAAAAACCCAAAAGATAATTGAGCACTTAAAGAAAAAGAGCAACAGTATATAATGGGGTTTATACCATATGTAGAAGTAAAACGTGTGACAACAGGAGCACAAAAATCAGGAGGGAGAAATGGAAACGTAGAGTTGTAAGGTTCTTACACTATAGCTGAAATGATATAACACTACTTGAAGACAGACTGTGAAGAGTTAAAGATGTACCCTATAAACCTTAAAACAACCATTAAAAAGGCAAAGAGGAAGAGCTAATAAGCCACGTGAGAAAATAGTATGGAATAATAAAAAAATACCGTGAATCTAAAAGAAGGCAGACAAAGCAAAAATGGGAACCAGAAAAAGAGATGGGAAAAATAAAAACAATCCACAAGAGGGGAGATTTAAACTTAACTATAAACCACCATGTTAACAATCACATTAAAAGATATACTATACTAACACTAATCAAGAGAAAGCTGTGGTGGCTGTATTAATATCACAGTAAATGTCCACCCAAAGATTTGTACATGAATATTAATAGTAGCTTTGTTCTTAAAAGCAAAAAAACTGAAAATCTGAATGGCCATCAACAAGTGAATAAACAAACTGTGATATATTCAGAAAATGGAATACTATCCAACAAAGAAATAGGGACAAACTATTGATACACATGGCAGAATCTCAAAATAATTATAGTGAGTTAAACAGGCCCAACTAAAAAAAGAGTAAATACTATAATTCCATTCACACAAAATTCTAGAAAATGCAAACTAACCTATAATGGACAGAAAGCAAATCAATAGTTGCCTGAAAACACTGAAATAGGGGAGAGGGGTTATGGGTTACTAAGGGGCACAAGGAAACATTCGGATATGATAAATATGTTTGTTATCATGCTTGTGATGATGGCAGGATGAGTCTAAGCTGATGGAAGGGCTCAAAGATAGGTCCTACACCATTTCCTGCCAGGTAATCTTGGTTCAGTTTAATCTGCCTTCTCTGCCACAGCACTTTCCCATTTATAGAGGTAACACCAGCCTGGAGGGCCGCTGGAAGCATTACTTTGTACTTTTGAAGCATCTTTCTGATTCCTAGAGATCAGGTACAGACTCCTATTACTGATCTAAGTGAGAATGGCAATATTCAGTGAGTGGGGAAAGGGATGTTTGCTGGACAAACAACAGCAAGATCTGTGTGTGCAACTTGGAGCAAAAACTGGCTACAGCCCCATTAGGAAGCACAGCTGAATTCTAAAAGATCTGCATTATCATTTTGCTCTTGCAGTTGAATCTGGAGACTGAAGGTCAGAAGAAAAGGTTCTAGAATTTAAAGGCACCACCACCACCACCACAGCAACAACAAAACCTTTTGTAAAGGATCACAAGAATAAAACTGCGATAGAGTTTGGATCTTCACATGTTCATTAGGAACAAAACCAATAAAGAACAAAACCAAGGGAATAAAATTTCAAGGTTAAAAACAATTCCCCAGGCTGGCCTACCTACCTATATGCTTTGGTACAAACTTACAGCCCAGAATTGGGCCTGCAAAGACTTACTTTGCAAATGGTATACCATCACTACTTTGTTTTCTTTGTCAGAGACAATTTTCTTTAGATTAAGGAAAATCTTACTAAAAAAAAAAAAACTCATAGGAAAAAAGAACTGATGGCTTCTGAAATGGATGTATCTATGTACCCTTCTCTTTCCTTTCCTTTTTTTTTTTTTTGCCTATACAGTTAATAACCAGAATGGGTTCACTGTATTTCTGTTACACAACCCCAAGCTGTAATTGTACACACCCCTTGGGATCACGGTGGTCTCTTCTTTTTCTAAATGGAACAGGGTTTTACAACAGAAGTAATAAGCTTCATGTCAACATTTCCAAGGAAATTGACAATGTAGTTTTTCTGTCTCCCACTGGTTTTGTTGTTTCTTAAAGAACACTGAACCATTTGATACAAGGACATACTGTTAAAAAGTGGTTTGTGGAGGCAAGAAGCAAACATTTGGAGTACAGTCTATAATTAAACCTAGTATACTGAAATCTTCTATTTGTAGCAAAATCTTACCAAAGACAGGCATCTGTAACCAAGTACAAAGAAATGGCAAACCAGTCCCAATCCAGGGGCAATGAGGGCATTTTTATAGCTCCACCCTCATTTCCTGCCAAATTCTAAAATGGCTATACCCCCATAGGTATAATCTAGTCTTATTAATACCACTTGGTTCATATTCATATCTGAACTCTCCTGCTGCTAGCCAAAGACCATCCAAATATCCTCTCTGTACCCTAACTCTTGACTACCAAACGAAAAGAATGAGACCAAGATGCCTGACACACACACAGGGACTCTGGCTCTCCCTTTCAGTACACAGTTCTCCACTGCCTAAGAGCCCCTGCAGGTCCCACCCTCACCTCATCTTTTCTCTTTCCTTATCAAAACGCTACAGCCAAATGAGAAATCTTTTTTTTTTTTTGAGTTCCTATACTCTAGGACGGCTACCTGCTGCTTTTTCCACAGCATGAGTTCCATTTTAAAATATCACCTCAGCAATCTTTTCTCCTTTTCCAAAATGTCTTCATCTATCCTTTGGCAGAGAGAGAGAAAAAAACAAACAAAAAAAATAGCCCTTTTTTCCTTATTGATTCTGTCAGGCACTGTGAAATCCAGGCACTCTTAACACAGGAATGAAAAGAAGTCACCTGACAACTAAACTGACACTGGGGTGGAAGGGCAAACCAGAGGGGAAAAGCTTGTGAGGTAAGGGGTACTAGACCTCTGAACAGTCCCCAGAAACAAAAGCTGAAACTCAACTACAAATCTACATGAAGGACTGCTTTGAAACTTGAGTAGAAAGGTTATAAGAAATGAATAACCAAACCATAACCCTGAAACACCTAGGAGTATGATGGAAGAAGAGTTGAAAGGGTGAAGTATTCCCAAGGGGGATAAACTGAAGTGCGGGCACTTGAGTTGGCTTCTGCTCTGAAGCCCAGCATGGCCACAGGCCAAAGAGGGCAGTGAGCCCAGGCCTAGAGCTGATGCCTGGCTTCCCTGGAACCTTGAAGATCAGGCTCACAACCATCGTGTAGACTGTTTTATGTTCTTCACACACTAAAAAATTTCACATGGGAAAATAGGACTAAATATCTCTTGGCAGAAAATTGTGTTCTCAGCTACATGGCTTTTAATAAGTCACTCCTCATTCTTTGGGCCTATCTATGGGGTCTGCCAGCAATTCTATGACCCAATGACTCTAAACAGCAAAAATATTTCTCAGATTTTTCTTATTCATTTAGAAAATATTTACTGGGAGCCTAATGTATACTGTTGCTAGATTCTGGGGATATAAAATGGAAAACCTGGTCTCTGCTCTCAAGAGTCTTATAGTAGGCTTCCCTGGTGGCACAGTGGTTAAGAATCCACCTGCCAATGCAGGGGACATGGGTTCAAGCCCTGGTCCAGGAAGATCCCACATGCCGGGGAGCAGCTAAGCCCGTGAGCCACAACTACTGAGCCTGCATGCTACAACTACTGAAGCCCGTGCACCTAGAGCCTGTGCTCAGCAGCAAGAGAAGCCACTGCAATGAGAAGCCTGTGCACTGCAACAAAGAGTAGCCCCTGCTCGCTGCAACTAGAAAAAGCCCACGTGCAGCAGCGAAGACCCAATGCAGCCAAAAATAAATGAATAAAATAAATAAATTTATATATATATATAAAAAAAGAGTCTTATAGTACAGCCAGAGACAAACAGATGTTACACACAGTGGTAAGTGCTCCCACAGAGGTATGCAAGGGATACCACAACCTAAGCTCTACAATCTAGAGGGTGAGTAGGGGTGTAAGGACAGGCCTAGGAGAAGTGATACAGGGGCAGAAGCTTCTTAAAGAAGTTTAGCCTAAACATCAAGGGTGAATCACCCAGAGAATACAGCAATGTGTTAAGGAATCTAAAGTAGTTTGGTTTAGACAATAGAATGTAAATGTGTGGAAAAGGGAGAATGAGAAGACATGGTCACAGGAGAATTAGGCAGAGACCAGATCGTGAAGGGACTTGGTAGCATTTCGAACGTTCATAAACAAATAAATAAAGCTTCATTTTTTAAAAAGTAAATTTCACTAATAGAAAAGAAACAGAATAATTTCCACATTTTCACAGAAGAAGGAAAAGAAAGAACTAAAAGACAAGACAAAATAAAATAAAACCATGAAGGAAATCATCAGAACAAAATAAACAGAAGAGGGACTCCCGTTAAGAATCTGCCTGCCAATGCAGGGACACGGGTTTGATCCCACACGCCGCAGAGCAACTAAGCCCGTGCGCAACAACTACTGAGCCTGTGCTCTAGAGCCTGTCACAACTACTGAGCCTGTGCACCACAACTACTGAAGCCTGCATGCCCTAGAGCCTGCAAGCCACAACTACCGAGCCCACGCGCTCTTGGGCCCATGCGCCACAACTACTGAGCCTGTGTGCCACAACTACTGAAGCCCATGTGCCTAGAGCTTGTGCGCCGCAACAAGAGAAGCCACCACAATGAGAAGCCTGCACACCGCAACAAGAGTAGCCCCCACTCACAGCAACTAGAGAAAGCCCGCGCACAGCAATGAAGACCTAACACAGCCAAAAAAACCCACTATGTTTAAAAATAAATAAATAAACACACAAACAGAAGAAAAGGGCCAAACATAATTGTAATAGAAACAAGTACATCAAATTCATCTACTTAAAAACAAACTCCCGCATTGGACTAAAAAACCAAGAAACAGCTATATGCTCTTAACAAGAGTCACATATAATATAAAATGACATAAAAAGTTAAAGAGGACCTTCTCACGCCTGTGGCCAGGGCTAAGAAAAGCTCCCTCCAGGGCTGACCTTCTCATGCCAGCTGCCAGGCGCTAAGGCTGGATCTATCACTCCTGTGGCCTCTGGCTTTCCCATGCACCTGTCGCCACCAGAGCCCTTGTGACCCAGGCAGTCATGCCACCTCCGCACCCTGTCCTCACCAGGGCAGACCCAAGTGCTCCAGGGCAGCCTCAGGAGCAGACTCCTGTGGGTGGCTCACATGCAGAGGTGAGGCTAAAACCACAGTTGAGCCCCAGGGCAGGGTGACTAAGGAAGAGGAACAAAAGTCTTCCTGTGAAGCTGCACAAGCCTCAGATGAAGTCCTCGTGATCAGCTTGGTAAACCCTGCATCTACAGAATACCTGGATGGACAATGAGTGTTCCCACAAATGAAACTGGTCTAGCTCTAGCAGCTGCAGACTAGTACGTACAGGAGGTGGGCCAGGTCAGAGCCTGAGCTGCCCCCAGAGTGCCCACAGTGGGACCAGAGACCTAACTAGAGGTTGTAGAGGGCCTCCTGGGGAGCCAAGTGCTGGCTGTGACTCATGGTGGGGGGCAAGGATGCTGAAAGCTGAGACCCAGGAAAATATAATGATTACTATTTTTTTAAATGTTTTGTTCTGTTGCTGTTTTATTATTATTGTTTTTATTTTTATTTGAGTTTTTAAAAACTTCTAAAATATATTTCAATTTTTTTATATTTCTCTTTCTACATTACTTTTTTGTTCTGTGTTTTTCCCTTTTCTTTTTTTTCCTTTGTTCTGTTTTGTTTAAATCTTTTTTGCTTTGTTCTATTTGTTCTTATCTTTATCTTTTAAAAATTATCTTTGTGTGCTTGTTTTGTTTTCTTTGCTTTTTCCTTCAGTTTGCATTCTGCTCCTGTTCGGTTTTTATTTTTTTGTCAATTTTGTTTTTAATTGTTTGATTTCATTTTGGGGTTCTTTTGTCTGCTTGTTCTCTTGTTTTGTTTTGGTTTTTTTTTGCGGTACGCAGGCCTCTCACTGCTGTGGCCTCTCCCGTCGCGGAGCACAGGCTCCGGACGCGCAGGCTCAGCGGCCATGACTCACGGGCCCAGCCGCTCCGCAGCATGTGGGATCTTCCCAGACCGGGGCACGAACCCGTGTCCCCTGCATCGGCAGGCGGACTCTCAACCACTGCGCCACCAGGGAAGCCCTCTTGTTTTTTGTTTACTGTGTTTTTGTTTCTTTTTTTGTACGTTTTGTGTTTGTTTCTTTGTTTTTGTTTGGTTCTGCTTTTACCATCTGTCTGGGGCTTTGTCTGTTTCTTCATTTGTTTGTTTGTTCTTAGTTGTTGTTGTTGTTTGCTTGTTTTTATCTTTGCTATCTGTCTTCAGTTTTCATTTGTTTTCTTCCTGCCCTTTTTTTTTTCCCACCCTCTTACTGCCAAGCCATGTGGCTTGTGGGGTCTTGGTTCCTAGGCCAGGTTTGGGGCCTGAGCCTCTGGTGTGGGAGCGCTGAGTCCAGTACACTGGAATGCCAGAGAATTCCCAGTCCCAGGCAATATTAAATGGCAAGAGGTCTCCTGGAGGTCTACATCTCAAATCCAAGACCCAGCTGCACCCAAATGCCTGCAGGCTCCAGTGCTGAATGCCCCACACCAAACAACAAGCAAGACAGGAACACAAACCCACGCATCAGCAGACAGGCTGCGTAAAGTCGTACTAAGCCCACAGACACCCCAAGAACACACCAAGTGATGTGGCCCTGCCCATCTGCGTGATGAGATCCAGCTCCACCCACCAGAACGAAGGCACCAGTCCCTCCCACAAGGAAGCCTACACAAACCACTGGACTAACCTCGCCCACTGGGGGCAGACACCAGAAGCAAGAGGAACTACGACCCTGCAACCTGCAGAAAGGAGACCCCAAACACAGTAAGTTAGACAAAATAAGAAGAGAGAGAAATATATTGCAGATGAAGGAGCAAGATAAAAACCCACAAGACGAAAGAAATGAAGAGGAAATAGGCAAGCTACCTGAAAAAGAATTCAGAGTAGTGACAGTAAAGATAATCCAAAATCTCAGAAAGAGAGTGGACAAAATACAAGAAACATTTAATAAGGACCTAGAAGAACTAAAGAACAAACAAACAGTGATGAACAACACAATAACTGAAATTAAAAATACACTAGAAGGAATCAATAGCAGAATAACTGAGGCACAAGAATGGATAAGTGAGCTGGAAGAAAGAATGGTGCAAACAGCTGCTGCAGAGCAGAATAAAGAAAAGAGAAATGAAAAGAATTGAAGACAGTCTCAGAGACCCCTGGGACAACATTAAACGTTCCAACATTCAAATTATAGGGGACTCAGAAGAAGGGGACAAAGAGAACGGGTCTGAAAAAATATGTGAAGAGACTGTAGTCAAAAACTTCCCTAACATGGGAAAGGAAATAGTCAATCAAGTCCAGGAAGCTCAGAGAAATAGCAAATATGAATAGACCAATCACAAGTAATGAAATTGAAACTATGATTTAAAATCTTCCAACAAACAAAAGTTCAGGACCAGAGGGCTTCACAGGAGAATTCTATCAAACATTTAGAAAAGAGCTAACACCGATGCTTCACAAACTCTTCCGAAATATTAGAGGGAGGAATACTCTCAAACTCATCTATGAGGCCACCATCACCCTAATAGCAAAACCAGACAATTTATCACAAAAAAAGAAAATTACAGGCCAATATCACCGATGAACATAGAGGCAAAAATCAGGCAAACCGAATCCAACAACACATTAAAAAATCATACGCCATGATCAAGTGTGATTTTTCCCAGGGATGCAAGGATTCTTCAATATATGCAAATCAATCAATGTGATACACCATATTAACAAACTGAAGAATAAAAACCATATAATCATCTCAATAGATGCAGAAAAGGCTTTCAACAAAATTCAACACCGATTTATGATAAAAACTCTCCAGAAAGTGGGCATAGAGGGACCCTACCTCAAAATAATAAAGGCCATATATGACAAACCCACAGCAAACATCATTCTCAATGGTGAAAAACTGAAAGTGTTTCCTGTAAAATCAGGAACAAGACAAGAGTGCCCACTCTCGCTACTATTATTTAACATAGTTTTGGAGTCTTAGCCACAGCAATCAGAGAAAAAAAGAAATAAAAGGAATCCAGACTGGCAAAGAAGAAGAAAAACTGTCACTGCTTTCAGATGACATGATACTATACATAGAAAATCCTAAAGATGCTACCAGAGGGCTTCCCTGGTGGCGCAGTGGTTGAGAGTCCACCTGCCGATGCAGGGGACACAGGTTCATGCCCCGGTCCAGGAAGATCCCACATGCCGCGGAGCAGCTAGGCCCATGAGCCATGGCGGCTGGGCCTGCATGTCCGGAGCCTGTGCTCCACAACGGGAGAGGCCACAACAGTGAGAGGCCCGCGTACCGCAAAAAAAAAAAAAAAAAAAAAGATGCTACCAGAAAACTACAAGAGATAATCAATGAATTTAGTAAAGTCGTAGGATACAAAATTAAGGCACAGAAATCTCTTCATTCCTATACACTAACAACAAAAGATCAGAAAGAGAAATTAAGGAAACAATTCCATTTACCACTGCAACAAAAAGAATAAAATACCTAGGAATAAACCTACCTAAGGAGGCAAAAGACCTGTACACAGAAAACTATACGACAGTGACAAGCCTCTTAGATAGCCTCATCCACCAGACGGCAGACAGCAGAAGCAAGAAGAACTACAATTCTGCAGCCTGGGGAAGGAAAACTACATTCACAGAAAGATAGACAAAATGAAAAGGCAGAGGACTTTGTACCAGATGAAGCAACAAGATAAAACCCCAGAAAAACAACTAAATGAATTGGAGATAGGCAACCTTCCAGAAAAAGAATTCAGAATAATGATAGTGAAGATGATCCAGGACCTCGGAAAAAGAATGGAGGCAAAGATCGAGAAGACGCAAGAAATGTTTAACAAAGATCTAGAAGAACTAAAGAACAAACAAACAGAGATGAACAACACAATAACTGAAATGAAAAATACACCAGAAGGAATCAGTAGCAGAAAAACTGAGGCAGAAGAATGGATAAGTGACCTGGAAGACAGAATGGTGGAATTCACTGCTGTGGAACAGAATAAAGAAAAAAGAATGAAAAGAAATGAAGACAGCCTAAGAGACCTCTGGGACAACATTAAACCCAACAACATTCACACTATAGGGGTCCAGAAGGAGAAGAGAGAGAGAAAGGACCCAAGAAAATATTTGAAGAGATTATAGTCGAAAACTTCCCTAACATGGGAAAGGAGATTGCCACCCAAGTCCAGGAAGTGCAGAGAGTCCCATACAGGATAAACCCAAGGAGAAACACGCCGAGACACATAGTAATCAAATTGGCAAAAACTGAAGACAAAGAAAAATTATTGAAAGCAGCAAGGGATAAACAACAAATAACATACAAGGGAACTCCCATAAGGTTAGCACTTGATTTCTCAGCAGAAACTCTACAAGCCAGAATGGAGTGGCAGGATATATTTAAAGTGATGAAAGGGAAGAACCTACAACCAAGAGTACTCTACCCAGCAAGGATCTCATTCAGATTTGATGGAGAAATCAAAAGCTTTACAGAGAAGCAAAAGCTAACAGAATTCAGGACCAGCAAACCAGCTCTACAACAAATGCTAAAGGAACTTCTCTAAGTGGGAAACACAAGCGAAGGAAAGGACCTACAAAAACAAACCCATAACAATTAAGAAAATGGGAATAGGAACATATATATCAATAATTACCTTAAACGTGAATGGATTGAATACTCCAACCAAAAGACACAGGCTCACTGAATGGATACAAAAACAAGACCCATATATATGCTGTCTACAAGAGACCCATTTCAGACCTATGGACACATACAGACTGAAAGTGAGGGGATGGAAAAAGATATTCCACGCAAATGGAAATCAAATGAAAGCTGGAGTAGCAATACTCATATGAGATGAAATGGACTTTAAATAAAGAATGTTACAAGAGACAAAGAAGGACACTACATAATGATCAAGGGATCAATCCAAGAAGAAGATATAACAATTATAAATATATATGTACCCAACATAGGAGGACCTCAATATATAAGGCAACTGCTAACAGCTATAAAAGAGGAAATAGACAGTAACACAATAATAGTGGGGGACTTCAACACCTCACTAACACCAGTGGACAGATCATCCAAAGAGAAAAGTAATAAGGAAACACAAGCTTTAAATCACAAAATAGACCAGATAGATTTAATTGACATTTATAGGACACTCCATCCAAAAACAGCAGATTACACTTTCTTCTCAAGTGCACATGGAACAGTCTCCAGGATAGATCACATCTTGGGTCACAAATCAAGCCTCAGTAAATTTAAGAAAATTGAAATCACATCAAGCATCTTTTCTGACCACAACAATAAGAGATCAGAAATCAATTACAGGGAAAAAAACGTAAAAAACACAAACACATGAAGGCTAAACAATATGTTACTAAATAACCGAGATCACTGAAGAAATCAAAACATACCTAGAGATAAATTACAACGAAAACATGACAATCCAAAATCTGTGGGATGCAGCAAAAGCAGCTGCAAGAGGGCAGTTTATAGCAATACAAGCCTACCTCAAGAAACAAGAAAAATCTCAAATAAACAATCTAACATCCTAAAGGAACTAGAGGAAGAAGAACAAATAAAACCCAAAGTTAGTAGAAGGAAAGAAATCATAAAGATCAGAGCAGAAATAAATGAAATAGAAACAAAGAAAACAGCAGCAAAGATCAATAAAACTAAAAGTTGGTTCTTTGAGAAGATAAACAAAATTGATAAAGCATTAGCCAGACTCATCAAGAAAAAGAGGGAGAGGACTCAAATCAATAAAATTAGAAATGAGGGCTTCCCTGGTGGCGCAGTGGTTGAGAGTCCACCTGTCGATACAGGGGACGCAGGTTCGTGTCCTGGTCCGGGAGAATCCCACATGCCGCAGAGCGGCTGGGCCTGTGAGCTATGGCCGCTGAGCCTGCACGTCCAGAGCCTGTGCTCTGCAACGGGAGAGGCCACAACAGTGAGAGGCCCACGTACCACAAAAAAAAAAAAAAAAAATTAGAAATGAAGAAGGAGAAGTTACAACAGACACCACAGAAATTCAAAGCATCTTAAGACACTACTAAAACAAACTCTATGCCAATAAAATGGACAACCTGGAAGAAATGGACACATTCTTAGAAAGGTATAACCTTCCAAGACTGAACCAGGAAGAAACAGAAAATATGAACAGACCAATCACAAGTAATGAAATTGAAACTCTGATTTAAAATCTTCCAACAAACAGAAGTCCAGGACCAGATGGCTTCACAGGTGAATTCTATCAAACATTTAGAGAAGAGTTAACACCCATCCTTCTCAAACTCTTCCAAAAAATGGCAGAGAAAGGAACACTCCCAAACTCATTCTATGAGGCCACCATCACCCTGACACCAAAACCAGACAAACATACTAAAAAAAAGAAAACTACAGACCAATATCACTGATGAATACAGATGCAAAAATCCTCAACAAATATTAGCAAATAGACTCCAACAACACATTAAAAGGATCATACACCATGATCAAGTGGGATTTATCCCAGGGATGCAAGCATTCTGCAGTATATGCAAATCAATCAATGTGATACACCATATTAACAAACTGAAGGAAAAAACCACATGATCATCTCAATAGATGCAGAAAAAGCTTTTGACAAAATTCAACACCCATTATGATAAAAACTCTCCAGAAAGTGGGCACAGAGGGGACCTACCTCAACATAATAAAGGCCATATACAACAATGCCACAGCAAACATCATTCTCAATGGTGAAAAACTGAAAGCATTTCCTCTAAGATCAGGAACAAGACAAGGATGTCCACTTTCGCCACTATTATTCAACAGAGTTTTTGAAGTCCTAACCACAGCTATCAGAGAAGAAAAAGGAATACAATTTGGAAAAGAAGTAAAACTGTCACTGTTTGCAGATGACATGATACTATACATAGAGAATCCTAAAGATGCCACCAGAAAACTACTAGAGCTAATCAATGAATTTGGTAAAGTTGCAGGATACAAAATTAATGCACATAAATCTCTTGCATTCCTTACAGTAATGATGAAAAGCCTGAAAGAGAAATGAAAGGAACACTCCCATTTACCATGACAACAAAAAGAATAAAATACCCAGGAATAAACCTACCTAGGAAGAAAAAAGACCTGTATGCAGAAAACTATAAGACACTGTTGAAAGAAATTAAAGATGATACCAACAGATGGAGAGATATACCATGTTCTTGGATTGGAAGAATCAATATTGTGAAAAAGACAATACTACCCAAAGCAATCTACAGATTCAATGCAATCCCTATCAAATTACCAATGGCATTTTTTACAGAACTAGAAAAAAAATCTTAAAATTTGTATGCAGACACAAAAGACCCTGAATAGCCAAAGCAGTCATGAGGGAAAAATATGGAGCTGGAGGAATCAGACTCCCTGACTTCAGGCTATACTACAAAGCTACAGTAATCAAGACAGTATGGTACTGGCACAAAAACAGAAATATAGATCAATGGAACAGGATAGAAAGCCCAGAGATAAGCCCATGCACCTATGCTCAACTAATCTATGACAAAGGAGGCAAGGATATATAATGGAGAAAAGACAGTCTCTTCAATAAGAGATGCTGGGAAAACTGGACAGCTACATGTAAAAGAATGAAATTAGAACACTCCCTAACACCAAACACAAAAATAAACTCAAAATGGATCAGAGGCCTAAATGTAAGACCGGACACTATAAAACTCTTAGAGGAAAACAAAGGAAGAACACTCTGTGACATAAATCACAGCAAGATCTTTTTTGATCCACCTCCTAGAGGAATGGAAATAAAAACAAAAATAAACAAATGGGACCCACTGAAACTTAAAAGCTTTTGCAAAGCAAAGGAAACTACAAACAAGACGAAAAGACAACCCTGAGAATGGGAGAAAATATTTGCAAATGAATCAACGGACGAAGGATTAATGTCTAAAATACACAAACAGCTCACGGAGCTCAATAGCAAAAAAATAAATAACCCAGTTAAAAAATGGACAGAAGACCTAAAGAGACATTTCTCCAAAGAAGACATACAGATGGCCAACAAACACATGAAAAGATGCTCAACATCAGTAATTATTAGAGAAATGCAAATCAAAACTACAGTGAGGTATCCCTCACACCTGTCAGAATGGCCACCATCAAAAAATCTACAAACAATAAATGCTGGAGAGGGTGTGGAGAAAAGGGAACCCTCATGCATTGTTGGTGGGAATGCAAATTGATACAGCCACTATGGAGAATAGTATGGAGATTCCTTAAAAAACTAAAAATAGAACTACCACATGACCCAGCATATACCCAGAGAAAACCATAATTCAAAAAGACACATGCACCCCAATGTTCATTGCAGCACTATTTACAATAGCCAGGACATAGAAGCAATGCAACCTAAATGTCCATCAACAGAGGAATGCATAAAGAAGTTGTGGTACATATATACAATGGAATATTACTCAGCCATAAAAAGGAATGAAACTGGGTCATTTGTAGAGACATGGATGGACCTAGAGACTGTCATACAGAGTGAAGTAAGTCAGAAAGAGAAAAAGAAATGCTGTATATTAATGCATGTATGTGAAGCCTAGAAAAATGGTACAGATGAACTGGTTTGCAGGGCAGAAATAGAGACACAGATGTAGAGAACAAACGTATGGACACCAAGGGGGGAAAGTGGTGGTGGGGTGTGTGGGATGAATTGGGAGATTGGGATTGACATATATACACTAATATGTATAAAATGGGTAACTAATAAGAACCTGCTGTATAAAAAAATAAATAAAATTTAAAAATTTAAAAAAAGGATTATAAAAGAGACGTAAAGAGGTGAAAATGAAAAAGATGAAATGAAATGGAAGATATAGAAAAGAATGATACAAGGACAACATATTAATAACCTTGAAAGTCTATGAAATTGAAAATTTCTAGGAAAATATAAAGTATCAAATTGTCTTTAAAAACCAGAGCATTGATGAAAGAAATCAAAGACCTAAATAAATGAAGAAATATACGATGTTCATGGATTGGAAGACTCATTATTGCAAAGATGTCCATCCTCCCCAAAAGAACCCATAGATTCAATATGATACCAATCAAAACCCCAGCAGAGTTTTTCTAGAAATTAACAGGCTGATTCTAAAATTTATACAGAAAGACAAAGAAAGTAAAGAACTAGAATAGTTAAAACAATCTTTAAAAAGACATTAAGTCTGAGGATTCACACCATGTAATTTCAAGACTTAACCATAAAGTCAAAATAGGGTTGTGTTGGCAAAAAGATAGATACACAGATCAATAGAGCAGAATAGAAAGCACAGAAATAGACCCACACATATATAATTGATTTCTGACAAAGGTGTAAAGGCAATTAAACGGAATGTGGACAGTCTTTGCAATAAATGGTGCCAGAACTGGACATCTATATACAAAAATAATAAATAAAACAAAGAACCTCAATTCATATCTCACACTATATATAAAAATTAACTTAAAATGGATCACAGACCTATAAATGCCTAAAACTGAAAGTTGTAAAAGAAAATATGAAAGGAACAGTTTGAGACCTTGGGTTAGACAAACACAGTTTATATACCATACCAAAAGCACAATTTAAAAAATATTTTTTACAAATTAGACTTTATCAAAGTAAAACTTTTGCTCTTTAAAAGATACTGCTAAAAAATGAAAAGGCAAGCCACAGACTAGGAAAACAATATTTCTAAAACATGTATCTGACAAAGACTTCTACCTAGAGTAAAGAACACTTAAAACTCAATAAGACAACCCAAATAAAATTTAGACAAAAGGTCTGAACGAAGGTTTGACTTTAACAAAAGGTATAAGAAAGGTCAATATGAACATGAAAAGATGCTCAACAACCTGAGTAATCAGTTGTATGCAGATTAAAGCCACAATACATATTCACTCAAATGGCTAAAACTAAAATCTGACAATACCAGGTATTAAGGAGGATACAGAGCTACTGGAGTTCTCATGCCTTGCTGGTAGGGATATAAAATGATACAATCATTTTGGGAAACAACTTGGTAGTTTCTAATAGTAAATTTTTATTTAATATATGACTCACTCATTCCACTCCCAGGTATTTAACCAAGAGAAATGAAAATATATGTTTATCCAAAGACTTTTAAGCAGCTTTATTCACAACAGCAAAACAATGGAAACAACCCAAATGTCTAGAACAGGTGAATAAATAAACAAACTGATATGCTGGAATGCAGAAATATAATCGAATACTACTAAGCATAAAAAAAGAATCACACTACTAATACATGCAAAATAAATGAACCTCAAAAACAACCTGCTGAGTTAAATAAGCTAAACAAAACGCATACTGTATGACTCTATTTATATGAAATTCTAGAATGACAATGTTTGACTGGGGTCAAAGGTGGATTGGTGGGAACTTATTGCAAAAGTGATCAAGGAAATTTTGGAGGGTGATAAAAATGATCTACATATGCATTGTCCGATATCATAGCCACTAGCCACATGTAGCCACTGAACATCTGAAATATAGCTAAATTTCAGATTTAAATTGAGGAGCTAAAATTTAAATTTAAATAAATTTAAGTTTAGAAATTGATATTTGATTCAGTTATTGGGAAACAGTTAAGTATGTTTAGAGAAACCTAAGTATGGGAATCTACTTTTTCAACTGTAAATTTTATGAAATCTAACTACAAATCAAGTACTGTAATGAAAATTTAGCACTGAATTCAGATGTTAATGTAAAATACACACTGGATTTTAAAGACTTAGTAGAAAAAATAATGCAAAATGGCTTAATAATGTTTTTATTGATTACATGTTGAATTGATTTATAATATATGGCATTAAATAAAACCTATTATTTTGTTTCTTTTAAACTTTTTACTGTGGCTACTACAAAATATAAAACTATGTATTGCCAACTGAAAGTTGTCACTTGCCATCTACCTCTACAAGGATTAGGTCACTAACCACAGCAGTCACTGACCTTCAACACACCCTGAAAGGAGTTCAGGGGGGAGATATCAGGAATGAGGCACTCTGTGCTCTGGCAAGAACTGGCAGAACAGGCCTCCAGAGAGTTATTTTCAGAAGATTTTTCGTTGTTGTTGAAGTATAGTTGATTTACAATGTCGTGTTAGATGCAGGTGTACAGCAAAGTGATTCAGCTCCATTATAGATTCTTTTCCATTATAGGTCATTCCAAAATATCAAATATAGTTCCCTGTGCTATACATTAGGTCCTTGTTTATCTATTTTATATATAGTAGTGCATATGTGTTAATCCCAAACTCCTAATTTATCTCTCCCCCCAACCCTTTCCCCTTTGGTAACCATAAGTTTGTTTTCTATGTCTATGAGTCTATTTACGTTTTGTAAATAAGTTCATTTGCACCATTTTTTTAGATTCTACATATAAGTGACATCATATGATATTTGTCTTTCTCTGTCTGACTGACTTCACTTAGTATGATAATCTCTAGGTCCATCCGTGTTGCTGCAAATGGCAATATTTTATTCTCTTTTATGGCTGAATAATATTCCATTGTATATATACATACAGCATCTTCTTTATCCATTCATCTGTTGATGGACACTTAAGTTACTTGCATGTCTTGGCTACTGTAAATAGTGCTGCTATGAACATTGGAGTGCATGTATCTTTTCAGATTACAGTTTTCCTCTTTTCTAGATATATGCCCAGGAGTGGGACTACTGGGTCATATGGTAACTCTTTTTAGTTTTTTAAGGAACTTCCATACTGTTCTCCATAGTGGCTGCACCAATTTACATTCCTACTAACAGTGTAGCAGGGTTCCCTTTTCTTCACACCCTCTCTGCATTTATTATTATTTTTGTAGACTTCTTGATGATGGCCATTCTGACTGGTGTGAGCTGATGCCTCATTTTAGTTTTGACTTGCATTTCTCTAATAATAGCAATGTTGAACATCTTTTCACGTGCCTGTTGGCTATCTGTATGTCTTCTTTGGAAAAATGTCTATTTAGGTCTTCTGTCCAATTTCTGATTGGGTTGTTTTTTTTGATATTGAGCAGTATGAGCCGTTTGTATATTTTGGGAATTAAGCCCTTGTCTGTCACATTGTTTCCAAATATTTTCTCCCATTCCGGAGGTTGTCTTTTCATTTGATTTATGGTTTCCTTTGCCGTGCAAAAGCTTATATGCTTGATTAGGCCCCATTTGTTTATACTTGCTTTTATTTCTTTTGCCTTGGGAGACTGACCTAAGAAAACATTGTTATGATTTATGTCAGAGAATGTTTTGCCTATGTTCTCTTCCAGGGGTTTTACGGTGTCGTGTCTTATATTTAAGTCTTTAAGCCATATTGAGTTTATTTTTGTGTATGGTGGAAGGGCAGGAGAAGATTTTATGAGACTAATTTCTTGTAACCTCTCATATCTAGAAAAACAGTAAAATCATTAATCTGCTCCTTGCGACTAGCAGCAATCCTCTGCCGAAATGTGTGCTTGATTGCACACATTCCCCTTCACCAAAATCATATATGTACTGACCTCCCCCCTTACCTCTTCAGAACAGTTCCTCAGAGCTATCTGAGAGGCTGTCTCCCAGGCTATAGTCCTCATTTTGCCCCAAATAAAACTTAACTCACAACTCTCACGTTGTGCATTCTTTTCAGTCGGCAGTATCTTGCATCTTCATTGTGGTGAAAACAAAGGTATATACATTTGTCAAAATTAAAATTAGTGTTTGATTGCATATAAATTATGCCTCAATAAAGGTGATAAAAGTATTAAATTGGGTAGTATTGGGTTGGCCAAAAAGTTCGTTTGGGATTTTCTGTAAGATGCTACAGAAAACCCGAACGAACTTTTTGGCCAACCCAATATATATATATATATATATGTATGTGTGATAATTTGTGCATATAAATGTATAAATGACAATCTTGTTGGTGACCTTTCCTTATCAATAATCAGAAACATAAAAAAAAAATTCTGTGGACATGCAAAATTAACTGTTCCTCTCAATAGTTAACACATTTAATTATATTATGGTTATTTAATGTTGGCCTCCATCACTAGCAACTGAAGGCAGGAATCCTGTCTTGTTCATGTCCGTATAAGCCTAGCACTTAACACAGTAAGTTAACATAGCACTTTACCAATGTTTTAAGAACTGCAAAACTGTCCCAGCCAATTTATATATATAGTCTAATACCCACAAAGATCCCTGCAAATTTGGCATTATTACTCCCATTTTTCATATGAAAAAAGTGAGGGTCAGAGGACAGAAAGCTTAGAGTAACTCACCAAATATCCAGAACTAGTAAGTGAAAGAACTATGTTCCAAACCCACATTTGCCTCAACTCCAAAGCCCATTCTTCCACACTACACCATACTCCCACCTCTCCAGGTGGGCATTTCATAACTGTTTGATGAACGTCTAAATCAAAATAAAGATTAGTATTTAGGGGCAATGGAAGCACAGAAATTTTCCTGAACTTCTAGTGTTACAGCTTCATAGTCTTTGAATGGGTTCCCTTGAGACAGAGAGCAACTTGGCAGCTCTTGCTAGAAGATCAAGAAGGATGAATCTAGTAGGAAAAAAAAATTCCCTCCCAATTAAACTTTCCATTTGGGAGTCTGAAGAAGAAAAATAACACAGAACAAAGAGCATGGGAAAGAGAAAAAAAGAAATGCTGAATCTGCTAATATAGTTAATTAATGTGAAAGAATTAATCTAATAGTAACTTCAGCATTCAAATATGAAAAGTTAGGAGATCCTACAAAGGTACAGTTTCTAAGTCTTTTGGAGCTCCTTTTTAATTAGGCTCCCAGAATCTCAGCATTCCTGTTTGAATAATCCATATTTCTGGTTATTTATTCAGCTCCCCACTGCTGCACATTTACAAGCCATATGCTACAGGAATACATCACCTCATATTTGCACTCAAACATCCAAAGACACTGGCAGTTCAGACCTTTAAGAAGCTTAGAGAAAAGTCCCTGCAGAGTATAGTTTTAAGGTTAGAAGGTCCAGGAAGCCAAATGCATCTTCTTTATATGCTATTTGCTTGAGAGAAGGTGGGTCATTTCAACAAAAGGACAAGCAATTAGAAGGGTAAAGGAGAGAAACAAACAAAAGGCTCAAGAGAGTAAAGCTAGCAAAAATCAGCTGAACACTAAAGGTCTCTGAATAATTCCAATGCCCCTCTCTGCACTTTAAAATAAATTTTAAAAAACAATTCCACAAAGGAAGATTCTTCAATCAATCTAAGGTCTAGTACACATTGGACAAACCAAGAGGTCTACTGTGCCCCTGGGCCTACACAGGCCTTTAAAGAGGAGAGGTTTTAGTAACATATACCTTGATAATCTTAAATACAAAAATAGTTTAAACACAAAAATTTGTAGAATTTGTCACTGGAGAATTTTTTATAACAACAAAACATTGGAAATACCCTCAATATCAATAACAAAGTAAGACTAAGTCATAGTCCCTTAGAGTGCATTATTCAGTTATTGAAAACTCTCATGAAGGTTATGTCAAAACATGGGAAACAGCATGTTAAGTTCAAACGAACAAACAAACAAAAACAGTATAGAAAATTACATGTGTGGTAGGCCTAAAAAGCTGTTAAAGAGAAAACAATTATGGGAAAAAAGACTACAAGGAATATGCACCCAAAGTTGGGCTGTGTTCAAGTGACAGAGCTGTTTTTTAGCTTCTTGGAGGCAGGAATCCTGTCCTCCAATTCTGTATAAGCCAAGCACTTAACATAGTACCTTATCAGTCCTACTACTAACAGTAGTTTTGCATGTCTTATATTCTAGGCTATCAAATTTATTAAAAATTTTTTTCAATGAAATAAATTAACAGAATTTTAGTGTACTTGAATATGTTTCAAGACAGCGGACTCTGGCTCAATTTCATAAAGAATAATCCCATGATTATAGTCTCTCGCATCTCTCAACTGAAAAAACTGACCATTGATACTACAACTCCTTCTCTGGTTACCCCTTCACACCATTTCTCTATTTCCCTTCCAAGCCAGATTTCTCAAAAGAATTATCCATAACAAGCTATCTCCCATTTACTTCCAACTTTAGGATTCTGTGAATTATACTAACATGATAATTACTATAAATATTTTAAGAAATTAAAGCATAAATAATAAGATATACAAGAAAGCACTATAAAGTTCCAGAACTGTCTTGCACATTTTCATATCTCCTATGCTAGGCACATAGCACATGCGCAATGCATTATTGAAAATAACACATAATGAAAAATATGTATAAGTGAAAAATATGAATTATATTCTGCTGTCAATAATAAAAATACGGACAAACATATGGCATAGACAGGTCTATGTGGAATATAAAGAAAACTGGGCTAAGTTTAGAAATTAACATAGGATATGTTGAGAAGTTAACGACTAGATTTCCCAAAACCAACACACTATAAGAAGGAGCAAAAAAACCATTTCCCTTTGATGGAGTGGTCCTATTCCCAAATGACCTAACCACAGGGCACAAACAGACTGAAATATACTTTTTATTCATCCAATCTAACTTTAGAAAAGACCATACACACACTTGAAGACTTTACTGTTTTATATATCTAGGAAACTCAATGGAATAAAAGGCCATAGCTACATGTTCTTGAATCCAGGCTAACAGTGAGGAGTTCGGCAAAAAAAGATGGAGAGCTAGGAGATAATAGGAGATAAGAAGCATACCTTAGCATGAGATTCATCAGTTGAAGACCCTCACCCTTCAGGAAGCGCTCACGATTGGAACTGAGCATTAGGCAGGAACAGAGTGAATCAAACAGATTCTCCATCATCTCCTGCTCCTCGGCTGTGCTAGGATTGTGTCTTTTAAACACCTGTCAAGTAAAGATATCAGGAAGCACAGAACCATAAGAGAATGTCTTTTCATCAACCAGCACTCAACAGTTTCCAAAGCCCATCTACTCCAAAAACCCTACAACTGAGGAAACAGAAGCTTACCAAACAAAATTCTCATCAGTTTCCATTATAGAGAAACTGGGCTTTCTGATGCACAGGTTAAATAAATGGCTATCAGTTCATGCAAAAAACCAGAACACTCAACTGACCACTGAGTCCATGAATAATTGATAGTTCCAAGGAGGCAATTTAACAAAAACCAACAAAACCTTTTCATTGTGAAATATATTAACATGTAGAAAACTCTATAAAAGACAAGTATAGCTAAATGCGTAAGGTGAACACCCCTGAAACCAGCATTCAGATCAAGAAACAACTTTGCCAGCTACCCCGCAAAGCCCTCCACTTGCGCTACCCAACCACATTTCTTCCCCTTCTAAAAGAAACCACAGTCCTGAAGGGCAAATCTTGGCTCAATATAAGGAACACTTTCCTAACCATCAGGGCTACTGAACTGCCTCATAGACTAGTTGTGGCTCTAAATCATGGGAACAGCGAAAAGCAGTTTTATCTTTGCCAGAAATACATGGCATGTTAAGAGGAAAGCCTTTTAACAGTGTATGCATACCCATACAGTCTACTACAAAATGATCAATAATCTTGCGGGAACAGGACTAAGTACTTTCCCAGAATTGGGAGATTCACATTTCAAAGCTCTATTTTTTGGGGTGGAGGCCAAGCCACTCAGGCTGCTGGCACCAAGACGAAAGCTGTATGCAAACTGACATCTCAGACACTCCCAACACTCTTAAGATTTTATCCAAATGATCTATTTTCAGTCCTGGTTTTAGAATAGCACAGATGAGATTTGTTAGAAAAAAAAACTTAACAGTATTTTCAGAATGCCAGCAGAACAACATTTCAACAGGATTTACATTTCTTACAACGAGCAAATGGCAATTTCTAATTTCTTTTTCCAGCCTCCAGTGCCACATCCTTCCCTATCCTCCTCTCTGACCTCTGTCCCACTGTATTGGAACTTGTACTCCTGAAGCTTACTTATCTGGATCCTAAATGAACAGACTCCAATTTAGTGGCAGACTGATGGGAAAGCAAGTGAATAATCTTGGGAGTGGGTCAACTAAAAATAATTTGGCATTCTTGGCTCAAGAATATACACTTAAGCAGGAAGCACACCTCTGTTGGATTGATAAATATCAGAAGACTGAGAAAGTCCACACCAGATACACAGTGATATCTGGTCATAAAGAGCAAATGACTAAGAAAAGGAGGCAAACCATGTACCTCCAATGTGACCTCAAACCTGCCAACACATTCCATATGGCTTGCATCACATGGCTTATTCCTTCCAACAATTTCCAGCTCCACCTCCCATTTAAAGCAAGCCATGGATCTTCACGGCAGACAGGAAGCATAAGAATTACTCACGGATAACTGCTGAAGAAGCACATCGATTCCATCCAGCTCCCCAAGCAATTCCCTGTTTTCTAAAAGGGGAAAAAAATAGGAGAAAAAAAAAATGAAGCTAACTGTCAGATTTTACAGCCGTCTAACACTGATACATCAGCAAACAAAATCAATACAGCTTGACAGAGTACAAAAGCTGCACAGAGAGCGAGAGGGAGAGCAAGGGGATGCCAAAGGCAAGAGAGCTTGCTGTCATGATCTGAAACAAGCCTGGCTCCTATCCTAACAGAATATCAATACCGAGAGGGAGCCTCACCATCATTGTCCTGGAGCAATATGGCCAGCACTTCACTACAATACAGTTTGTTGGCATCAAAAGGCATCTTTGCCTGTTGGGAAATAGGAGAAATGAGAAAAACGTTAAGGGGCCTTGCTTCCTTCCCCAGGACAAATTTTTTCACAAGTACTAGGATCTGAGTTAGAGAGAAGCAGAAGTTATAAAGGGAAAGGGCAGGTTAAGGGTAAAAAAGGTCTGCCTCTGCTCTCAAGAGACCAGACTCAAGCACTGCATAGTAAAACCATAAACAGCAGATGTACACAACAGCTCTCACACTCCTAAAGCCCAGGTGCAAATGTCACCTCCTCTGTGAAGCCTTCCCAGATTCCCCATTTTGAGTCTAGGGACTATTGTCTAGCACATAATACATACTCAAATGAGAACTGGATAAATGATTGAAAGTTTTGAACATTTAAGACTAAAATCCATCATGAAGCTTCATTCACAAGTTACAATCATAAAATTAGGCTGTAAATTAGCTGATAGATGATCAGAGAAGCTGAAAAGAAAGCAAGCTCTTGTTTTGATTAGTTGAATGTCTTTATAACAACGTAGTTCCTTTTGGATTTTTTTTTAAATGCTTAAAATTTAATTTGAAATCATAAACCTAACTGCTCATGGGCCATAATCTGCCTACTATTTAAAAAGGAAACCATATTAAATATGCAGAAATGTGTTAATATTTTAACACCCAAATTATTACCCACAATTCTTTCCCTGCTGCATGCTCTGCTACTTGGAGTTGCAGAGGGGACACATCTACTGCAGAGCCTATTTTTCATGGTCATCCACATTGTTGCCCCAGTAGTGCGACTCAAGTGCCTCATCATTAACAATGCCCCTTGGATAAAGGTACACAGAGAGGAGCGCAAGCCTCATCGATGTGTTTTTATTTACCGTACCCTTGATCCTTAAAATGCAGGCACAAAGACCACGACTGTTAATCAGCAGCAGCCTTGCTACCTATCCAGGTTTTTGAACTAACATATAATTATGTTATGTTATGTTATGTTATGAACTAACATTATAATTATGTTATATGTTTATGACATATGTTATATGTTTATGACATATGACATTATGTTATGTTATGAACTAACATTATAATTATGTTATATGTTTTTGAACTAACATATAACATATAATTATAACATATAATTACTGTACCTGGAAAGGACAGGGGAAGTGTTTATACTGAAGCTAATACCTCCATCCCCTTAGTGCCATTCACAGTTCTGTTTGGACACTGATTTTGCACTTAAGAAGGAAGAGTGGCCCCTAATGAAGCAACACCCAGCATCTTTTCAGTTCTCTCTGCATGTCTTCCCCATCAAGCCTAAGTGCACCCCATAGGGTTTCAGAAGGCTAACCGGGTATGACCCATCTTAGGTTAAAAGATCTGTAAATACAAGGTCTTATGTGTGCTGACTGCAAGTTATGCTCCCTGAACAAGCTTAAGGCCTTGTTTCAAGAAATTCAGTACAACAGCCAGGGTTTAAATGCAATCTGTGGCGTTTTTCACTTTAAGAAAAATAGTTTTATACAAATCAAAATACAAAAGTGAAAAGCCAAGGGGTGAGCATGTCTATCAGAATGAAGGATTCGCTAATAAAATCACTTACTCAAATGATTTAAGTTCAAGTATTGCTAGTTTAAATTATTTAAGCCACACCAACTCATACGCAGCTTTTTAAGGGGTCAGGATTCTTGTTGCAAACAAGATACACTCAACTGAAAGAAGCCAAAAGACATCAGGCCACTAGAGCAATAGCCTTTCTGTGGTTCCAATGCCTCTTGTCTTTTATTTGATTTTATAAACTCCTGTCTCTAAGGTAGGAGAGAGGTTTCCTCTTTTTTTCCAACAAATATTTATTGGGCACCTGCTATATGCAAGACACAAAAATTGAACGTGACAGCAAACAGAGGTGAATTTGACATGAAACTGGCCCATTGTTACATCATTTAAAAAATTACACTGAATTAAAGTTAATTTTATCAAGTAATACATTTATGTTAAAAAAAATAAATAAAAGGACATGAACCTGGGATGAGACATACCTAGATTTAACTCACAAGCATGTACTACCTACGTGACACTAAGTCTGCAGTTCCCAAACTGTGTGCCAAGGTACCTGGGACATCATATTGAATTCAGAGGGGATTGCAAGGATTTACAGGATTTACAAGGAAAGCACAGTGACATCTCACATCTGCTGATGAGTGAGCACGTTAACCACTAGCTTCAGGTACATTTCTTTTTTTTTTTTTTAACATCTTTATTAGAGTATAATTGCTTTACAATGGTGTGTCAGTTTCTGCTTTATAACAAAGTGAATCAGTTATACATATACGTATGTCCCCATATCTTTTCCCTCTCGCGTCTCCCTCCCTCCCACCCTCCCTATCCCACCCTCCCTATCCCACCCCTCTAGGTGGTCACAAAGCACTGAGCTAATCTCCCTGTGCTACGTGGCTGCTTCCCACTAGCTAGCTATTTTACGTTTGGTAGTGTATATATGTCCATGCCACTCTCTCACTTTGTCTCAGCTTACCCTTACCCCTCCCCGTATCCTCAAGTCCATTCTCTAGTAGGTCTGCATCTTTATTCCCGTCTTGCCCCTAGGTTCTTCTGACCATTTTCTTTTTTTTTTTAGACTCCATGTATATGTGTTAGCATACGGTATTTGTTTTTCTCTTTCTGACTTACTTCACTCTGCATGACAGTCTCTAGGTCCATCCACCTCACTACAAATAACTCAGTTTCATTCCTTTTTATGGCTGAGTAATATTCCATTGTATATATGTGCGATGTCTTCTTTATCCATTCATCTGTTGATGGACACTTAGGTTGCTTCTATGTCCTGGCTATTGTAAATAGAGCTGCAATGAACATTTTGGTACATGTCTCTTTTTGAATTATGTACATTTCTTTTGATGACATCTTTTCTTTGTGAAGTTGGGTTTGAGTGGTTGCTGTGATAAAAGAACTATGTGAAAATCAGTGTGGAACAGGAATGAAGATGGTTGTGTTCAATCTGATTCCAAGGTTTTAGAAGTTGTGTAGTACAACTACACAAGAGGTACACACATCTACTGGTAAGTAATTGTGGTATTTAAGAATGAAATAAAAAATATATTTTATTTTAATTCATGCATATTATTTTTTTGAACGGCTACTAAAGTCTTAGGACATAAATATGTATTAAATTTGTTTGGACCTAACTACTTTAAATGGGACTGGTAGGTCCTCTTTGGCATAGAACCCTGTAAAAACAAAATTACTGAGATACTGATGGCACCATAAATTAAGAATGGTCATCTATGACCGAAGTAACATTTCCTGGTCTCAAGTTTCTTTATCTGTGAAATGGAAACAATAAAATAACATCTTCTTTGGAGAGTTGCTCTGAGAATTAAATAATATGGAAGTACCTAATACATAATAGTTGCTATAAGTTTTTCTGATGATTGGGATCAGAAATATCCAGGTTAGAATCTCAGCTCTAACAGTTACCAGCTATGTGATCTTGGACAAACTACTCTGCCTCTCTAACCTGATTGATATCTCTTACGTTGAGTGAAACTGGGCTAGATGGGAAAGCAGGAGACTAATCTTTCATGCCTAGCCAAAAACAAAAGTCACCATGGAAATTTTATTTCTGTTTAAATCTCAGCCAGAGATGACAGCCTCCAAGCCTGCAAAATACCAAACTGCCAAACTACAAGGACATTTAGTCAAAATCAGGAGGAAGGAGAATTTATTTAGCAGGTATAGCCTCTTGGATTTTGCAAAGCTAGTCAACAGGAGTTGGAGCTTTGGGGGCTCTCTTCTATCCAGGAGCCTGATGATCCTAAATCTTTCAGCTGTCAGAGTAATTACAGAGTCAAGCATAGGTTTGTACTCAGCATGTACTGGCCTTGAATAAAATTAAACTTCACCTTTTTTGGAGCTGCTGCTTTTTTGGAAAGTACAAGACATTTATGCTACCACCCACAGCCAGAAGCTGCAGATTATTTCTGCGGCTCACCTCCGGTACCTGGAACACATGGGGCAGGTTCAGACACAGCTACAGCCCTGGACAATAGTCAAAGCAGATTGTGCCCTACAAAAATCCCATCTCCTGGTCATAAGAGGCTAAGGACTTAGCATCAACCAGTTGTACATGTAGTATAACATAGCCAATTCTCATTTCATTAGCTCAAGCGCCAAACATTGAAACTGTTTTTGAAGCAATGATTTAATTGGAAACAAAAAGAATCTCAATTTTGTTTCCTTGAAAAAGAAAAAAGTTTTGGTGTTATTTTCAATAGTACACAATATGCTAATAAGTTTGTATTCCCCATTAAAAAGTGAACTATGGTGCAGTGTCTCTCATACTACTGTTACCTGCTTACCTGTTAAACCATTTAATGTAATCCTCCGCAATGGGTTTTATCCTTAATAGCAGCACAAATGAGTGAGGTTTCATTTAGTGAATGAAGAAATCCATGAGTATCTCTGTATACTGCTAGGCTACCAGTACATAAAGGAGATTCACCAATGTGCCACTCAGTTACTCAAGGACTACTGAATAAACAGGGGATGATCAGTTAAATAGCAGGGTTTTATCAAGCAATGTAAACATAAGTACTCTAGGATGAGGGTTCTCAGACTTCAGCATGCATCAGAATCACCTGGAAGGCTTGTTAAAACACAGATTGCTGGCTCCACCCCAAGCTGGGCAGATTTAATGAGTCCGGGGTGGGTTCAAGAATTTGCATTTCCAACAAGTTGCCAGGTAATTTTGATGCTCCCCATTGGGAACCACACCCTGAGAACAATCCGGAGGAGATACACATATGATGGAGTCCCAGTCCTTGCTCTTAAGGAGTTTAAGGACATTGGGAGAAAGACAAGGAGCACATATAAAAAGAGGAAAGTCTGCCAGGTGATGAAGAAAAGATGCTCCATGAAGGTAAGGGTCACACAGTTATAGGCATATGTTACAACCCAGGTCTGCTAACTCCCAGAAGAGAACCAGTAGAAAAAAAATAAAATGATTGATATTCAGGAAAGAAAGAGGGCAATATGGGCTGGGGGCAAAGCAGTGCTATGGAAGCGGTGCATGAAGAAAGTCTGGAGGCTTGGGTTTTAATTCTGGCTCTACCAGAACTAGCTGCATGAATTTGGGCAAGGCGCTTAGTCTCTACAGGTCTTGATTTTTAATTTTTTATCTGCAACAGAACTTATAAAATTCCTTTCAGTTCAAAAAATGATGGAGGCAATGTGGAAGAGTAGGGATTTAAGTTGGTTAATGAAGGTGGTGTATAATTTAGAATTACATAGGCAGGAGTCATTCCTGGGGGATGGGGGGAACATGAACAAAGACAAGACACAGAGGTCAACACTGTTGACCCTTGTTGACCTTTGCAAAGGGGGTAGGTACAAGAGATGTCTGAACAGTAATAAGGCCAGTGTTTCAAAACTGAGAAATGAAAGGAAAAAGGAAAGAAAAGAAAGATCAGGCCGCGTTAAAGGGCCTTGAAAAGTAGGCAGAGATGGTGGAATCTGACGCAGAGGGCAGTAGCATCACTCTAGGAAGGTTCTTGAATAGGGAATGGCATAATGAAAATGGAGTCTTAAATTAGTTTGGGAGCAGTGCGGAACAAAAATGCTCACATTTCTAGAGACCAGTGGATCTTAGTGAGGGTTGTACATTTATAATCACAGGTGGAACTTCTCTAAAATACACCGAAGACAGAGGCTTGAGACAGTAAGTCTGGGAATCTGTATTTTTAGAAGTTCTGCTGGTGAAAGTAAGGATCTGGGTCCAGCACTCATTCTGATTCACCATGATATTTATGAGGGTGAAGATAAAAATAAGCACTTTCCTAGGTTATGAGAAATAAGAGCAAGGCATTGGTTTTAAAGACATGCCTTCTTACTGGCCGCGCCCTTACGCAGAACCTTCTGTCATTAACGTTCTGGGCAGCACAGGATTTTTCTAAGGGTACTTGCTCACTAGTAAAATAACCAAATAGCATTTTAATGTTTAGATACCCCAAAGCCTTGAAAAACTGTTTCAGAGACAGCAACACGGCTATTTATGCCTTGAGGATTGCATAAACACTATGCCTAAAAGGCAAGAGTCAAAAGCTTGCAAGACTACCAAATGGACCTCTTTATTACTCTCATAAGGGTAATGGTATCCAAGCCAAACACCCAAAGGTCTCGATTTCCCTTCCTGTTACTAATCCAAAAAAAGACTGGCAAGTTTAAACACCTTTCAAAAGGCAGAAGAGGCCTTACATTCTGGTTTAATGAAGAATCCTTGATTCAGTATCAAGTCTCAAGTAACTGGGAAAAATTGGTCCTGATTTCAAAAAGACAAAAACTATTGGATTATTTTGTATATTTTAAGGTTAAGGCCCCAACCTATGGCTACCCCATCAACAATTCAGGTCTCTGCCATCTATCCTACCCCCTTAACTACGTGTTTTACTTTCCTCTCCCCTACTCCTCACCCCCAAAATGTCTCAAGGCTTTGGAGAATAAAGATTTGTTGAATAATGAGGAAAGAAGAAACCGAGGGAGATGTGAAGGTAATTACATGCGGAAACCAAAGGACATCAAAACTCATGAGAGGAGGTTGGAAGGAAGCTGCAACCTTCCTTGAGAAAAGGAAGCTGCAAAAATGACAATGAATGAATTAACCAGACCTGATTTTTCCTGAAAGGAAAGGCGAGGGCGAGGGTGTGTGTGTGGGTAGGAAGTTGCAGTCTACTGAACTATGCCTTAAGTTTATCCTCTGCCAGCAAATGTGCCCATACCCACTGATGACAATGTACAGCAGGCTAGCTGAATATCCTCAAGTCATGTTATGTAAGTCTATGTTACAGATATAATGGGAACAAAGGGTTAAATAAGAAGGATTGGGGAAGACCTAGACTGTCAGAGAGGGAGGGAACCATGGGGGCATATGATATCTTAGGCAGAATCTTCTTCCTTAGCCCTACACCAAGACAGTGCGGGACAAATCGGACCTGATGCACCTCAGACTTTCTGCATCTCTATGACACTCTGAAGCACAGCAAGGCCAGGACTACTTAAAGAATCATACCAGCTACAAACACGTCTTCCTCTTTCTCACTGAAAAGTTGGGAACCCTTGCTTGCCGAGATGATTTCAGTAGCACATAGGCAGTTCCAAACTGCCTTCCATCATACCTTTGGTTAACACTATCCTGAGAGAAGCTCTTACCTCTCCCTTTCCTCATTTACTCTCCGTGACAGCACTAAATGTTAAAAAGATGGTCAAAAGGACTATGCTAGGAAGGAAAGAGAATGAATAATCCAACAGAAATATGAACAAAGGATATAAATAGGAAGCTAAAAGAGATGAATACAAATGGCTAATAAAAAACTGAAAGCCAATACACTGTCCTCGATTTTAAAATTCCAAATTAAAATGAAATACCCATTTTCACTTATCAGTTTGACAAAATTTTAAGTTTGGTAATACCCAATGTAGGTAAGGGAAACAGACCCTCTCAACTATTAGATTTTGCAATATCTACCAAAAATGTTAATGTGCATACCCTTTGACCTATCAATTCTATTTCTAGGAACTTATCCTACAAATAAACTAACACTAGCGTTCAAGGAAAAAAAAATGTGCATGTGTACATGGGGATATTCACTGCAGCACTGTTTTAACAGTGAAAAACTATTATAAACAGGAGAATGGTTAAATTGACTTTGGTACAACCGTAAAATGGAATACTAGGCAGCCATTAGTTCAGCGAAAAGATCAACTTGCAAAAGAAAATAATATATCATTCTATTTGTGAAACACACACAAACACACTCACATACTCCTATTTACACAGAAAATTTCTGGAAGGATAGATAAAATATTGTTAACAGAGGCTGTCTCTGAGAAGTGGAACTAGAAGGAATCAGCAGAGGAGAACTTCTCAGTATAAACCTTCTGTACCACATGAATTTGTGTTGACAACATGTTTATATTATTTTCAGGGGCATTAAAGGGTACTTTTAAAACAAACAAAAGAAGAGAAGCAAAGAAAGAGGCAAGAGTTGCCAAAAGATTCCCAAACTAGATCACATAGCCTAGGAATAACAATCTGTGCCGATGACCCAGCATGAGCTGTGCCCAGAGCAAAGAGAGGTTTGAGCTACAGTCCCACAAAGCCAAACTTACCTTCAGCCTCTTCAGCAGCCACTGCAGAAGACCCTGCTGGGCAGCCTCTGTGCACATCTCAGGCCGGAACTCAGCCATGTTCTCCACAATAGCTGAAGGGAGACAGACACCAGTAATTTGGAAGGGCAACTTTGTTTCCATCTTCAACAAGCTTGCTTCCCATGACAGACATTTTATTCCTCTTTCCACTTCCCTGTATTCCTCCCAGCCAGATGCTGTGTTGTCATTTTGAGATTAACCAGGGAGATGCTATGGTTTTTCTTTTTTTTCTTCAAGTTATGTTACAAGTAAAACTCATAACTGAATGTGATGGAATTCAATAAAGGAATAGTGAAAGATTTTCTGTGTTAACAGGGAACAACACTACAGCAGTGTGAATATCCGCCTAAGAAGGCCCTCTTAATCTCACTGTACTAGAGTCCCTAAGGCCTGTGACTAAAGAAACAGGGGGCTAGCCAGAAGCCTTAAGGAAAAATCAGGGGATGAATTCAGAGCCTCTTCCTCTCCTGATTCATCCATTTTCAGATCTCTTTCTCTGGATACTGCAAGGGAAGCAAGCATGATCTTAACTGAACAAAATAATGTGCACAGAGGGGAAAGACCATGCTGGCAGAGGTAACCGTCAGGTACTCAGAAGCAAACATAACTGGTCCTGCTATCTCCTACAACAACCAAATTACTGTTTAAGGGAAAACTTTTAAATGAGGAGACAAAAAAAAGTGATTGTATGATTATCATGCTAAAAAAAGGACATTAAAAAAAAAACCCAAACCTGTAGTCTCATTCTATTGCATCCAGTGCTTTCCTTCCTTCAGGGCTCCATCCGCTCCCCATCCCAGGATATGTTGTTATCTATCATAAAGCAGATCAGAGTTCTGTGCTCTTTAAGCACAACGCCCAGCGGGTCTAAGTCTTGAGGAGAAAGGGCTGAAGAAAGCACTACACGTCCTATCTGCTTCCTCACTCATGCCAGCCTCACCAATGGCAAGTTAAAGAATGACCAGGCAGCCCCTCAGGGAGTGGATACAAAGCTGTGGGAGCAGAGTAGCAACAAGACCCCTGAGAGATGAAGATCATTTTAATAGCTTAATTACTTTCTCACATTTTCTAAGAAATCAGCTCATTCATTTTAATCTCCAATGCCTTTATCTTATTCTGCTTACACTTTAGGTGGCTTTCTATTGTCCACTAGGATAAAATCCAAACATCCTGCCAGGGTTTAGAGGTCTTCCATAATCTGGACAAACTTACTCCTCCGGTCCCATCTCCCACCACACCTACCTCACACTGCCACAGTACATTTCTAGTCTTCCCCCAAAGTCCTTGCCCATTCATGGCTTTACAAATGATACTGCCCTGCTCGTCTCACATTTCTCCGTCAAAATGCCCCTGTCAGGACTTCCCTGGTGGCGCAGTGGTTAAGAATCCTCCTGCCAATGCAAGGGACACGGGTTCGATCCTTGGTCTGGGAAGATCCCACATGTTGCGGAGCAACTAAGCCCGTGCGCCCCAACTACTGAGCCTGTGCGCCTAGAGCCTGTGCTCCAGAAGAGAAGGCACCGCAATGAGAAGCCTGCGCATCGCAACAAAGAGTATCCCCCGCTCGCCGCAACTAGAGAAAGCCCGCACACAGCAATGAAGATCCAGCGCAGCCAAAAATAAATAAATAAATGAATAATTTTTTAAAAAATGCACCTGTCTTCATATTCAGCCCTAATCAGCTACCTGCTCCTACCCAGCAACTTGGAGACCCTTCCTCTTCACTTCCATAGTGCTCCCCACTATTATACCATTTGTCACCCTGTATTACCTTTCCTTTCTGTTCAAGACTTTCCCATCACTCTGCCTCTTAAGAAGAACTGTGCCTAATTCATCTTTAATTTACCCAGTGCCTAGAACAGTGCCTGACAAATATCGGATGGTTAATAAGGGAAAGAGGGGTGAATCTCCTGAGCTGTTGGTAAGGGACCAAGTTGAAAGTAGACAGATCTTCATAGACTGCCAGACCAGTGCTTTTTCCATTACATCAGGCTCTTTTTATTAACTGTCAGTTAAGACTTCTGATGCTCTTTCTACTCAGCAGAATTCAGCATTAGGCTAACAGATGGCAATGCCAAATTCTGGCTCTAGACTACAGCCAACCCCCAAATCACAGACTGTTGTGTTCTCTCTTCTCTTACTCCCTAGGTGCCACGTCTTCCTCCTTCTTTATGATAATCTTCACAGTAGAGAGCATAAAACTATAAGAGAAATCTGTGCTAGACACAAAGGAGCTGGGAGAAAATCTAATCTCATCAAAATTTCTACTTCTGCTGGGCCTTGTTCATTTCTCAAGCTCTGCTTACAGATATGTCACCTTTGGTTTTATAAGACAGTGACCAGTGATAAAGAGGACTACCCAAAAGCACGATTTTAAATAGGCTATTGGTTCAGCAACTTTGCAGGGGGAAAGACTGGAGAGACTCAAAGAGGAGGAGGAGGAGGGGAGATATTGCAGAGGAATCCACTTAAATGAACATATGATAAAGGGGCAGCCAAGTTAACAGCAATATTTCAACTCACAGTTTACACGGCAAAGTACACATAAGAAGTGAAAGAAATACTCTTCTTCAAATAAAATGTCCTATAAAGGTACAAGCATACCTTGGAGGTATTGTGGGTTTGATTCCAGACCACTGCAATAAAGCGAGTATCACAATAAAGCAAATCACATGAATATTCTGGTTTCCTACTGTATATAAAAGTTATGCTTACACTATACTGTGTGTAGTCTATTAGGTATGCAATAGCATTATGTCTAAAAGAATGCACATACCTTAATTTAAAAATACTGGATTAGTATATAATGCTAACCATCATCTGACAATGCAGAGTTGCCATAAACGTTCAATTTGTAAAAATGTAATATCTGCAAAGCATGACAAAGTGCAATAAAATGAGGTATGCCTGTATACAGCTGTTCGAAAGTTTGTAGTTCCACTGAAGGGAAATGTGAAGAACCAACAGAAGGGGATTCAAAAATGGTAAAATATACACTTTCCAAAGCAAAAAAAAAAAAAGAATTCATTCTGCATAGACTTCATCCTAACTTTTGGAGGCAAAGGCAAAGGCCTGCTCAAAGAAGCCAGCGGTTTTTGTCCAGGAATGATTCTGCTTTTATTACCGCAAGCCAAAGCAAAGCAGCAGTTATATGAAATCTACACAAGGGTCTTCATTTGGGAGCAGAAAAAAGGAAAACCCTCCTGCTGTTGACTCTATAATGAAGGAGGAAGGAAATGAGTACCAAACCCCAAAACAAACAGAAAGAAACTCAGAAGATGCTGGCACCCTTCCCCTTACCGAGAGTGTTGTGGACGCCATCTGCCTCTTCTTTCACAGACTCATCCAGACGCTCCAGATTCTGCACAAGCAGTGCCACCACTTGCCCGTCCACCTTCAGCAACAGGGGAGCAAAAGGAGAATGGGATACATGTCACAAACAGTCTCCAAAATGTTGTCATTCCCATACTCCTCTACTGAATGAACAAAGTAAACAACCTGCCGCTTATGGTTTACAGTATGCTCTCCCATCCCAATACCTCTTTTGAGGCTTGAAGTGACCCTGAGGCAAAGAAGGGGCAGGCATCACTATCCCTAACTTTAGATTGAAGCTTAAGGGAACAAGGTAAAATTCAAGGTTACATATTTAACTGAGTGACATACTAGCACTTGAACCTAGGCCTCTGAAATCAAGTCCTGTGCTCTTTCTACTTCTATGCGGTATTTAAACACCTTACAAAAATGCCATCTTAAGTCAAGTCACAAGTTTATTCAAGTCAAAAGCACATTTCTAGACCACAGCACCAAGAGATATTCAGTTGGGAAGTTTACTTGCCATATTTACACTAACATCAAAATTTAGGGTTAAACTCAAAACATTCCTAAGTTTCTACATCAAGCTTTTATGAAACTATTACTTTTGAAGAACTTCTGACTCCTTCTCAAAAAGAATATTAACAGAATAAAATACCTTATGTTTGTATTACACATAATGCATAAGAAAGCAATTACATTTCTCTTATTGAATTTGATTCACATAACACTTACAGGAAAATTTTAGTAGCCACATCATATACATGATATTCAAGAGATTAATGACTTAGCCAAGACCACACAGCTACTAAGCAGTGGCAGCAGAAGCAAAAACCAAGCTTCCTTCTTAGGTGAAATAATGCTTACACTGCTTCACACTACCTTGTGGCACAATGTGTGCCCTTACAGAGACTGCCTTGGGGAACCCTGAGGCACACCAAGGAAGATAACTAAGGAAACACCTAATAATCAAGAAGTGATTATCTATCTGGTAATACATTTCTAAGTCACAGACAATAAGTAAACCTATACTGGAAGATAAGATCTGCTGCATACCCATGGTATATCCTCTCTCTCATCACCTCAGTTTCTTCACTTAGGAAATGGGAAAAAGTTGTAAAGATTAAATGAAATTATATGGCATACTTTACCCTGGGTCTGGTTCAAAAATTAAGTAGAGAGTTTGAATCTAGCCCTTTACTTCTTCTGATACCTGATTATGCACTGTTCATATCTCCCATGGGCTAAGAAAAACTCAAATTCTTTGAAGGCAGGCACTGCACCATCATTTATCTTGGTACACTCCTCAAAGTCAAGTGCAATACTATACATTCAGTAATTTTGCTAAATTTAAATAAACTGACAAAACATTCTACTTTGTGTACTGTAGTCATATTTTTGTCTTTTGTTTTTTTCTTTTTGCGGTACGCGGGCCTCTCACTGCTGTGGCCTCTCCCGTTGCGGAGCACAGGCTCCGGATGTGCAGGCTCAGCGGCCATGGCTCACGGGCCCAGCCACTCCGCGGCATGTGGGATCCTCCCGGACCGGGGCACGAACCCGTGTCCCCTGCATTGGCAGGTGGACTCTCAACCACTGCGCCACCAGGGAAACCCTGTAGTCATATTTTTATATACATTGCTCCATTTACTCTCATGTAATCCTCACAACTTTTACAGGTGAGAAAAACAAAGGTCCAGAGAGGTTAATTAGCCTGGTCAAAGTCACAAAGCTGGTGGCAGAAGTGACCAACTCCGAGACTATTTTTTCCCATCATATCCTGTCACTTCAATGAGGGGAAAAGAAAGGAGAGGAAAGAAAGGAGAGAGAAGGAAATGATCTCATTCAACTGATGCCTCCTGAACACTTGTGTATAAGGCACTCTATGGACAATTCAAACTGAGCCTGAGGATGGAACAATGGCAAGAGGGACAGATCTTCAAAGAAGATCTTTACTCTTTCTGGGTGAGACTTAAGGGAAGCATCTGGATGGGGGAAAAGCTGAAGTTGTTGACTAATTTGGGATACCTGAATCACGAATGAAGCAGATTTTTCTAGGCTCTCCTTTATGCCCTGGTGTGAGAAGCAATGAAAGACACTAGTTGCAGATTGGAGGGGATGCTGATGCCAGAATTGAGAACTCCTGTAAATACGAGAAAGAGCTGTTTCCCTTTCTTGTATCAAGGAGATATACAGTCTTGCTCTCAAATCTCACAGCCAGAAAAAGCTTCACCAAAGAAATCCACTGCAATATTTTCCTTAATTAATTGGACAATTTGCGTATGTGAGAGAAAACAGGAAAACATCTGGGGGAAAAACATGAACCATATCACAGTTTGTTTTTCCCTACATCACCCTGACTGACTTATAATCTCCCTGAATCCTAAAGCAGCGGACACTGCAACTCTGTTGGGTATCACACTGCTTGTCGGTTCTGCAAACTGCCTCACCGGTTTCAACTGCTTATTGATGCTTTATGCGCATTATCCCCCCATCCCCTTTCCTTGATTCCTAGTTATGTTACCCATGGTCTGCTGTCTGGAGAGTGGTGGGGACAGTGGCAGTAAGCAACACATTCAAATCCCAGAACTGAATGGTTATTGGTAATGGGTGTCTGGCTGGAGGAAATCTTTTTTTCTTGCTACAAAAATCTAACTTCTAACAGACAGCCTTTTTAAGCTTGCAAAGTGTGAAACTTTATGTTTAGCTGGGTTAAATGCAATTTTATCTGAATGCAGGAGGGTCAAAGCAGTCAAAATACATTTAGCTGAGAAAACCCTCAGGAAAACATTTGTATTAAGCATAGCTCCAGATATCATCTAGTAAGAAGCACAAATTAGCTTTCTGTCCCTCTAAACTCTTGGGTCTACCACCTTCCTGCCTGTTTTGGACCTGTGACTAACTCTGAAACTAAAACCAAATCCTGCTTAGGGATTAAAGCATCAGCTAGAGTAACCCTGGCCTTGGAAATCATGACTGTCTTAAGCCTGATGTTTTCTGATAAGTCATTGGCTTTTTCCACTTGTTACCAGGGCTCCCAAACAATACTCCACCAGGTCCTACTGAGACAGGGTTCAAGGGCATGATCAGTCATATTTTTCCATTTGACCAGAGAGGGTAGATACAAGAGAAGATGAGGAAATAAAAAAGGGATAGAAGAGGGGAGATGAGAGCGTTTGAAGGATTCCTTTTCTATCTTGCACAACCTGCCAACAAGGTTTCTCAAGAGTTTGACTGGAGCTTTTCTACCTACTATGAGTTCTGGAAATTTCATATTTAAAAAACAATAATAAACCCTCCCCCTGCCCTACACACACACCCACTGAATCTTGACCACGCAGTAAGTTTTGAAAACACACATAGTAACATGGTCACAATGTAACTTAGGCCTGCTGCAACCTAATATATCCTCGCTTCCACTCTTGCCCCTCCAATCCATTGACACAGCTCCCAAGAGTGGTCTTTCTAAAATGTTAGGTCAGACTATGTTACTACTCCCCTGAACACTGGCAAGCCCACCCGAACTTACTACAAGGCCTACAAAGCCCAGTGTGGTCTGGCCCTGACGGTGCTCTCTCCCTTCACCCCAGCTGTGCTCCAACAATACCGGCCTTTTTATTGTTCCTTGAGTATGTCAAACTCATTCCTTGCCCTTGGTCATTCTGAATGGCTGGCTTCTTCTCATCACCCAGAACTCAGGCCTTTCCTAACTATCTAATTTGATGTGACTCTCCAGTTGCTCTACAGGACATCATTCTATGTTAATGCTCTATGTAACAAGGAGTCATTACCTGTTTTCTCGTTTACTTATTTACTGTTTCTCCCGACACTAGAATACGAGCTCCACAAAAACAGACTTTGTCAGTCTTGCTCACTGCTACATAAGCAATTCTTAGAATCCAGAACACACTAAGCATTCAATAAACAATTAGTGAAATGAATGACCAAATGAATTCTGCTTGAGAACAAATACAGATGAAGGTGAGGACGTGAATAGAAATGGGAAGGGATAAAAGTGGTAGCATCCAGAAACTTACATAAGTACCCTTGGAACAACCAAAAACCTGCCAACTTCAGCCTCACCTGAGCAGCACAAATGCATTGCCACCAGCTCAAGCTTCAAAATTTACGTAGGGTTAATTGAGGGCAAGAATGGGTATAGGGCAATCTCCTGGCTCTCCACATCAAAGCCACATTGTGAAACTATAGTAAGTGGTGGCTCCCAGCCACATTTCCACCTCCTCTGGCTGTGATCCCTCCAAGCACCCTCACATTGAAGCCTCCCTACAGGGGCCATGGCCAATACCTACAGCTCTGCCGCCCCTCCTGGTTCTTCCCCATCAGAAGGGATGGCTCTCTCCTCCTCATTTCCAAAGAAGCTTGCATCTCTCACAGTCATTCTTAATGCTCTGCCTTGTATTATCATTACTTATTTCATCCTCTTTTTTTTTTATTAAACTAAACATCTATCCCCCCATGTCTCATTTAGGTCCACACCATTCAGATGTTTTTGGGTATTTGTTCAAAATGTTTTTTGAACATTTGCTGAAATGAAAAAAAATGTTTGTTGAAGTCAACAAATATTCACAAACATTTCACTGTGTGGCATGTGATATACATCCTTTTAACTTGACATTTACTAAGTACTTAATATGTCCCAGACATTTATACCTTTATTAATACCTTTATTAAGACAATGGCTAACATTTATTGGGTGTTTACTCTGTGCCAGACACTGTTCTAAAGATCTACTAAGTATCTCATTTATTCCTCACTTCAGCTCTATGCAATAGGCACTACTGTTATCCCCATTTTACAGAAGAATGAACTGAGTGCAGAGAGGATAGGTAACTTTCTCAAGGTCACACAGATGGTAAGTGACAAAGCCACCACTTTGGCCACTCCCCTGATCGGGATCACATCTCAGGGAAGACAAACTTAAAAACAGTGCCAGGATATACACAGTGGTAGGGGAACACAAATTCTGCTGAAGTGATGAGTCTGAAAAAGACTCAGGAGAGATAAGGTTTAAGTGAGGCTTTAAAGAATGAGTAGTATTCCAGATAGCCCAGGGGAAGCAAGCCTTGCCAAGCTGAAGGCAGATGTGAGCAAAGGCATGGGTTTGCCAAGCGCATGGCAAATTTTGGGACTAGTGAGTAGGGAAATGACTGTAATCTAATCATGACTCTCAAGGAGTCCAATGTCCAATGTCCTCTTAAGAGAGGCATGCCAGAGAACTGCCATCAAAGCACACACCCTGTGTTCCCGCTCTTCAGAAAAGAGTGTATTTTCCAGGCTACCAAATCAACTTGTTACAAAGCACAAATATTTGCCTTTTGCATAAGTAATAGCAGTGGATATAAACCAAACCTTAAACCCCAAAGATCCCTGAGAATACCAGGACAGCACTCTCTCCCCACAAATGTGCTATTCTATTGCTTAGGACCTCCAAATGAGAAAATGACCAAGGCAATAACTGCAAACTGAACATCACAATAAATTCTACTACATGTTCTCTAGCCTCTGCTCATTCAATTCCAGGCCTCCAATATTGGCCCCAAATTAAAACTACGAAGACAACTCAACCCTTGTAATATGAGAATGCTTATCAAACTTCTTCCTGAACGCAGCACAAGGGTAGAAAAAAAACAGATGAAGACCACCTGCCAGTTCTGCTCTCTGATATTTACTGATGGCTCCTGACTGGCGGCAGATAAGCAAATAATATATGGGAGTCTAGAAATGTTCAATCGTTTGTGATTCACACCAGCCCCACCAGTATAAAGCTGTAAGAGTCAAAATCTTAAAATAATATAATAAGAAAGAAACTAAACAAAACAAACAGAAGACCCTGTATAGCAGCTACCTAATGGCTCCCCAGACTGAGGATGAACTGTCTCTTCCCAAACAAACAATAAAATCTGCAAGATCCAGCTTTCATTGGTGGGCTTGGCAACACAGAAAACACAAAGGGGGCCTTTGTGTGAATTGCTGTTTCTGGGTACGTTTTACAGGCAGCAGACCAGCTAGCTGTTCCTCTCTTGTTTCCTCTATTCACACAGGCAAAGGATGATAATTAAAATCAGCCCAGAGTCCAGGCAGGAAGGCTCACTCAGGGCCACTGTAATTAACCTCTGAAAGGTAAGACTACACAAATGACACTGTGGGGACATGCAGAAGGAGCAAGCATCTTCCTTCAGATGCTCCTCCAAACAAAAGGACACCCCGACATCACCCTTTTCTGTCTGCACAGTGGTTCAAAGGAAAAATAAAGGTCCTGAATTCTACAAAAGTGGCAGTTTGCTCTAGGAAGGAGCTTGAAAGAAAAACGGCCATAGAAATTTTCATCATACTCAGTCACAAATGGCCCTGCGGGACTCCAGCCTCGCTCTCTGTAAGAGACAGTCCTTCATATCCAGTGGGTTCACAGCCCCTTCATTCACACCAAATGGTAGCTGTGAGCAAGGCACATGGGAAATTTCTCGTGTCAAGAACCTCAAGACAGAAAGGGTGAGGAGGTGGTGGGGAGTGTAGCAGTGGGGTCTCAGAATCATTTGGGGCCCTCGTCCCAGCCACTCTGATTCAGCAGGTCTTGGATGGGGCCAGAAAGCAGCCTAACAAGCACCCCAGGTGCTTCTAATACAAGTGGCTACATGGACCTTTGATAAACTCTGCAAACTGCATCAAAACCAGTACCTATTAACATTCTTAACCAGAGAGAAAAGACCAGACAGCAGAAGACAACAGAAAGAATGGAAAATCAACAGAAACTTGAGGGAGATAGCTTGGTGGGTGGGCAGAGCTCCACAGGCAGTATCAGGGTAAGAGGCTGGAGTAGAGTCACTCCTGCCACTGGCCAGCTGTGGGGCCCTGGGGCCCTCTCCCATGCCTGGTAGGAGGGAAACTGGTGCTGTGGGACAGGACTGCAGTGGGGATCCCAACATGCAGAAGCTCATCTTTGCTGTTACAGGGACTGGCTGACAGTGATGCAGTGGAAGGCTTCACTTCTGCACCTGGGCTTCCTCAAGGGTAGGGTGAGTTGAAGAGATTACATCACTTCACCTCACATATAAATTCTTTGAATTGGCTGCTTCCTGGAATAATACCTGAAGAAGATTCTGAGGCCTTGCCTAGGCTCCACAAAAAGGAACACAGAAATCAGCTGACCCTGTCTTCTGCAGTCAGTGGCTGCTACTTGGACCTGGATGAGCTAGAAGGTTTGTTCTTGTTTTTAAACATTCTCCGATTCCCTATCCGTACAACAAATAATAATGATACCTGTCTTTACTAGCGCTTGGGATTATAAAGCCCAGAGGAGAAAAGAAACTCTTTTCTGCAAAAACTCTTTGTAAAAAGGTCAGAAGCAACACAGTGAGGGCAGGCGTGCAGGAATGTGGAATCAAAGAGAACACAGGTTCAAATCCCAGCCGTGTGACCACGGGCGGGTTGTTTTGCCTCTCTAAGCCTCAGCTTCATGGCTATAAATGGGAATTATAGCAGTAATACCCTTCTGAGAGGTTACAGTGAGGATTAAATAAAGTGTAAAAAACAAGAAAACGCCTGCCTACAGCACATATTTAATAAATACTAGGACTCTACAACCCCTGCCCTAACACAGTTCCAAAGAATAAAGTACCCCACATGTTGCACTTCACTTTCCTACTCTCCTCATTCAGTCCCACCTTGCCACTCACGGGCCCAGCCGCTCCACGGCATGTGGGATCTTCCTGCTCTGGGGCACGAACCCGTGTCCCCTGCATCGGCAGGCGGACTCTCAACCACTGCGCCACCAGGGAAGCCCTGGCTTGTTTTTTTTTTTTTTTGCACTTTACTTTCTTACTCTCCTCATTCAGTCCTGCCTTGCCACAGAGCTCTTCCTGACACCCAGCCCGTGCCACTCACAGAGACAATGGTGGGGAGGATGCCAACACCGCACACACACCTGCAAAACCCAGAGGGACACGTAACTTACCAGAGCGTCAATGAGTACTTCTGCTCCTTCTTCACTCTCATGGAGGGTGTCTATGTCTGTTAATTCCTGAAGCAAATCGACCACAGCTATGGACACATGTGAAAAACGTTAAGGGTAACACATACATATGAAAACCCAACTGACATTTTATTAAAATATTTGGTTCCCTTCCATTTCCTGGTCAATCGCTTCATCACCATTTCCCTTTGATACACTCTAGTTTTATTAACATCTCTTCAACAAGGTTTTACTCACAGTGGGTGTTCAAAAAATGTTGGTAACTGCTTCACTTAGTTCCTTTCCTTATGCTGCCTTCCTGGCAACTTATTCCATAGGTTCAGTGCATTTTCATAAATTTCAAAACTTCAAATAGATCACTTGGGAGGTCACTTTTCCAGTGAGAAAAAGGTCAACACCCTTAAGCTTACCTCATAATTTAAATTCTCGGAACTCAGTATAATCTTAACTATCTTCCACACTTCACCTTCAAAGACAGTAATGATTTCTTCTGAGATAAGATGGCTGGTGTTCACCAAGGAGTCTTCAGAAATCAGGGCATGACAAAATAGGTTTAAAATGTAGAGGGAAGGATCTTCGTTGGACTGTGCTAGACCCCACCAACCTCCCTTCCTCTTAAATACCATGTTGCTTTGGACATAAAAGGAAGGTGAACAATGATGATTAAACACAAGGCAAAAAGAGAGACAGGGACATACAGGAGAAAGAAAACATGAAGGAGAGAAAAAAGGAGTTATGTTTGGAAACTGGAAGCCCAAACTAAACTAAGTTTCCCTTCCCTCACCTTGGACGCATACACACACACACACACACGCACGCACGCACACACATGCGCGCGCACACACACACCACTTGCTCTGTCAGCCAGCATTTACTGAATGCTTATGATGAGTGAAGCACTGTGATAGTGACAAAGGCAAACCTATTCACTCCGGGCCTCAGTTTCCTCATTGATAAAATGAGGAAGTTACGGTAACTAAAGACATTTAAAAAAATTATACACCACAGGCAATTACCAACATGTAACAAATGAGGAATACAGACAACTTGAACTGCACACATTCTGAAAAAGGAGCAAACTGAACTGGGAAATAAGGAAAGATTTGCTACAAGATGACTGGTCAGAAAACAGGCCACTAAATAGATGAAGGCAGGTAGGCTAGAAAGCAAAACATCAGGAATATAGACAGAGAGATTAGAATGTACAAAGGTATATGAAGAGGAGAAGAAAGAGGATTAGGGACGGGGGAGGGGAGAAAATGATAACTAGACTCATGAAGAAAATAATATCTTGAAAGAATAACGTAATAGCTGTGTGCAGGATGCACTAAAGCACTGTGAGTGTTGGGTTTGGGGGTGGGTAGATGGGGAAAAGCCAGGCCTGAAGGAGGAAGACCTGCTCCGAAGCTACAACACACAAAAGAGCCCAGAAGTGAGATGACAAGGGTCAGAATCAGGGCAGTTTCAATGCAAACTGGAAAGAAAAAATAAAAAGAAAGATACAGGACATATTAACAAGAATGATAGGACCCGCTAACTGCCAACTGATGTTACAGGTATTTTTTGAACATCTTTTGCTAAAAGAAAAGGTATTCAAAGGTTTGTTTTATTTATCTATACCTGACCAGCTGACCATCATGAATAAGTAATTAAGCTTTCCGTGTCTTATTCTTTCACACTTTAAAGTAATATATACGCAAAACTTGGGTGTGCTATGAAATTCTATGTGTATAATGAGATTAAAGGTCTTTGGATAAAACTCCTTCATGCGTATAGTATATAGTCTTTATTAACAAAGTAACCAGAAAGCTCTTGACACAAAGACCACGTATCAAACATGATGTATAGTAAACTAAAATACGTAAATTGTTTGAATTAAAAAACAAAACAAAACAGCCTAACCAAACTAACCTCTAGAAATTCTGAGTAGTAGGAATTAGTAGTTCTCCCTCTCTAAACACTGCTGTAGATGCCATCATAATAACTACCATTTTTAAAAAGTCATCATTATGCCAAGCACTGTGCTACTGAATTCTCACAGCAGCATTATAAGTGTGATCCCCATTTTACAGATAAGAAAGCGAAAGCTCAGAGTGGTTAAGTAACTTATCTAAAGGTCACTGCAATAGTAAGGGAGAATGTTAGGTCCACCTGATTCCAAAAACAATACCTTTGCCCGTACTCTTCATATTAATGCACAGGGGAGTATAAACCAGGTTTAAAAACAGCTAGATTCAGGTAAATTCTAGCTATTGACCCTACTATAATAACAGAGAAAAGGACTGTCACTTACTTCATCATAAATTATTAAAATCCCAGGAAAAAGAATAAAATGCTAACAACTCCTCATTCTCTTCATCTGAGAAGCTCCCATATTTATTCTCTTGAAAAGTTCTTACGTATGAGATGTAAAATTCTTATTATTTTTTCACCTGCTTATTTAATATGCATGATGACATTTCATCCATCCATCTATCCATCCATCCATCCATCCACCATAGAGTCAGATGTCTATAGGACAAGGATGTGAATTGGGCATGCAATAAGTACTATCATTACATCCCCTGAATAACATCATGCCCCACTAAGTACTTAATAACTATGACTATTAATTAAACATTAGCCTCAAGAGACAGGTGGGGCATATATGAAAGAACAATAGATGAAGAGTCAGAGCAAACTCGAGGACGGGGGTCATATCATATTTATCTTTGCTTCGTATCTTTAGTGAACCAAACTGTCCCCAAATTGTTAATACTATGGAATCTTGCTCAAGCTCCTTTATTTCCTTACAGCTTAGTTTCCTCATCTGTTAAGAGGTGATAATGATCTCTGCCCAGCCTATCTCACCCAGTAGCTATAAGGAATAAATGACATCATGTATGTCAAAGGGCAAGTAAATCCAAGTACTGAGAAAATAAGAAAGCACTAAAATAAAGATTGTTGTTAGTCAATTCTTCCCACAGAATGGCCAAACCCTCATTATTGCCTTCATTTTTTCTAAAACCTCTAAAATCTAAAATTTAAGCTAACAACAGCATGATCCTCCCTTTCTGGGTCACAAGGGGTTGGAAGATCTAATTTTATATTTCAGCTATGCCACAGAAATTCAGATTGATCAAGTCCTTTTTCAGCCTCTAAGGTCTTATGGGACAGTATCATATTTTTCTTTGATTATTCTTATACCATGCTCACAAATGGGTCACATTAAACCTGGGGGAAAAAAGGAAAAGAAAATTTGACAATGGTGATCGTTTTATATAGGAACAGAATAAATGTCTAACTTTTACCAAGAAAAGTCATTTCTTATAATGGTCCAGTAGATATCTCCTTGCCTACTACACTCCTGCCTCAGTTGAGAAGTCAAACAAGAAATCACTTACCAGCTACCAGGTCTGGTAAACAACTCATCAATCCTACCATTAACTGATTTTACATAAATTCTCAACTTTCACCAAATAGCATTTCAGCAAGGCAGTAATGAGTCCATAATTGTAATCATCAACTCCCGAGTAATATAATATGATCCAGAAGATAGAGGTCATTTGAAGACCAGAAAGAGGAATAAGAAGTGAAACTAAAGATAAACAGATGAACTCTCAGTCTTAATGAGAAAATTCAGCATGGTCTGCCACCCATCCGGCATTTCTTCACAAGCAGACTCGGGGCATGGGTGATAGGTTTTTCCACTGTAGTTACAATTTCATTTCACAAGGTAAAAGGCTCTCCCATCCAAGTGCAATAGGAAAACAGAGAGCCTGTCTTTGCGAATTACCAAAACACAGTTTTTGATAGCCTATTTTGTCATGTCGGGTAGAAAGGACACCCCACTCACTCCCTCTGCACCTGTCCACTGCTGGGGCAATAAGCCAGTACAATAAGAGGCGAAGTAGAAAAGACCAGCTGGGTACAAAATGGCCCACAACACAATGGCTTTTAGAAAAAGAGGCGTGTTTGCTTTTATTTTGGCTTTAGATATTTGATTTTTTGGCGTCATCTCATGTAGAGTCTTGGGACAGAAACGGGGCATCAATTTCATTAATCTCCAGTGAGATGTGACCACAAGGAACAAAATTATTAAAAGAAAAAAAAGATAAAGAGGAACAAAATATATTAAGCAGATGGCTTTTTTTAAAAGTCCTTTCAAAAATGCTTCTTTAAGAAAAATGACCAGTTTGGATTCACAGTATGTAACTGATTTAATGGAACAAATCTGCGGTTTTTTAGAAGTCTTTTTTTCTTTTATTCCTAGATTAGAAGAGTGATTAGATATAGCTCAATTAATGCTGATGAATTTCTAAACAGACAAAACTGTCTTTTTCTCCTTTTAAAATAATGGCACAGAACTACCTAGAATGAATCTAGATTCTTAATTTTACCCCAATCCTTAATCAAAATAATATGAGGGAAAAAAATGTCCTCATTCAACATTTATTAAGTACCTACTAAATGTCAGTGGGCACTGTTAGGCCACAGGGGAAATGTCCAAAGCAGGCTACAACCACCCTAGCCTTCCAAGGACATGGAATTCACCTAAAACTCATAAGCAAGATCAAAAGTTACATTAAGAGGTCCTTTTCCTAGATTGCCATTTTGGCACTCTTCTCCTAATCTAACTTACTTCAGAGCATACTTAAATGGCTCCAAAAAAATGGGTGGTTTATCAGTACAGATTATCAGGGAAGTTAGACTACCAATCAGGAAAAGAAGTAAATTCTTTTCAGTGTAATTTTTTTTTAAAAATAAATTTATTTATTTATTTTTGGCTTCATTGGGTCTTTGCTGCTGCATGCAGGCTTTCTCTAGCTGCAGTGGGCAGGGGCTACTCTTCATTGCCGTGCGCAGGCTTCTCATTGCGGTGGCTTCTCCTGTTGAGGAGCACATGCTCTAGGCGTGTGGGCTTCAGCAGTTGGGGCTCCCGGGCTCTAGAGCGCAGGCTCAGTAGTTGTGGTACACGGGTTTAGTTGCTCCGCGGCACGTGGGGTCCTCCTGGGCCAGGGCTTGAACCCGTGTCCCCTGCATTGGCAGGCAGATTCTTAACCACTGCACCATGAGGGAAGTCCCTTCAGTGTAATTTTGATTCTAGAAATATCAAGACAAGAATAGCTCCTAGCAGAACAACAGCTTGACATATAAAGTCTTGTTAGACAGTGCTTGCAGGAAAGCACTGGAGCAATAGCCAACTCCCTCCCAGTCCAATTAGAAGAAAGCCCTTAGGAGGTGCAAACCCTTCCCAGCCCTACTCCTGCTCATTAGCACTGGGGCTCGAACACAAGGCACCCCTGACTACTGTACACACCCTCTGGGATAATATGGTGTGTCGTATAGACCCAAACTGCTCAAGTGCAATTGATCCCTGCTGGTCTAAAAAAATCCTGTCTGCCCTTTATTTTCCAATTTCCACAATAATTCTTCACAAAATCCAACGGGACAACTTTGCAAGTTCTCCTGGCTTTCTAGAGTTTGAGAAAACTAAGCAGTAATTTAGAAAAGAATAGTGCTAACGACCACTCCCTATTTCAGACAAAACAGAGCTGTCCCATCAGGACCAATGATCTACTCTGTAATTAACAAAACAAATCTCTCCCTTCCTGCATATTAGCATGCAACCAACTGTACTGATGCCCTAAGTTAACAGTACAATGAGACCTCATTTTTCTGAATCACAAACGGGTGGAGAGAAAGCAGATTTGAAAAAATCTGGTTTATATTATTCAATAGTTTTTATTAAAGAATAGGGCACTTAGCTGAGAAGCAGTGGTCATGATTTTAAAAATAAATAAAGCCATGGACCTGATATTCCTATAAGTTTGTAGTGACTACGTGAGCACATCAGCTTCCAGCACGTGAGGAATGGCAATTTCCATTGCCACGGTAGAAATCATGAAAATAAACTTGAAATGCACACTAATCTCCACATCTATCAAAAGCTTACCCATCTCCAATGCCCAATTCCCTAATCACTGCCAAACCAGAGATGACCTACGTTTTCTCAGAACACCAATGGTACTTCCTGAGCATAACACTTCAAGGGCACTTACCACACATAGTAATGTGAGTGTTTTTGTATCAACCAGAGTTATTTTTTTTAATTAATTAATTTATTTATTTTTGGCTGCATTGGGTCTCCGTTGCTGTGCCCAGGCTTTTCTCTAGCTGCGGCGAGAGGGGTCTACTCTTCGTTGCGGTGCGCGGGCTTATCACTGCGGTGGCTTCTCCTTGTGGAGCACGGGCTCTAGGCGCGTGGGCTTCAGTAGTTGTGGCACACAGCCTCAGCAGTTGTGGCTTGCGGGCTCTAGAGCGCAGGCTCAGTAGTTGTGGTGCATGGGCTTAGTTGCTCCGCAGCATGTGGGATCTTCCCGGACCAGGTCTCGAACCCGTGTCCCCTGCATTGGCAGGCGGATTCTTAACCACTGTGCCACCAGGGAAGTCCTCAACTGGAGTTATTATTTGTTTCCCTGATAGCACCCAACAGAGCTTATCATACAAAGGAGAAACCCGGTAAATGCCATGATCTGCCATAAGGACTTTAGAAAGGATTCCACTGACTCCTCCCTCAAATTGAGAACACAGCAAATGACATATAAAAATAAGATATTTATGGATTTGCTGCCCTAATTTTTTTTTTCTTTTGCTGATAGCAGAAGAGGTGATTAGCCACCAACTGGGGTTCTATCTTCCTCTTGTTTTATTCCTCCTTGGTCCTTTAGGCAAATTGAGTAAATTTGGTTTAAACTGGGCCACAGAACTGACTGTTTACCAACACCTTAAGAAAATATCTTTAGGGACTTCCCTGGTGGCGCACTGGTTAAGAATCCGCCTGCCAATGTAGGGGACATGGGTTCGAGCCCTGGTCCAGGAAGATCCCAGATGCCGCGGTGCAACTAAGCCCGTGCGCCACAACTACTGAGCCCTCATGCCACAACTACTAAAGCCTGCAAGCCTAGAACCCCTGCTCCGCAACAAGAGAAGCCACTGCAATGAGAAGCCCGCGCACTGCAACAAAGAGTAGCCCCCGCTCGCCACAGCTAGAGAAAGCCCATGAGCAGCAATGAAGACTGAACGCAGCCTAAATAAATAAATAAATAAATAAATAGGGCTTCCCTGGTGGCACACTGGTTAAGAATCCACCTGCCAATGCAGGGGACACGGGTTCGAGCCCTGGTCCGGGAAGATACCACGTGCCACGGAGCAACTAAGCCTGTGCGCCACAACTACTGAGCCTGCGCTCTAGAGCCCGCAAGCCACAGCTACTGAGCCCACATGCCACAACTACTGAAGCCCGTGTGCCTAGAGCCCGTGCTCCGCAACAAGGGAAGCCACCGCAATGAGGAGCTCGCACACCGCAATGAGGAGCCCGCGCACCGCAACGAAGGGTAGTCCCCCCTCACTGCAACTAGAGAAAGCCTGCGTGCAGCAATGAAGACACAACACAGCCAAAAATAAAAATAAATTAATTTATAATAAATAAATAAATAAAATAAAAAATAAAAAACCTTTAAATGTACCTTTGATTTTATTTTTCTGTAGAAACACTCCAAAAGGGTCACAGAAAAAAGGGCTCTGAACATGTTTAAGTGACTTATTTTAAAGGAAAACTTGTTTTAAAAAGCAATATTTCTAAAAGGCAGCAGCTGTTGAATCCCACCTTGTGTTCCCTCCTAATGCATTCAGAGTGACTCTCCAATCCATGTGAGGGGTGTGCCCCTCCCTCTCTGCCCCTCACCCCCAGAGGTGCTCTTCACGGACCAGAATTCCTCTCCACAGCCAACTGATGGCTGAGCTCCAGCCTCTCAAGGGGGGAGATGAGGCACAGAAGCGCTGACAAGCCCTCACCAGCAGCAGTGATGCAGAGCGCCAGAATAAACCCTGAAGCTGCTTCTCACGGTTGAAAGGATGAGGCACAAGCTGTTTTCTCACATCCTCTGCCTCTTAAGGTTACAACAAACCAGCCTCTGATCCAATTAAAGTCCCTATAGTTTATGTTTTCTCAGAGAAGGACAAAGCAAAGATGACCTGTGCTTGCTGGGACCATAACCAGCCATGTATGGTCTTGGTTGATAAATGAAGAGTTAAAAAAGATTAAAAATTTAAGTCCTGACTGCCACGAAATTGTTTATTCATGGTAAGGTGTTTCAGGCAGTTACAGCTGTACAACAGTAAATTGTTAACAACCGTTTCCCGAAGAAAAATTTCCATTATAGATCACAGATACGACAAGAAGCAGAGTGCAATGCTACTGGGAGATCAACATTCCAACTGATAGAGGATATGTTAGATGCAAGTCAAGAGGGCCTACCCTTTCTTGAAACCACTTTCAAGAAAAACGGTACTTTGAGGAGGATGACATTTACCCTAATTGCTGCATCTAATTAAAATGAGGTAATTTTAAAAATTTCAAATGCACTTTAAACTTGATGTAGGGCATAATTTAAAAATCAGATTTAAAAAAATATCATTAGGGCAGCAGGGTGAAGGTTAGCAGACAAGAAGGGGAAAAAACAGTTTAGCTCTCAGAAAATAGGAGGGAAATGGCAGTCTGTCAAAGTTATTATAGGGGGGACTTGTTTTTTTCCCTTCTTAAAGACCAGAACGTAACAACTTGGAACATCTGTGCCATTGTCTTTCCCAAACATCCCGATGTCAAGCACATTTCTTGTGTCAGTCTTCTCCCCAGCAGGAACCAGGTTGGTGAATCAGCAAAGTGTCAGCATCTTCAGAAAGCTGCCACTATTATTTTGAGTTAGCAAGAATAAAAGAAGAATAAGAGTTGTGTTTCCAGAAACAAAATAGGTGATTGCTGTATTAACACACAAGGTAACAGGTGACTATACAACTCTGTCAGGGATGTAGTAAATCCTACAGGGAAAAGACTCAAGGTGCATTAGAAATGACACTGGACTGGTAATCAGGGGCCTGGAGTGCCAGCCTCAACCTCAACAGCTAGTGGTCCAACATCTAGACCTTAGACTTGTTACTAACTAAACAAATAAGGCCCTGGACTAAGTTAACTCTAAGGTCTGTTTGGATTCTGAAAATCTACCATTCTTAGGTGAATTGAAATGTGAAGTCACAATTAGAACTCTTGGTTACTAACTCTGTGAGGACCAGTTAGTACCTTGAATAGGGCTATTTGTATGCTAGATACTCAATATGTTTACTGACGGATACTGCTTGAGCATCAGTGCAGCCTATGGTTCCTGGGGGTCTAGCACAGTGCCTGATAAGCACTCAAAGCCATGTCTACCAAATGAATTCATGAGACCCATACTAAGCTCACCCAGAGACAAGCTAATTGACTAGGGTCCTCGTACAACCCAGAACCTCCCGGTGATGAGTATGGGGAATATACTCATCAATCTAGGGACTGACAGAAATTCTCAATACTGTCTAACATTCCATGAATTATCAGAAATGGCTTAAAAGATCACCCTTCAAGAAGCCTGCATTAAGATTATTCACTGATTTATTTCTATGAGAATTATCAGGCAGGAAAGAACCTAGTCAGACATGCTCTCAGGAGAGAGATTACCAGAAAGATGAAAATAACATGAAGCAGCAGCAGATTTCCCATGAATATCACTCAAGCAGACTAACTACATTTGTCTCTTACCTTCGGAAATCTGTATTCAAACAGAAAAACTATTGGAAGAGAATTTGCTTTAATGACCGTAACCCCAACCACAGGTACATCAAAAACCTTTTCCACTAAAGCTGTTTCACATCTGATAGCAAAGACAAAGTATAAAAAGGTTTAAGTCATGATTCAGCTTCAGTTAAAAGTAACATTTACTAAATACCTACTATGTATCAGAAACTGCTTAGCACTTATATGAACTCCTTTGATCCTCTCAATAACACTGAAAGGCAAAAGTTTATACATATATATATATATATATATATATATATATGAATGTTTATATTTTTTTCCAGTAAATGCCATCCACGAATATACACAGTATCATTCCCACAGAAGAGTCTATAGCATTTAAGTCTTGAAAACAAGGTGGCAACTGAATTCACAATTTTTAGATCCTTCAGTAATTTAACGTTCTATGCCCTTAAGGCTGTTAGACCTTAAGGTATCCAGGTCTGGTTACGTCCCAGTGACATAACTCATCTACTTTGGCAGATGAGAATACTAAGGGCTGGAGGGGCACCAAATTTCATACAGGGAATCAAACTTAGACTGTCTGTTTAGGTCTAATGCTGTCAACAAATACTAAATGTTATTGTGCACCCAGCCTCTTTTAAGGAATTGGGAATATAGCAGTAGACAAAGTAGATAAAAATCCCTGTCTTCCCGGACATTCAAATGTGAGACTAGAGGAGGGTTCAACTCCACTGGGCCATCTGTTAGCAAAATGATGTCTAGATCAACAGATGTAAATCCTGTCTGGTTTTGCCTATATAATGGGCCCCCAAATCAAGATCCTGAAAAATTAATGCTGTTAATGTATGAACAGGATACATCACGATGAATTCTAACACTAATAAGAGCAAGTAGGACAATTAAGGGCTGCCCAAGATTTATTAATAGATAAAAACCAGACTTTTGAATGAGTAAAGAGCAGTGTGTGATTCAAGATGGGAGAAAATTAAAATGGAAATAGAAAACCAAACGTGACAGCAGACATCAGCAGAGACAGACAGGAGAAGAGAGTAAACAGCATTCCCCCACCACGTCTGCCTTCCTACTGAGGACAGATCTGAAAGGATATCTGTATTATCATGTCCAAGCAACCCGAGAAGAGACTGAACAGCATTCAGCTCTACCAGAAGGTGGTACAGGTCTGGCATGGTGGCCACCACGTGCATCTCCTGAATGATGTCATTTAGGTCCAGCTCAGATTCCATAAACCTAGGAAGGGAAAACAAGACAGCATTATTGAAAGGGAAGGGGTACAATCAGTACTGAGGAGCAAATAGCAACATAATCCAGACAGAGAGACAATCTGTCAAAGTGTCTACAACAGACCAACCAAGAAGTATGCTCGTCCAAAAATCATACTGTCACACAATTTCCTTGGGAAATCGATTTCCTCATTACAAAAATCAATCTCGGATTCAGATCTCACTACAGGGTTCCCCTTACTCTTGCAGTCACAAGTTGCCTTTTACAGGCTTCGAAAGCATTTTGCAGCATCAGGTGCTCTAACTGCCCACCAGTCCTGTGGATTAGCTACCATTACCCTTTGGAATGGCAATTCACTCTGTTGTCCTGAACATCGTTATCCTACTGATCCAAAAAGGGCTTCTCTTACCTACCACTTCAGATCAAGAGCCAATTATTCCCCTTACCTAAAGGAAAGTACAGAGATTCTGCTGCCATTCGGAAATACCTTCCCCTCCCCCACACCCCTTCCAATGAGCTGATTAAGAGAAAGATCCCAAAGTAAAGTCTGGCATCCTGTAATCACCACCATACCTTAAGTAGCATGATACTTCACTCACATTTCCACACCTGAACCTTTCTGCAAACCTATGCCCAGGCACAAAGAACAGAACTGCTTTGCATTCACCTCTGCATGCCCTCCCCCAGTGTTTGACATAGAAGAAATGCCCGGTAAGCCTTTGATGAACAAGACAGGAAGGTTTGTTCTGAAAAGGAAATAAGCTAATCCATGTAAAGCAACTGAAAAAATAACTGGCGGAGAGGAATCAGTGGTTAAACACACTCTGGAGCCAGACTGCCTGGCTCTGAACCTCACTTCTCCACTTACTTAGCCTCTCTTTGCCTCAGTTTCTTCATCTGTATAATAAATGGGATAATAAAGTTACCTATCTCATAGGCTACTGTAAAAAGTAAATGAACAAATACACATAAAGCACTTAAAGAATGTCTGACATGCAAAAAGCACTATACATTTGCTCTCATTTCTATTACTACTACTAACACATATAATATGTCTATCTTCCCTTCCAGAATGTAAGCTTCTTAAAGACAGGAATTATATCTTTTGTCTCTATGTATCCACAGATGCCTGCTTAACTGAACTGAGGCCACAAAGAAAAGGAACATAAGCAGGGACTCCTGAACCTCCAGATGCTGAGGAGCTGGGCAAATCTCCAGAACTCTGGAGATTCTGTAAGAACAAAATCTGGAGACTGTAATTTTTTAAAATATGTCCATAATTTAGACAATATCTTACCACTGTTTTTCTCCATTACCATTTTTAATCATAACATTTATGTAGTTTTTTCTGATTATAAAACACCACTTTTTGTAGAAAACTGGGAAAAGGAAAGAAGAGCCCTCAAAAAGTAAACCGAAATCATCTATAATCTTATTAACCAGAAATAACCATTGATAATACTCTGGTATGTTTAAGTCATTTTTCTCAACTCATAGCCTTCCCCCTGCCTAAAAGTAGCCTACACAGTATACAGTTCTATATATAATTTTTGCTGTTGTTAACATAGTCTGAACAATTCCTCTTATCATTAAACATTCTTCTACAGCAGGAAAAGCCAGTATCCAATAGGGCTGTCAGTCCTTCTTCTCCCTTGGCAAAATCCCTCACTGAGCACAGCATCTCCCCCGCTGAGCCCAGACATGGCTTCAGAATCCTTCTCAACATAGTGTTCCAAGAAAAGACTACCAATCAATCATGGAGAGGGAACAGATTAGGCCTATCTGAAAGTCCTATTCTAAATAATACATTTTAAAAAGCTACATGGTGTTTCCTTGTATAGATGTTCCATAATTTATTTTACCAATCCCCCTTTGTCAGACATTCAGATGGTTTCCAATTTTTTCCTTTATAACAAATGGCACTAAGATGCATGTATTCATAACTATCGTGTGAGGATAATTCCCAGGAAGGAAAGTACCAAGTCAAAGAGTATGCATAATTTAACAGGTTTTGATATATTCTGCCAGAAAGGCACCAATAGTGTATGAACTCCCTGTTTCCCCTCACCCTCTTCAAAAAAAGTATTATCTATTTAAAATCTCCTAATTGAGATGGGAAATGTAACTTTTTTAAATTTTGCTTTTCTGATACCACCACGGTAAAAATTTTGTTAATGTTTACTAGCTATTTTTATTTCTTCTTTGCCCATTTTTATATCAGGGTGTTCATTTTATTATTGATTTATAAGCACTCTATATATTAATGAAATTAATCTCTGTGATACATTGCAAAAAAAAAAAAAAACCCAGAGAAAAATATTTGTCCTTTAACTTGTACATTGTGCTTTTTGACATAAAGGCTTTTAATTACCTTTGCCTTATGAACTCTATTTTACCTGTATGCTGAGCAAGGTTTTTTCTATGCTAAGATCAGATATATGGTGTACTTTTATGTTTATACATTTTTAAATGTTTAGGAGTAATAAAACTAAAATTTATTTCAGTGTATAATATAGGGCAAAGATCTAACTTTATACTCTGCAAATGTCTGGCCAATTGCTCCAATACTATAATCTATCTCTTTTCCACAAATTTGAAGAAATGCCACCTCTATCATACACTAAATTTTAATGTGTACTCTAACCTGTTTATGGGCTTTTCACTCCATTTCACTGATTTGTCTGCAAATTCCTGAGCCAGGACCATACTTTCATAGTGTTACAATATATTTTATATCTGTTACTGCAAAACACTCCTATGTTAGCTTTCTTTTTGAATGCTTCCTTGTCTATTCTCACCTGCTTATTATTCCAAGTAAACTTCAAAATTATTTTTGTCAGACCCCCCCCATACCACTTTTTTTTTTAAGTCTCCTTCCACAGTGCTTACAAATAGATTACCTTTTAAATCACTAGTTCCCCATCACCTAAAGTGTGGAAACCAAATCAGAATCATGACATGGAAGGGCTGGTGCAGACTTCAGATATTCCACGGGGCAGTAGATCTGTTTAATCTTTGAATCTAATGGGCTCAGCAAACCTCTAAGGTTTATTTGCCTTACATGGGTAGTTTAAAACAAAACAAAACAAAAAATCTGATTTCTTGAGAGTAACTTGACAAAAGATTTTTGCAGCTCACTGGGAAGAATTAGCAAGGGAGACTGGGCACTAACTAGTAATAAACAAAATCATCTTGCATACAAGGAAGAGATTTGGGGACTTGAGTGATAATTAGTGAATGAATGTCAGCCTGGAGAGAAGCTTCTGGTGGTATCCTGCAGGGCTCCCTCCTTAGGTCTGTTTAGATCAACTATATTATTTTATTGTTATGTTTTGATCAACAACTTGGGTGAAGATATATAAAAGGCAAACTTAACAAATGTCATATAACACAAAGCTTATAGTGAACACAGCAGCTGACAGAATCAATTCAAAGAGTTTCTGACAGGCAATGATGATGGGCCAAATCTAACAGGAGAAAAATTACCTAGGGTCTACATGGAGAACGCATTGAACCAAAAAGTCAAGTACAAATACATGGGGCAGGAGAGACACAGTGTAGTAAGAGGACATGTGTAGAAAGGACCTGATGGTTTTACTCAACTGTAACCACAATACAAATCGGACCACCAAACAGTTCTGCCAGGACAGAGACTATTTCTCAGTCATCTCTGGACACCTAGCACTGGGCACACTCTCTGGTCCACTGCAGAAGTTCAGCAGATGCCTTCCAAATGAAGGAGCAGAGGAAAGTAGCTGCCACAAATGCTGTTATGGTTTTAGGCTGCTTAAAAGAAAACAAGATAGTTATGCTGATTAGATGACCATAAAAGTCTGTGACATCTGTTATGGGAACCATATTTTAGGAGGGATATGGACACTAATTTGGGGAAGCAACTGAGGTTATAAGGAGTCCAGATATCCTCTCACAGGAGGATTTGTTGAAATTCTTTTTCATTCGGAGTTGAAATCTTAAGAGTCAGAGCTGCCAAATGATGAAATAGGTTTCTCTGGGAAGTTAGATCCTTGTCACTGGGGGTAATTAATAAAAGGTGATATAAAAAAATCAATGATGAGAAGGGAGAAACGGACTGTACCTTTCAGTCTCTTCCAACTTCAAAATCCTTCTTCCAAATATGCAATCTTAATCAAATATCTTTAAGTTTAGAAAGTCAGAAAATTATCACAACAAAACGAGCAGAAAGTCAACTGTGAGCAGGGAAACAGCATAAAAATACCACTGGGGTCCCATGTGACATGAGTAACGAGATATAGTGGGAAATGCCTGGACGTAGGAATGAAATTGACCTGGGTTACACCCCAGCAACATTATTTACTGGCTGTGTAACCATTAGCAGTGTGTCAATAAGTATTTATGGGCACATACTAGGTGCCAGTCACTGTGCTAGGTACTGAGGATATAACAGATAGCAAAATAATCCCAGTTGCCATCCTCACCGAACTCCTAGCTTAGCACAAATATAAATAATCTATTACATACAATTCACTGTAAGGATATCCAGCGTTGCCCAAGAAAATTGCCATTGGAACACAGAGCACTGGGCTCCAGCCTCGTCAAGGGAGACAGAATATTAACTAACCTATCTCTAAAACTCAACTTCCTTGATCTTCCTATCTGAATTATAGTGAAGATTACAAGAGATAATAAAATGCCTAACAAGTGTTGGCATGTAGTAGATAGTCAATGAATCTAGATACCCTCAAGTTTGCTACACTATAACAAAGAAAATTCTCTTTTTGCTGACAAAAGTACAAGCCTACTCATTTAAAATCACACACTACAGTATTTGCAGACGGCTGCCTAGGGATTAGGTACACCTTCAGCAACAGATGACTCACAGCTGGGGGGAGAGGACCAAGCTAGAGGTCAACGGGAAAGCAATAGAGCAACATATTAAAACAGTAACCCAGGCTGAGATGGGGTCACTGATTCCATCTGGTAGGATGGAGAATATTCTGCTAGCTTGCCCACGTACATTTGCTTCAGACCAGCAGGATGTTCTCCCTCAACCACAAAAGTGAATTTTAGCAAGTGATCAGCAATGTTCAAAAACACTATAAGAACAACAGAAACCAACGAGTCCTCCTGCAATCACAAAACCAGCTGTAAGTGCACAGACAACATGATGCTTCCTTCACGTGGCTAAATCAGCAGTTCTCAAAGTGTGGCCCTGGGACTGCAGGTGGTGGCTGGAGATCCTTTCAGGGGTTTATAAGATCAAAACTATTTTTACAACAACTCCAAAACATTATTTGCCTTTTTCACTCTCATTCTCTCAGGAGTGTACGGTGGAGTTTCTCAGACAACTATACAACAATGTGATGATACCATTGCCCTAATGGCTAATGAAATGTGTACTTGAATATTCTAGAATTTTCTTAGATAAGTACTTTGGGGTACTCAATAATTTAAGGGCGCAAAGGGATCCCGAGACTAAAAAATTTGAGGATCACTAAACTAAATAATTCTGCCCCTGCAAAAATGAAGAGAAAAACTACTAAAGGACTTACTAGGGAAACAGCACACTCTACCAGATGTGATGTTTGGGAGAAAGATCACACAGTGCAAAGTAGAGGCTGCATAAGAGAAGTGTCAATTGAATCTGAAATGCACCCAAATGAAGAGAGGCATTTTTTGGTATGCAATCAAAATGACAATTGCATATATGGGAAAATAAATTTGAATGTTTCTGATCTCAACTGGAAAGTTTCATTCAAATATGCTCTAGCAATTTTCATTTTAATTGCACCTTGCTGGTCTAGAGAATTATAAAAGACACTGCACCAGTAAGAATTCAAGAACTCAAGGTTAAAACACAATGTAGTTTCCTAACTGCTTTTCGATGTAAAAAAAAAACATGTTCTTTATGTATAATTTCAATTTTCAAATGTTTAGATTTTAAAACTAAAATAGTATATAAATTTTGTGTGAATGGAAAACACTGTTGATATTTTTAAATAAAACAACATTTTCTTAAAACCAGTTCATGAATTGTAACAATACAGCATCTGTCGTACCTAAGATGTAGATGGTGAACATAAGCTGCAGAAACTCGCTGCTCTAAAATGACAAGTATACCTACCAAGCGGGCAAAGGTAATACTGCCATTCCAAGAAGTAAATTGGATTTCTTAAATTTCCAGTGTCATCAACCTGTGGCATAGCTGCCTCATAATGTATCCTCGGGTTCCAAGCAATAGGGATGTAGTAAATATGACATCAACTATATAAGATCTCTCTTGTTTACTGAGTGCCTACAGTATGGCAGGTACCGTGCTAGGTACTACAGAGACAAACAATACACACCAACTAAAAGGAACACAGAGTCTAATGTAGGAAGACTGCTGAGTAAAGAAATAACAAAACAAATGGCAAAGATGTTGAGAGATCAAATTCATTGTGGGCAAGAACGCAGGGAAAGAGACCTGCTGGTGACAGAACTAAAGGATATGGTGGGGGATTTGGCAGTAGCTATCAAAGTTTAAAATGCACATGCCCTTCAATCTGGGAATTCAACATTTAGATGTGTATCCTATAGAAATACATGTACACTAAGACACATGTACACAGAGGTTCACTACAGCATTGTTCATAAAAGCCAATATTTAAAATAACCAAATGTCCATCTATAGAAACATAATAAATAAATCATGGTATCTCCAAACCATGAAATGCTATGCAGCAGGCACAAAATATAAGGTAAATATGCATGCACCAACATTGAAAGATCTTCCGTTATGTGACCAAAAAAATCAAGGTGCAGAATATGTACAGTATGATTTAGGTAGGAGAAAAATATTTGCATATTTATATATATGTAAATAAGTGTACAGAAAACAATCAAAAAGGATACTCACAGAAGTGTTCACAGGCGCTATCTCTAAGTAGAGGAACGGAAAGGGGATCAGTGCAGTGAAGGACAGCTTTCATTTTTCATTCTACTATGCACTATTGGTATTTTTTACGATGACAATCTATTCATGTATTACTTATATAATCAAACACACACACACACACACACACACACACACACACACAGAGCAGTATGACAAATGCAATTACTGCTGCATGACAGAGGTCAGCACAAAAACTGATAGGACTCTGGTGTGGGGAAAGCTGAGCTCTGATCTAGCTACTCCTACTGTCAAAGGGCGCTGTGGCCCAAGTCCAGTAACCAGGTTCTCCCCTCTCCTCCTCCTCATCCACGGTACAGAGAGAACGTAGTGGACCACATTAGCCTTACCAAGTTGCCATGACAACAGGATGCCCTCTGATACCTCTGTGCCTTTGTTCCTGCTAGTCACATTGCCTGGCATGCCTTTCCATGTTTTCTGCCTAACTAAAATCAAAATCATTCTTCAAGGCCCAGCTCAAATACCACCTCTTCTGTGAAGCCTTCAATAGCCCCCGACTTGGTATTCACTGCTTCTTCCTCTTTGCTCCCACAGTACTTTGCTTATATTTCTTTTAAAGTATACTTCCTTCTACCATGCATTTATAGTCAGTCTCCCTAGTAACCTTTAAACTTGAGTGCAAAGACTATACTATTCAACTCCTAATTGCCTAGGGGCCTTAGGCATATTAAGATTCATTAAAAGTGTATGTCCTAGGAGGGAGGAAGGGAGGAAAAGAGAGATTTAGGACATTAAAATCTGTATAAATATGAAAATCCATTTACTTAGGATTCAAAACTGAGGCAAAGTTATCAGACTCCTCATTATAGCACTTCACAGCGCACTGAGGAGCTGGTGTAGTAACAACCATATTAACTATCATTTCATGAGCACTTACTATGTGCCAGATACTGAGCTAAACACTTGCCATTATTCTCATTTATTCTTCACAACCACCCTGTGAGGAAGGTACTATTTCTTTATACAGATGAGACACCTGAGGCTAAGAAAGGAGAAATGACTTACTCAAGGTCATGTGGGAGTCACACCCATATTTGTCTAACCCCAAAGCCTTTGACATTTCTCAACAGTAAAGCTATCACTAATGGCAGCCATGGTCAGTCTTCCTGGGGCCTTGAGAAGAGTAATGCAAAAAAGAGTTAACATAACAGGCCTGATCCTTAGAAGGGCCTGGTCCTAGGCTGGCAGCTGGGAACCTGGCTTTTGAAACAATTCCTAAGTGATAAGGTTGCTTTGCCCATCTGGGGCACTGAACATCTGCTTTCCTTCTGTGAGTCTGGAATTTTGGTAGCTGTTGCTGGCAGAGTATGTTATGATCTGTCTTCAATAAATACTCTGGTCTCAGAGTCTCAAATGGGCTTTCCTAACAGAAACACTGCACATGTGATGATGTATTTCACTGCTGGAAAAAGGAGCAGGTCTGTTGACCCCTCCCAGTGGAAGGGAGAAAACACAGGAAGCCTGTACATGAATTTCTCCAAACTGCCTGATGTGTCTTTTTCCCTTGCTGATCATATTGTGTATCCTTGAGTACCACTGACTCCGAGTCCTGTGAGTACTTTTAGTGACTTCCCAAACATGTGGGTCATCCTGGGAACACAAAATACACAAAGAGCAAAACAAAATAGCAAACAAAACATCTCAGAGGAGAAAGGGCAAAAACAGCAAAACAGAGACTTACTTCTCTGGATTGTCTGGAAACTTGATCCGCAACTCTTGGTTTTTGTATGATCTTTTTTCAAATGTAAGGATCATCTTCTTCACTGAGCTTTCATCCAATGGTTCTTCCTGGGGTAAAGAGACAAATGCAACAATTTCAGTCCAAAGGGATTTCTTATTCACTAATCACTACTTCTTTCCCGTGGCTCTTACATGCCATTCTGCCCCTCACCTTTCTGGATTAACTGTACAGTAAATACTTTACCTCCCCCATTAGAATGAGGGTTAAGGGCGTACATCACATGCTACTTTGTATCATCACTCTGTGTGTCTCACATCTAGCACAGGAAGTTCAACTTAAGGTATTAAAGACTCACTCATTCAACAAATATTTCTTGAGCATACTGTATGGCATGGAGTAAGCAACGATACTAAATGAATATTGTTTAATATTTATTTCGTCCTTCTCTTCTGTTGTACAGGTAAGATAACATTTAGAAGTTTAAAGAACTTGTTCAAGGTCAAACCCTGAGTCAGTGGCAGTGCCCCTCAATCTTTTCCCTACACCGGGGGTCAGCAAACTATGGTCCATACGTCAAATTCAACTTATAGCCTATTTTTGTATACCCATAAGAATGGTTGTTAATTAGCAATAGTCACTGCTTTGTGTTTCTTATATTATACATTACTGTATCTAGTCCTTACTAGCTACTGAGAAGGGTATCAGACAGGTACCTGGAATCCCGATACAGCAACAAGAATTTAGTAACCTCGCTCAGAGGAAGCATAAAAAAACTAGCAGACCATACAGAACATTCTTACTTCATACAGTGGAATAATACCTACAAAGGTAAATAAAGTGAATTTTTGAAAACAGAATCATTCGCCCCCCCCCAAAAGAAATCTACACTAAAGTTTCAGAAATGTTTTTTCCTCAGTTTAGTTCCCAGTTTAAAGTAATGTGCTGCAGTGCGCGCTGCCTCTCTAACACTCTCCCAACTCCTAGCTTCGTAACTTTGTAGTCATTGACCAAAACTCACACCAAAAACCAATAAAGAAACTGCTATTAAGAGAACCAGAAGGGCTTCCCTGGTGGCACAGTGGTTGAGAGTCTGCCTGCTGATGCAGGGGACGCGGGTTTGTGCCCTGGTCCAGGAAGATCCCACATGCTGCGGAGCGGCTGGGCCCGTGAGCCATGGCCGCTGAGCCTGTGCGTCCGGAGCCTGTGCTCCGCAACGGGAGAGGCCAAAACAGTGAGAGGCCCGCGTACTGCAAAAAAAAAAAAAAAAAAAAAGGAGAACCAGAAATAGATCCTTCTGGAAATCACTGAATCATCTCATAATTTTTTAAGTACCTAAAAATGTTAGCTATGAAAGCACTGAATCATCTCATAATTTTTTAAGTACCTAAGAATGTTAGCTATTAAATTTAGATTTTGGCATATTGAGGTTCTTTTTTTAATTTACTTATTTTATTTTTGGCTGTGTTGGGTCTTCATTGCTGCGTGCGGGTTTTCTCTAGTTGTGGTGAGCGGGGGTTACTCTTTGTTGCGGAGCACAGGCTCTAGGTGCACAGGCCCCAGTAGTTGTGGCTCGTGGGTTCTAAAGCGCAGGCTCAGCAGTTGTGGAGCACGGGCCCAGTTGCTCCGTGGCATGTGGGATCTTTTCGGACCAGGGCTCAAACCCATGTCCCCTGCATTGGCAGGCGGATTCTTAACCACTGCACCACCAGGGAAGCCCCGACATATTGAGTTTTGAAGTGGGAGATACCTATACATTCATTTTGGGCATGACACCTTTCTTAGATTTTATCAATGACTCCTGGACCCTGAGGTACTCTGTTGGAACCCCACCCGCTCCCCAGTGTCTACAGCTTTAAGGAGAGGTACCCTGACTTGGTAAAAAAACTGAAGTCAGTGCCCTGACTCAGTCAGGACTCAGAGCTTAGCTTCACTACTTACTACCCACGTGGCAATGTTACTTTGCTGAATATAATCTTCAAACCCTCACCAAGTCTAACTGATTCTACCTCATAAGTGAATTCATCCACTTGGCATTTAGAATAAAGTCCCAAATCCTTCACATGACCTGTATAAGGAAGGCCTGGCAGGATTTGGCCCAGTAATCTCTCCAACCCCAAACCTCTGTTAGTGGCCCATGTCTGCTTATTCACTGTTGACTCTCCAGTGCCCATGATAGGGCCTGGCACACAGGAGACATCCAATGAAGATCTGTTGAAGGAAGGAAGGAAGGCAGGGAGAAAGGGGAAAACTACTTTAGGTCATCATAGAGATGACCTAAAGACATGAGGTACATAAAATTGTTTTATAAACTATATGACACTCTATTAATATAAGCTGTTATTGTAACTATTAGCATGATTGTTAATGTACCCAACTTATCACTGGGATTTAACTAAAATAATTTAAATTGCTAGGAAAGGGTTAAATCACTTTCAGGCAATCTCAGTACCTACAGCTTTTCTTTCCCTTAGCTAACATCCTGCCAACCCTGTAGGAAAAAACTTTATTAGTGTTAATAATACAGCTCTCATAGGATTCCCAAAGTCTTAGCCTCTCCAGGGTTTGGCCTTCCCTCCTTTAATTTCTCTCCAACACTGGGGGAAAACCGAATTATCAGTCTTAGTCATCAGCCACAGCAGTATCTCCAATAGCTCAACGTCAGAAACCAGAGGGAGATTTCAGAAAGATGAATGCTGGTGACGTAGCACAAAAAGGACAATAATATTTTACAAGTTCACCTGACTTTACAGGGGCAAACATCACTTGTTTTTCATCAAATGGGACTTTGGTGGCAGTGAGAAAATAATTCCTGGACTTGTGGCCTTCCATGCGTCATTTTTACAAAGCGACCTCTTTTTCCCTGTCCCTTAACAGAAGGGCTGGTCCCACATCCCGTTTCTGTCTTCCAGGCTAGAAACCTTATACCCATGACAGCTACTATCCTAATCCTCCAGTACCAGCCTTGCCCGACACGGGAATTATACCTGCCAATTAACTGCTGCTGCAGGGCTAACAGATTGATCAGAAGCTAGTAAGGAGGGAGGGGGAGAGGGAGGATGTGCTACACACACTGTTTGTCTAAGGCTGGCAGGGCTGCTGCCCTCAGAGAGGAAATCCAAGACTGTTTCTCACCACAGATTTCCAAAGTGTCACCGCCTCTTAGGGGCAGACCACCGAATTACCACTGGTAGAAATCCTAATGAGGACAGAGTTACTGTCATAACACAATAAAGACCTTTTTGGAATATGAATCAATTTTTTTTCTTCTCAGATTCACACTCCAGCTTCATTTTTTAAATCCAAACTTAGCATCAAGTCTTCGAGGGAACCAAAAAACAGCTGGCTCTTAAGAATCTAATTCGTACTGAACAAAATGCCAGAGTGAAATAACATACAAGTTAACACTTAAGGATTTAAAGAGACACAAAAGTAAGGTCACATTATTTTTAATCACTGATATTTTACCTTTATTCTTTTCAGCTTCATTCATTTATTCATTCAATAAATACTTGTTAAGGGCCTACACCAAGTTCTAGGCATTGCTCTGAATGCTAGAGATACAGCTGTGAACAAAACAGAGCCAGTCCGTTCTCAACAGAGGTTGGGGAGAGGACAACAAATGAGTAAAATAACAGACAGGAATTTCAGATCATGATAAGTGCTGTGAAGACAGTATACAGAATAAAGTGATAAGAGAATAAGAGAACAACTTGCAGGGCTACCTCAGAGACAGGAACGACTTCCCTGAGGAAGAAACACCTGAACTGAGACCTGAATGAGAAGAAACCAGTCATGTAAAAAGCATCAGGGGAAGAAGAGCATGCCAGCAGAGGACACAGAAGTAAAAAGGTTCAGAGACAGGAGTCAGTGCAAAGGCCCTAAGGCACCTTGAGGAACAGCAAATAGAAAGGGCCTTGGGTATCTCTTTCCCTAAGCCATATTTTTTCAGTCACATCTAAATACCTAATCCCCTAACTGCGCCTTTAATTTCAACTTTGTTGCTTTGCGAAGGCCATCTCAACTGCCTGAAAAGCCCTTCCTCCACTTGTTTGACAAAATTCTACTCCTGTTTCAAAGACTATTGACTGTACTTAAAAATGAGTGCCCTCTATGTGTCCTCAGTACTGGCTAGGAAGCCTCTCTGACCCTCCTCAGTCCATACTAATTGCCCCACAGTTCAGTGCTTGGGCCTCGATTATAATATATAATCCAGAATAATTTAAAAACTCTATCTGTAATGTTCTTTGCAGTTTGTAAGATGCTTTCCCAACTCCATTATTCCACTTAACTTCCATGTCAGCACTGTGAAATAAGTATTCTTAACCCCATTTTACAGATTAAGCTGGGAAGTTCAGGGAAATTAAGCATTTAGCACTGAGTTACACCCTACAGATGCTATGTCAGGGCCGAGCACCTGAGCTCCAAGCCCAGCTCTGCCACCTTACCTCTTCCTCTTCCTCCTCACCCTCTCTGTCAATGATCTGAAGCAGCCGTTTTTTGTCGTCATCTGCTTCTTCTACCGCAGTCATTTCCTCCTCCCGAAAGCGGCCACGCTCTCGAGTACCAGCTTGTCTCCGACGCATCTTCAGCTCTTCCTCTTCATCATCCCGGGGACGTTTTGTGCCCCTGTTGGGCTAAGAAAGAGAAAAATGAAACACAGGATTTTAGAGTTGGAAAATATGTATAAGGGCGTACATACCAAGCATTCTAAAAGTTTTCGGAATTCCCTGACTGAAAAACACCAGAGCATACAATTTCTCGCACAGAATGAAGTAAAGCTCTAAGTGGTTATTTTTCAGACCTGCAACGATTCTATAAACACATGATTACAGCCACCTACAAGGCAGCTGGTTTTTGTTACAAGTATTTTTCAATATGCAAAGTTTAGCACTTCACAAAAGTTCCTGTATATACAGAAATCACGGGGAACAAGGCTACTTTGAGAAGGGAACGCTGGGCTAAGCTCAATTTACTAGTTAGGATTCAGTCCCCAACACCAATCCCTTAGTACCTGGTTTTAATTCAGAGTTAAAAAAGATTATAGTCACTCACAAGTAATTCAAACAGAGAATATTACATACACAACTTCCAAGGGTCTACAACATTCTACATTCCTACTTTACAGCAGAGGAGAGTAAGGCCCAGAGGTCAAGTACTACCCAAGGTCACAAAGCCAGGAGCAGCACTGAAAATAGAATGGCACTTCCTGACTCCTAGTCCAGGGCTTTTCCCACCGCACTGTTAGGGTCTCATTCTCCCTCTGACAATGCAATCCATGGAGGAGTTTTTACAATTGCTTGCCATTCAACTGGAATAAAACAGGGCACTACTGAAATGGGCCTCAGAACTGAGGAAAAAGAGCCCCGCACTAGATATCAAACAGCCCAATATCTCCATTCAGCTCGAGTTACTACTGTGCAACTTTGGGCACATCATTCAACCTCTCTAAGCCTTACTTTCCTCATCTGCAAGTGGAGATTATCACCCTTTTCTCCCTGTGAACTTCAGAAAAGATGTTTTTGTGTGTATTTTAAAAATTTTTTTCAGCTTTATTGGGATATAACTGACATATAACTTGTGCAAGTTTAAGGTGTACAACATGATGATTTGATTCATATATATTTTGTGAAATGATACCACAATAAGGTTAGTTAATACCTCTATCACCTCACATAATTACCTTTCCCCACCACCACTGATGGTGAGAACATTTAAGATCTCAGCAACTTTCAAGTATACGATACAGTATTATTAACTACAGTCACTCTGCTATACATTAGGTCCCCAGAACTTATTTACCTTATAACTGGAAGTTTGTACCAAACGGTGGCAAACTGTAGTGAAAGAACACTAAACTATAACAATACTAAACAAATATATAAAATTATTACTATGAGTTAACTAATCCAAATGATTCTGTCTTCCCCAACACAAAACATTTGTGTTAGGCTCTTCAACGAGCTTTTCCTTATCTGTTACAATAACTGCACACACCAACAGTGTGCTAGGTACAACGTGGTATGTTACTACCAAAGTGAAGAAAATGCTACATTCACTGCCAGCCTGCTAAGTTGCTTCTGGTGATAACAGACAAATTTCTATTATACATGATACACATCTCACCCTGTGACTTATAACCCACACTGTTACTGAACTCTGCTACCCGAGTGGTACAAAGGCATTCCCCTCTATATTCATGTACCCTGCTGATTCCACATACCAGGTGCTTCAGTAAGTCTACGCATATGACATTGCTTAGAAAACTCACATTAGACAATTCGGTTTGTGGGGTACCACCTGCTATTTTTCACTCTGTTCCTGAGTCTCCCTGGGATGGATTATAATTTCATATGACCACACTCTATTTCCATAAATATAAAAATTACAAAAATCTGTTGTCATCATTACTAGTCTACATGTTAAAAAAAAGAAGAAGAAAAAGAAAAAGGAAATCAACATGCCAGTAACCAAAGAGTACAAAAAAAAGGAGGTGGTGGTTTTCATGTGAGGAGAAGGAGGTAGCTTGCTCCTAAAGGAGGGCAGGCTTCAAACTAGGTAGTTCCACAGCAGGTAAGGAACCTCAGCCCTCTGGGAGCACTAATTCTTTCAGACTCCTAAAACAAGCCCTGCTGCGGTTCTATTAGTGTGAGCCTATTGCAGCAGCCAAATCAAAGCATGAGCTCCACAGTCCTCCATGGAGAGGGGATTTCTGGACTGTTTATCTCAGCGCAGAGAGAAAAGGCAGTGGACCACAATTAAAAGGGGAAAACTAAATACTGCCACAGTTAAGAAATGCAAAAAAAAAGAACAATGGCAATGTCTCTTTTGAACACATCTTCCAATCCACTTCTGTAAAACAAACATTTCAGAGGTCCGGGAGGAGTTTCATTTTTACCACTAATAATTTCCACTGAAATAGCACTTTCCTTCTGCAGAACTTAAAGCACTCCTTTTAATCTTCACCCCATCTCTGGGGATGAGAAGTAGTTAACAGTTCTATTTTATAAGCAGGGAGACAGGATGCCTGAGATCCTTTAATAAACTCTTGCAAAGACAACCTGGTGCCTTCTAAAAGTTGAAACTGATCTCTGGGAAGTTTGCCAATTTCCATGATTCCAGGACCCTAGCTGAGACAGATCTGAGGGACTTTCAGGCAAGAACATATACCCAAAAACATAAGTCATACAAGACGTTAGCCAAGTTAAAATAATATTTGTTAAACCATTCATTCAACAAATAATTTATTAAAGAATTCCAAGGCTTGAAGGATCCTCAAGTAATCAGCCTGGCCTAGTACCAGTCCCAGGCTTCCATTAGGGTAATGTCTAAATAGGGACACAGGGATAGACAGGGCTAGAACGGATTCTTGAGACAAGAATAGCTTTGCTAATCTTTATGAATAGTCTAAGCACATTCCTAAGAGGGCAACCTTTAGGTTTAGCCACTGTATCTCCAATTTCCTTCCCCCTCACACAGGGTATTCGGCTTTAGCTCCCCTCATGGAGGACAACTCTGTAGCAGAGCACAGCAGAACCCATCCCACTGGGATGCTTTGACATGGTTCCTTGACAAACATAACAGCTCCCACCCTCCCTCTCCAACAGATGGATAAGCCTCCCAAAGGCCCGATATATTTTATTTCAGCATTTTTCTCTCCCAAGGCAAAATTTTAAAAACTTCTGTTCTTTACTTCTCTACTCAACTCTCAATTCTTTTTCAGATACTAACCCTCCAAATAGAGAAGTTCCTACTCATTTCTGAAATTTGACCATTCTGAGTAATAAAGGTTAAAATTCATTTCTTTAACAAATATATAATAAGTGCCAACTATATATAAGGCACTGTGCTGGGGACTGGGGACACATGGCATAAAGACAAACATTGCTTTGCTATCAAGGGGCTTAACAATCTAGGACATAGCAGTCCAATCAAAATATAATACAAGCCATAGATATAATTTAAAATTGTTTTAGCAGCCAAATAAAAAAAGAAACAGATGAAATTAATTTCAATAATATATTTTATTTAATCCAATATATCTAAAATATTAGCTTTTCAACATGTAATCAATATAAAAATTACTAATGAAGTATTTTACTTTTTTTTTTTTAATACTAAGTCTTTGGAATTTGGTAGATGTATTTTACACTCGTGGTGTATCTCAACACAGAAGCAGCCCTATTTCATGTGCCCAACAGCCATGTGCAGCGAGTGGCTACCATACTAGACATCCCAGGTTTAGGGAATTTTCATCTGAGGGGTTCCTGTTCCCTGATAATGTCAAAATGAAATTGGATTTCTGGCAACACTGAATGAAATAGGGACTCATATACAGCTGAAGTCCTATTTGTAAAAGATCCCCATTAAAATCTGTGAAGCTAACAACACCCTGCCCCAGAAATAAACTTCTAGATTATATTTACCAGTATTCACCACTGAGAGAGTGATCAGTTATACAAAACAAAGCAAGAATATGTAAGTGGGGAAGAACCTAGGAACTGCCAAACTGATTTCACTACAGAAGAGACAAAGGACTCTGGATCCAGAAAGGCAGCACTCACAGCCTGTCAGAGAGGTCATCAGCTCAGGCTTGAGCTCTCCTTGCGTTTTACACAACCAATCCCAAGAGGATTAAGCCAGTCTTACCAGCCACCTTTGGAGATTAATTTGTTTTGGTATCTGAAAGGTGTTTGGAATCCCTCAAGATGAAGGAACGACAAAAGAAATTGTTCTTAATAAAGTCATTTCTCTGCTTCTGCTGCCCACAGCAGAAAAATGATTAACTCTTAACTTCTGATGTAGTAGAACATCAGCCTTTTAAGGATTTTTACAATCTTCTACATTCCCTGCCTTATTCCCAATAGGTGGTGAGCGGAATAAATGCTCACTAAGCATTTGCCACCATCCAACCACACAGCTGGTACCCTTTCTAGGATACACAAAGGATTCCCACTTGCTCAAAGCTTATAGGAAGCTCCAAGAATATACATATAATATGTCTTTACTTTCCAAAAATCTTGATGCCTTGTGTGTTTGTGTGTGTATGATGGATGATATATATACCCATCCCCCTAGAAATAGAAATCAAGACATCTCCATGAAAGCTTTGAAAGAATTAAAAAATTAAATAAGCAATCTGCCTAGACTAGTCCCTGCATACCCAGACAATATCCAACCTAAGCTTTAGGTTTCATTTCTCTCCCCCCCTCCTCTTTTTAATTAAAAAGCAGTGAGAAGCTGTAGCTATAATGAGGGGCTGTGGGAAAATGCAGTTATATTGGGCTCAAAGTAATATACCATAGGAAGAGGCTACATCACCAGAACGAATCCTAAATTAAAACTCCACTATGAAACCAACCCCATTTCCTCTGAGCATGCAATCTATATTATCGCATTTATGGTCTGTCTCGACCTCAATTAGACTTGGGGGTGGGGGAGAAGAAAGGGGACTTCTATAATAAGCAATAATGGTATCATTATGATAAATTATGAAAACACACAGTGCAATTATTAATGTGAAGAGCACATTTGTACCAGGCTATAGCAATGTAGATGTATACTGCGGGGGAACATCTAAATATAGCTCAATATTCCAGGTTACCTGGCTAAGAAGTGGAGTAATTTTCATAAAATGTACTTTCATGTTAATGGAAGAAAAATATGTTCACTTTTATTAAGGAAATGGAAAAATTCAAAGGAAATCTTCTATTAACTTTATAATAAACCAGGAATTCTTCACCTAGCATCAAGAAAGTCACATATCTTCAGAAAAGGGCCTTCCAAGTGGGGGCATAAAGTGCTGTTTCCTAAATATCAAACAATGGGAAAGACTCAAATGTGAGCTGAAAGAGATAATCTAGTTTATCCCTCTTTTTACAGAAATAGGGAAACCTGAGCTCGGTGGGTTTAAGCACCTTGTCTGTGGTAGGCAATAATATAAGCCTTCTAATTCCCAATATAATTCGTCTCCTCCTTCGCTATACTAACTAGTCACTCCTAACCTGTGTGCAATGGTGATATCCTGTTTGGAGAATGAATTTTGGAGTCAGATTTTCCTAAATTCAAATCCTGGTCCCTCTACTTAGCAGCCCTGGGAAGTAACTTACCCATTCCAGGCTTGAGTTTTCTCAATCTATAAACTAGGAACAACCCGCACTTTCACACAGACATTTTATATATATATATATATATATGTATGTATGTATGTATGTATGTACATAAAGGCCAATGTTTCTAAAGTGCTAAACACAGTTTAGCCCACAGAAGACAATACGTGTATCTCTCCTGGACACACCTGACTTAAAATCAAAGAACCTCAAGGTTGGAGAGGGTGTTGACCATTAATAGGTGTTAAAACAAGGATCCCATTTTTAACATCAAAATATTTGACAGACCCCAACCCAGCTGCACTTTTTTAGTATCCAGTAATTGAGAAAATACACAATGACAACAAACAAATACATTTCTATGTATTTGGTAATACTTTTCATTGAATTTGTGTTTTTAACTCCCACATTTACAAGAGAGAAGAGAAGACACAGAGAAACAGAAAAAGAGAGACTGATTAATTTTGAGAGAGATTTTGAGAGATTGAGATTCATTCTACAGAAAATGCTTGTGTATATCTGGATTCAAAACCTCTTGCAATAATTCTGAGTCACTAGAGACAATCCAGACTTTAGGAATCCTTGATCTAACTCAATTATCTTTCTGAGGTTTGAAAACCCTTTAAAATATTTCTGCTAGGCATAGGCTGGGGTTTCCTAACACTTTCGGTGACCAGAAACTTAACCTCCTCCTAAACTGCACTCCCTCCATCTCTGGATCGCTCAGAGAGTTCATTCAATTAAGGGGAAACATTTCAACTTAATAATTTTCTTCCCCAGTCCATAATCTTTCTCCTTAAAGCAAGATAAAATAGGTTTAATCTCACTCTCACATTTAAAAAAAAAAAACACTTTATATTATTTTAAGACAGTAATCCTATTTCATTCTTCCTCTCTCATTGCCTTTTCCTTTCCAGAATAAACACTTTCAATATGAGATGGGAAGAATGTATGCAACATAGTTAAGGGAGGTGTACACATAATTAAATTCCTTCCTACCTTTATTTGGGGATTTCATAATTTCAAAGCTTTCTGATACCTCTTCAGGTGATTAGACATATGGAATGTCACAAACCCAAGCTTGTGGACGGATTGCTTTAACCAATACGAAGTGCTCAGAAATCATCTGCTGTTAACCTCACCTGATTACATTTTGTCAGAATAAAAAGGAGTTTTCAAACATTCATTTTTACCAGATGCTAGTGAGTGGCCTGACCCAGAAGTTACAGATAAGCTGCAGTAATGAGTTTTCCCTTGCCTTTGCTGGCTGCACATTCACTGGTGACATTTTACAACTAGGGCTTCTGGCTCAATCAATATTTGCAGGCATGAAACCTGCCAAAGTTAACATCAGGGCTCCCTTGCAAATTTGCTTAAGGCATCAGAACTGAAAAAGCTCACAATCTCTAATGCTGCAACTATCATCAGCCAAAGTTCATAATTAGGGATCAGAGTCATCAGAGACAGAAAATTCTACCCACTCAAAGGGTTGTTGTGATGGTTAAAACATCTTACAAAGAGGTTTTGTGTAAGCTATAAAGTGCTATGTCAGTGTAAGGGTATATCATTATCATGCTTTTAAGAAATATCTGAGTGACTAGAACAAAAAAATCACACAATTTGTATGGAAACACAAAAGACCCCGAATAGCCAAAGCAATCTTGAGAAAGAAAAATGGAGCTGGAGGAATCAGGCTCCTGACTTCAGACTATACTACAAAGCTACAGTAATCAAGACAGTATGGTACTGGCACAAAAACAGAAATATAGATCAATGGAACAGGATAGTAAGCCCAGAGATAAACCCACGCACATATGGCCACCTTACCTTTGATAAAGGAGGCAAGAATATACAGTGGAGAAAAGACAGCCTCTTCAATAAGTGGTGCTGGGAAAACTGGACAGCTACATGTAAAAGAATGAAATTAGAACACTCCCTAACACCATACAGAAAAATAAACTCAAAATGGATTAAAGACCTAAATGTAAGGCCAGACACTATTAAACTCTTAGAAGGAAAACATAGGCAGAACACTCCATGACATAAATCACAGCAAGATCCTTTTTGACCCACCTCCTAGAGGAATGGAAATAAAAACAAAAATAAACAAATGGGACCTAATGAAACTTAAGAGCTTTTGCACAGCAAAGGAAACCATAAACAAGACAAAAAGACAACCCTCAGAACGGGAGAAAATATTTGCAAACGAATCAACAGACAAAGGATTAATCTCCAAAATGTATAAACAGCTCATGCAGCTCAATATTAAAGAAACAAAGAACCCAATCCAAAAATGGGCAGAAGACCTAAATAGACATTTCTCCAAAGAAGATATACAGATGGGCAAGAGGCACATGAAAAGCTGCTCAACATCACTAATTATTAGAGAAATGCAAATCAAAACTACAATGAGGTATCACCTCACACCAGTCAGAATGGGCATCACCAGAAAATCTACAAACAACAAATGCTGGAGAGGGTGTGGAGAAAAGGGAACCCTCTTGCACTCTTGGTGGGAATGTAAATTGATACAGCCACTATGGAAAACAGTATGGAGGTTCCTTAAAAAACTAAAAATAAAACTACCATATGACCCAGCAATCCCACTACTGGGCATATACCCTGAGAAAGCTGTAATTCAAGAAGAGTCATGTACCACAATGTTCACTGCAGTTCTATTTACAATAGCCAGGACATGGAAGCAACCTAAGTGTCCATCAACAGATGAATGGATAAAGAAGATGTGGCACATATATACAATGGAATGTTACTCAGCCATAAAAAGAAACAAAATTGAGTTATTTGTAGTGAGGTGGATGGACCTAGAGTCTGTCATACAGAGTGACGTAAGTAAAAAAGAGAAAAACAAATACCGTATGCTAACACATATATATGGAATCTAAAACAAAAAAAGAAAAAAATGGTCATGAAGAACCTAGGGGCAAGATGGGAATAAAGACGCAGACCTACTAGAGAATGGACTTGAGGATATGGGGAGGGGGAAGGGTAAGCTGAGACAAAGTGAGAGAGTGGCATGGACATATATACACTACCAAACGTAAAATAGATAGCTAGTGGGAAGCAGCCGCATAGCACAGGGAGATCAGCTCGGTGCTTTGTGACCACCTAGAGGGGTGGGATAGGGAGGGAGGGAGGGAGACGCAAGAGGGAAGAGATATGGGGATATATGTATAACTGATTCACTTTGTTATAAAGCAGAAACTAACACACGATTGTAAAGCAATTATACTCCAATAAAGATGTTAAGAAAATAGATGCTCAATAAATATGTATTGATTAAAAAAAAGGAAATATCTGAGTGGCAATTCCAGATATTCATATATAATTATATATTATGCCTATACAAGAATCATGGCAATATGCCACCTTTTTTTTCTGGAAGAAAAACAGGTACCAAAAATTCCTCAAAATCTCCAAGCAAAGTCATTGCAAATATTAAACAGAACCCTCATGTACTGATTAATTCCCAATTTAAAAAATTACAGGTACTAAGAGTACAGTAATTACTGGAGAATGTGGGTTTTACCAATGTCCACGGTGTGGGGGGAGGTGAGGGGGAATCAATGTATCAAAAATTAACATTACCAAAGATCTCACTTATGATCTGTAATCTGACTGGCTGACAAGTAACACGAATATGATTTATAATTTAAATCACTAGTCATGAAGACACTACTTAATCAATTTTTCCTACCAAAAAAATTCTTACTCCTTGTTAAAGCCTGAATATATATCCATCTCGTTTCCAAAGGGTGTGTAGATTTCTTTTTTGGAAGTACAAACTATTCTTTAGCATTCATGATTTACTTTGACATTTTCTCTGATTTATTCTACAGCTGCATCAGCTGAATATTGATTCTGTTTCTTTATCAAGCCTAACAGAGGCAGATACTTGTAAAATCATTGTAAGGTAAACTATCTCCATTTTAACAGACATTATGAATGTTTTGTCAGCTACATCAGAACCATGATCATTCACTCATTCACTCAGGAAGTGTTTACTGAGCTAACAGAACCTGAACATCACTCTACTAGGTGTTGGAGGGAATATTAGACATCAAACCAAGAACAACAGAACTGCACTGACCTAAAAAAAGCAACACAGTATACAATGCAAAGAGCAGTGGACCAATAATCATAAAAATCTGGGTGCTAGTGAATCACTTAAAAGTCACATGACCTTAGGTAAGTCATTTGACTTACCAGCACTGCATTTAAAAAATGCTCTGCCCTTGCTCTGCTACCTCACAGGATTGTCTTTAGTAAGATAAGGGAGAATAAGATTAAATAAAATAAAGATACAGCACTTTAAAGAAAAAAGAGCCTAGGATTCAATTTCTTTTAATGACAGCTAACTGCAAAGTCCTATATATACAACAGACTTTTCAGCTTTTGACAAGGAATAGAATCACAACTATGATTTCAAAAGAAAAAATACTGAGTAGCCCATAAGCATGTAAAAAGGGGCCCAGTCTCATTAGAAATCAGGGAAATGCATATAAAAACCAGGAAATATCATCTGGTTGGCAAAAATAAAAAAATTAAAATCTGGCAATATCATGTGTTAGTGAGGATATAGAGAAACAAATTAAAACATGCTGATAGAAGAGTAAATGAGTACAGAGCTAATTGGTGATACCTAGTAACACTGAAGATGCATATATTCTATGACTATCCCAGCAGTTCTACTCCTAGGTATACACATTAGAGAAATTCTCAGACATATGCACAAGGACATATTTAAAGAATGTTCACTGGAGCATATTTGTAATAAGAAAAAAAATTTCAATGATCACTGGATGCATACATAAGCAGTAATCATTTTAAAAAAATGACTGGGAATAATAATCACCAAATTCAGGATAGTGATCGCTTCTAAGAAGGGTAATAAAGAAGTTGGATTAAGGACGGCTACACAATGAAATGGTATTAGGGAAGGGTACACAGGACACTTCAACTGTATTTATAATATTTTATTTCTTAAAAAATGATCTGAAATAAACTTGGCAAAATGGTATGGTTATGCACATACTTAGGGGGGAAGAAAAAGGAGACCACTAGAAGCTAGCAGGGAATCATGCAGAACAAGTCATGCCCAACTGGTTGTAGTCCCTTGATATTGTTACTGCTGATTAAGGTTAAGGGTTTACAATACCTACAGAGTACCTTTATCTCAACAAGATCTTTCACAAAGTCACTCAAGTGGGCAGACGGAGAAATGTGGATGAATGGTAGTATAGAGAGATAGATTCATAATAGGTTAAACCAAAAGAGTATGAGCAGTATAAAGTCCCTTGTTTAAATTCAAAAGAGCAAATAAAGTCCCTGCCAGAGGAAATATGACTTAAAAATAATTCATTCAGGAAACAGCTGATGGTTTTAGTTAATGTCATTTTCAACAGGATGGCCAACTTTAATTTTTTAAAAATCTAATGCATATTAAGGGTGCACTATTAGAAGCATAACATCTAATTCGACTACAGTCCCGTAGCGCTGAGTTAGCTACCACACTTGAAAAGAGGCATTACAATCTCAATATTGCATGAGCAGGATAGTACAGGGTCTGGAAACCTTGCCATAGAAAAAAACCAATAAGGGAATGAGAGAAGAGTTAGGGAGGGACCCAAGAGTCACCTTCAGTTACTCAAATGATGCCTTGGAATGGAGTAAGCACGTATAGTGCTACCACGAAGAGCAGACCACCTTCCTTTCCCCTTTTGTTCCAGCTAGAAAAACCCTACTCAGCCTTAAACTCCAGCTCAAAGGCCACCTTCTCTAGGAGTCATCCAAATGCTCCAGTAAGACCTCTGAGCTTCCTCAGCAATGTATCATATCAACACACAACACGTGCATTAATAAATCTCCATCTCCTCTACTAAATCATATGCTAGGTCCTCAAGGGTAGGTGCCCTGAGATCTGACCCTTGCTGCTAACACCTCAGCACCCCACAGTGCGCAGCTCATAGCAGGTACTTAACCCACATTGCTAAATCAATGAGAGACAAGGGAAGAGGGCAGATAAACCAATGAACTATCCAAGAATCGTAATTCACTATTAGCAAATGTATACAATGTATGCATATTCTCAGAATTTCTTGGATCATTAGATTACTGCAACCAGGCAGAATTCATCTGTTCTATGTGTTCTATCTACATATTTAATCATTTTATGCCACCCTGGGCTATATAGCTTAGTAAATTTTCTAATGATGGCACCAAGTGATATTCAGAGGGTAAGAAGAGTAAAACTCAGATTCAGACAAAGTGTATCCATACAACCTCATAATTTACAGATGAATAAACTAAGACTCAAGGATGAGCCTGAAGCCACAGAGCTGGGTCTGGAATCTAACTCTCACTTTTACAGCAGCAGTATACACAACCCCCCAGTCAGCTTTCCCTAGTCACAACTTCAGAAACTATCATCTAAAGGCATAATTTGCATCATCTCTCCCTGCTGCCATCATCGTTCAACCAACACCAAAATCCCTCCTGCCACTTTTCTGCCCATGCCGTTAGCCAGGAAAGCTCTTTTCTGTAGTTGCTTCTTGCCTGTTTGGAAGCTCACTGACCAGAAGCGCTTACTGTCATCTGTCTATATGGAGCTTTTGGTAAAACTCCCTCCGCCAGATCATCTGGGGAACCCACAATGAGCCCAGGGGTTACCCACCTTGAACACCAGTCCACTTTGAATCTTTAAACATTAAATAACAAATTAATATGGCAAAGCTATTTTAAATTATTTAAACTATTTCCAAAGGCTCAGACACAAGAAATTCACTTTATTATTTAAATATCTAACACAAAGGTTAGATATTTTATAAGTGCATGTCACAGAGGCTGGGGGAGGTGGAGTATGCATTCAGCAACCAGCAGACCCACCCAATGGCTTTGCAAGTTACATGGCACACCTGTTACATGTAATCGTGATGACAGAGACGTCTCCAGCCCGTGGACTACTGCCTCTAGCAATGCACAATTCCATTAACACTAAAGTGGGGAAGAAAATCTTTAACTACTTTTTCTATAAGTTGCCTCTAAGGTCATTGCCAAGACTCAAAACTGCATTCCTCTTTCAAACAGCAGGAGTGATTGTGGCGGGGAGGCAGGGCAGCGTATACTAGCAAGAAGACAGACAGGAAAGAAAAAAGTGGAGATATTTTGAGAAAATGGGAAGGGGCGGAATATTCAGAGCATACTGAATGGCCTGGGAATAAATGAGTGAGAACCAGATCATAAGTGAGAAACGAGTCATGTTATTTATTTACAAAATCTAGGTCTTTCACAGTTGCTTATTAATTCCTTAAGGGTTCCAACATGGTTTTGATCTCTAGAGCCTAGGACATCAGCTATTACCATTATTCCTTTTAAAGCTTACAACTTATCCACATAAGTCTGTTACATAATAGCTGCCACATTTATTTCAAGGAAGACAGAACTCACATGAAACTTTACCCTGAGTATCTTGTTAAAAAGAGTATTTTTCAACATTATGGGTAATACTTTAAAGTCTGAAAATGTAGCACGATTTTACAACACAATTTCCAGCACTAGAGTGCCGACTTACCTATCTCTCTCAGCTTGAATGAAGTATCTAGTGTTATGGCATCTGTACATGCCTGTTGATGAGTCCATCAAAAACAATGAAAAGAGATGGCTTCATGTCTGTTTTCTTCTAAGATGTATTTTATCTTCCTCAATCCAAAGGTTTTACTATTTCTAGAAGCTTTACAAACCACTAGAGTTAGCAAAATACCTCTGTTCCCAATAAAGACAAGGATGGTAAATGAATTATTCTTAGAGTCAGAAATATTTCCTCCGCCCAGAAAACAGAAGGCACCCTGACCACCTGTCCATGTGGAATATGATCAAAAGGAATTCTTTGGTAGCCTGGGTAGCCTCTTGCCCAGCTACGAATTCCCTCTACAAGCTCTATCTCCACCACAACTCTCTCAGGAAGGCTATAAAATTGACTTCAAAGTGATTTCAAACTAATAACTGCTCACTCCAAGAACATTTTAGGGTACTCAATTTCCTAGCAATAGCATCTAATAGACCAGATAAGCCAAAACACACACCTCGCTGGGTGGGAAGAAACTCTACCAAGGGTTAAGATAATTAAGTAAGTGTCTTATACAGAAACAAATTAAATAAATAGTAGAATAAAATAATTGTTTTGAACCATCTCTTTCCTTTTTAAAGTTTTCTTTGAAGCTTGGTAGGCTTTTGGCATCAAAAAAACTTAAGAATTGACTGCCTTTAAAAAATTACCTTAAAACAGTGTAAAGACAACTTTTTTTTTTTTGCATCATGCAAAGACATCATTACATGTTATAATACCTTTACTTTTTTTTTTTATAAAGGAAAGCAAAGTGAATTTTCATAAGCATGTTTCCTCTGTGGGTGAATCTCTAGTTGGTTACAACCAACTCGAGAGAGCCATCAAGGCAAACTACCCATTAGCTGTCAATTTAGAATGATTCTAGAAAGCTAGCCCCAGAGCTCCACCAGTATCTTTTCAACAACCTCTTAATCTTGTTTATAACACCTGTGTTAAAGCAGCCTGACATCAATCCTACTCACTTGTCTCAGACTGAAATTACTTAGAAACTTGAGAATTCAGGTAAACATATTAAATATCAGAGAGTCACTGGCTGAAAACCCTGTACACAAGGGAATTCGGTCACCTCTTTTAAACAAAGCTGCATAGATAAGCCAGGATGGGCCTCAATAGGCAAAGTCAGATATAAATCTTACAAAGAGCTTCTCAGGAGGCACTGAGGTCAGAGATTCGCAGGATTTAAAGAAACAATGAAGAATTCTTCCTACAGCTTCCTCACCAAGCGATTATCCAAGCTTTGTAACAATGACCATTAACTGTGTGCTTATTACATACCTGGAAATTAACATTTCATTATCTTTTCAATCCTCACACAACTCTGCCAGGTAGGTAATACCATTCCCTGTTTCTTCAAGTGAGGAAACCAAGGCTCAGGTAGTGGCTTGCTTAGCGAACTGCCTAAGGTCAAAGAGCTAGCAAATAGTGGAGACAGGACTCAAACAGTCAATCTAAGCCCAAAGCTCTTGCTCTTTCCAGGGCACCATACTACCTACGACCATGTGATTGGGAAATCACCCCACCTTAACTGGTTTCTGTGCTTACTACTAATCTGTTTCCCAAGGCTACTTAAACTTAAGTGTACTTTTAGCAGCTCTACCACTTTCTGTTTTAGAAACCCATATGTGTCCCAGGCCTGTACAAAACATAATGTACATAAGAAATGATGGTAAAGTAGTCCCATTTATAGGGGAGCATGGTGCAGGGAGGAGAAAATGGATTTTAGTGGTCAGACACTTAACTTTGTTGTTACCAGTGTGTGACCTTGGTCAAATCACCACACACTGAGATCATCCTTGGAAAAAGCTCTCACAGCGAGGAAGTGCCTAACCCAGAAAAAGTACTTAATAAATGTTTAAGAAAAAAAATCAAATGGAAATGCATGTGCCAGATATAACCAACATGAAATAAAAACTAACCTTGTTAGTTTTATCTTTTGCCTATAAGGTTGGGTAAAGAGAAAACAGCAATTATGTCTCACAATAGAGTTGGTATAAATCTGGCTAATAAATGATTAATCTCTTGTTTTGGAGTCAGAGACAGCTCTGGTCTTTAAAACAACTCCAGTCAACTCTTGGGTTATTAAAGTACTGGAATCGGACTTTTATCAAGATCATCAACTGCTATTTAAGACAAGTTTCACCCAACCCACTGTCTCCTATGACTAGGGCCACTATCATTCACAAACACAGCTTAATCTCCTTCCATCAAGATGTAAGAGACAAGAAAGAGAAGACAACTGTGGAGGTGCTAAGAGTTAACATAAAAAGATACCTGGAAGAAACCCAAATTCAGCCACCTAATCATTGATTCACTGCTTCATTCATTCATCCCTTGTTCTTTCCTTTCTTCAGTCAAGAGACATTCATTGAGTATTTACAGCAGGTACTGAGCTGGTCACTGCCCTAGAGGAACTCAAAGTCCAATGGGAAGAAAGATATGTAATCAAATAATTCCAATACAAAATTGTTGGGAAAGGCAGTCTCATGCATGCAGTATTTCAAACCCCACTCAGTCACATAAAAACGGGCCTTGGACCTCAATACTTCTGTACAAGAGATAAGGAGCCCATACAGCCTATGCCTGGCTTATCACTTTGTATAGGAATATCTTTCCCTGTTTCAGGCTCAGCAAGTGTTCCTTTGTTCTGCTTAAGCATGTATGTCAATGGCCCTTAGTCATGCCACTAGCTTTCAGGTCTGGGTCCTCCTGCTGCTGCAAGAAAGAGGGGTGCACATAGGCTAACTGTCCAGCATTGGAAGGGGAGGGCCCTGCTAGCCACAAGGGACTGAGTACACTACTGGGGCTGATCTTGCTCTGTCTCTTCTCTATGTGAGTAAAGCACTGTGCCATCCCGTGCTTGACTGTGTTGTGTTTTCCTTGGCAACTTCAATACCAAGATGCAATGGACAGTGTTTGAAGTGCTCCCCTGGGATTGGTAACTGATGCACGGTGTTCTGCTTCCCTGGATTTGATAACCAGGGCACGGTGTTCTACTGGACAAGAATGATATATGTGGTAGACTGGAGGCAAGTACAAGGTAGGGTGATGGTAGCATTCTGCTGCATTCTACTCTCTAGCGTGTTTCTTTTTTTAAGCTACCTTCATCCACTGAAGCCTTCTATCAGGAAAAAGATTCTACCACCTACTTCTTGAGTGTCTTTGGGCAAGTCACTAAACCTCTGTGAACTAACTTTCCTCACCTACACAATGGGAATAAGAATACTGACTTCCCAGGGTTGCCTTTAGGGTGAGACAGAATAACATATCAAATCAAATAGCACAATGTCTGGCTCTCAGTAGGCTTCAATACCTGGTAGTCCCCAGCCTTCTATTTTGTTCTTTTGGCTTGGTGACATAGGGAGGAGAAAACACATAGTCTTTTATCTCATTAAAAGTATGACAATTCCTACAAGCTCCTCTTTGAGGTGTTTTTCATTCACTGCAAATCAGGAACATACTAAACCTATAAGTAACCCCTTCTCCCACAAACACAAAGATAATCTGTCAATTGAAGGCATATCTGCCATTAATGCAGAGGCAATACTTCAAGCCCAGCTGCATACCTACCTCCTGGTATTATCCTGTTAGGCTTGGTGTCATGCTCCTGAAAAAAAGCTATACTCACTGCACTCAGCAATCAAAGTGCCTCTGCCTCACACAAGATGAACCATGGCTAAAAACTGCTTTCTTTAATTAAAATAAGACTTCCTCAACCTCAGCACAACTAGAATGTGGAGCCCAATATCAGACTGTCAACCAGTCTCCATCTTGCTCTAATGGTGGTTTGAAGCACACAGAAAAGTAGAGGGAAAATTGCTAATTTAAACAAAATATTTAATCCTCTAATTATGCGACAGGCTCCAGGAATATGGAAAGTGATTTGCAATCTTCATTATGGAATCCCCACCAACCACTAGCACAAGTCATGTCAGCCAGAAGGCAAATGCCATCTCTTTTTCCGCCACTGGGCCTTCTGTGTCCTTATAAGTTCTGTGGGGATGGAAGAAGAAATCTTTGGAAAAAGAGAAAAATGAGGTACAAGAATCAGAATTTCTGTCTCTCCAAGTTCACTACGCTGAATGAGGTGTAAGGATCCCCCAGTGAGAAGCCAGGGAGATAATATTCAGTGACTACATTGGCAGGCTAAGCAGACTGAGGGCCTTTGAAACTCTCAAGTCTTGTAAAAACTGCCCAACTCAAGTGGTGCTTAAGTAATTCTTTTTATTTGCTGAGAAGTCCTGTCATCCTCCTCTCATCAGTGGTAAGAGATGCACAGAAAATTAGGTGGTGCCCAGCAACGGCACCTCTGGTCAGAAGGAAATCTGTTCCTCTGCGGATATGCTTGTACCACTGCTAATTTGTGTTAATCTCTGCCCTTTCAGATCTCTATGTGCCAACTCAGGGAAAAAAAGTCCCTACCAACTAACTCTGACAAGTCTGATGGCAGAACTCCCACGGGAGAATCAGCAGACAGCAAAGGCAGGCAATTATTCCCCTTCATTAGAGAGAGTTCTTTTTAATTTTTTTTTTTAATTTTGAAAACAACAAGTAGCCATTCACAGGCACTGCTCACTGCAGTCACTTATACAACTGGCAGAAACTGAAATTCCCCCCAAGCCAACTAAAAAAGATGTCCTGGAAGTAGCCAGAAATGACTATGCCCCTTTAATTACCTACCCACTGTAATGTAAAACCAGACACAGAGAGGATGGCCACAGCAGATCTGGGCAAAACAGTGGGTGATATTTAATCATCAGTCCAGACCATCTGCAACTGTTTTGCAGAAGCACATGAAGTTTATGGATTCCAAAGCTTCCTACAAGTTACCAGGTACTGAGGGTCAGCTGCACTGTCCTCAGGTCCACCAGAGGCTGCTTTCTTCATTCTCTCCAGGCCAGGGTGCTCAACAAAAGGTACCAAGCCCACATTTTCTGTGCCAAGCCTGGCACTAGGAGAGTGTTGCTTCTTGATTAAGCCAGAACCCAGATTAAATGTTTAGAACTGGGAAATTCTGAAAACAACCTAGGCGGGAAAGCAATTATTCGAGGGAGAGCACAGCTTCAGCTGCGGCCCTCCACAGCACAAAGGTGAATTCTATCCCCTTTGAACGACTAAGCTGGCCAGATTTGCTCCCCTACAATCTATTCTCCATTTGGCAGAGGCAGTGATCTTTTAAAACTTAACCAAACTGTGTCAGTCCACAGCTTAAAACCCCTAATGGTTCCCCAATGTACCAACAATAACATCTAAACATTTTAGGGCTTCCCATCCTCCCCACAGCAGACCTCTCTGTCCTTATCTCGGTCCCTGCCTCACTCGTCATGCTCTAGGCCATACTGCCTCAAACATGACAAGCTTGGTCCCACCTTAGGACTTTTGTAGTGGTTTTCCCCTTGGCTTACATTGCTGTTCCCACAGCTCTTCATGTGGCTGGATCCTTCCCATTATTCATTCTCAGCTCAAATGTTACCTCCTCAGAGAGGCCTTCTGGAACCTTCTGATGATCCCCAATCATTCAATTACATCAGCCCATTTTTCCCTTCATATCTCTATTTAAAATATCTTCTTTTTGTTTCTCTAGTACTATTTGTTTGCATGTTTAGGTGTTCTTATTTATTTGTATTTGTTTTTCTTGTATATTTTCTGTCTTGCCTCCCTGGGTATAAGCTCTATAAAGACAAGGGACAGCAACTGTCTTGTGTATCACTCTATTCCTGATGCCTAGTATAACATCCTGCATTTAGTAGGCATTTAATAAATTTGTTGAATAATTTAAAAATGAAAGGCTCGATATGGATTACTAATCTGAATGAAGTTTACTAGCCCTTGAAAATCTGGATTGGCTCACAGCCTGACGGTGAGCATGTGTCATAATGCCCTAGAAACATACAAAACACCAGCAGAGAACTGATGTACTATTAATGGTTAAGTCTATTAAAGATTCCAAAAGTAATTTTAAACTTAGTTACTCTTAACTGGGGGGGTGTCAAATAAAAATGTAATTAATCCTCAATTTTATGTACTAACAGAATAAGCACATGAATAATGCCAAAGTGTTCAATAATTGATCATACCTGCCTTTGGAATATAGTCAGACACAGTCAGAGAGAAGCATCAGAATACTCTGTGCTTGACTTCAAATCCTTCTCAGTTCAGTCACTGACTTTGGACACTGCTGGGTAGGTGAAGGGAAGTCTAAGGAGCCAAAGTAGACAATCTACTTACAGGAAACTGATAATCTAAAATGAGTTAAGAGGTGAAAATGCACTGTGGTAGCCTCACTAGATCTTTCACTGAACTCAGGATGAAGGTAATCTAGTTTGTTCACCAACCCACAGTGGAGCTGGGGTTCCAAAGTTTCGGCCAACACACTTTCAGATCACTCACTCCTGGAACTCTGTGGAAAAGAAAATGTTCTTGAACTATTCAGCTGAAATACTAGAATCAGATGGCTGGCCTTGGAGAAGCTAAGAGTATTCCTGCTATACTTTCTCCTAATTCCATTTTCCCTACAGCTATACAAGACTCAGACCAAAACCAATCACTTCCTTCAGGAACATTAAAGGAAAAAAAGAAAAAGAAAGGAGTAATTTGTAAATGAGATTCCTGGCCCTAGAAAAGAGGAAAACTGAGATATCTTAGTAATATTGCAGCGACCTGGGGAAAAGAATTACTGTGTTGATGACACAATCCTTGATATCAATGTCTGCTAACTGTGGTAGAATAGGGTTATACTTTAATCTATTGAGAACAGTTCTGTACTGTGGAATGTGTGCGTGACAAACTGTTCTCATTTCCTTTTATAGCATTCTAAACCTTAATCTCCAAGACACCAGTGACCTTGGGAATACTAAGGCAGCTTTGCAGAATTCGAGAAAAACATTTTTTCCTTTTGCTATACCATATGTGTTTTTATAATTATATCAATAATAAAAATTGACAGCTAGCATGTACTAGGCACTTACCATGTGTCAGGCACTATATTACTTAGCACTACCCACACTGTCTCATTTAATCCTGCATCTTTAAGAAAAAGATGGTAAAGCGGAGATTTTTTAAAAGATGGTGGGGCAGAGACAGACACTATTATATAATCTGCATTTTAAAGATGAAGGCCTGAGGCTTAAAGAGGTTAATTAAGTGACCCAAGGTCACATAGCTACCAAGTAGCAGAGGTGGGATTCAAACACAGGCAGCAGTCTGCCTGACCCAGAGTTATTGTTCATCCACTACACTAAACATTAAAAGACGTCTAAAATGGGCACACTCAGAAGGGCATGTATTTTGAATTATTTTCTCCAACAGTGCTAACAAGCTATCTTGAACCATCCACATTCTCCAATGTAGTCATTTATACATGTGAAAACTTCTCTACTGGGGTCTTATAAATGCAACCCCCCAATTTAAACAGTGACACCTAGTGAGAGACTGAAGAAAGGTATGGCTGTATTCCTCAAATTCACCTCCAAATTTAGGCATCTCAATAAGACCTATCTCCAAGGAAGCTGAAATAGGTAGGACTGGAGTCTAGACCAGAGAAGGGTGTTCTGTTGGCACACAGAGGAACTAAACCCACATTCATCGTGCCAATATGAGATCCACAAAGAAAAAAATGAAGACAAACTAGAAAGCTAATTATTTGACAAAGTCCCAAGAGTCTAAACTAAGATGGTGGCAACTGAAATAGAAAAGAAGGGACAGAGAAAAGGCTACTGAAGAAGCAACAATTCCCCTGCAAAGCCTTCCCAAGCTCCCAACGGCAGGGCTGCTCCTGCCTCTAGGCCACCACATCTTGCTCATGCAATGGCACTGTGTACTGGATTATCAATTCTCAAATCTGTGGGATGCTCCCCCTTAGACTGTAAGCTCCATGAAAGCAAGAACTGTGACTTATGCATTTTCAGATCCTAACACCCTCCTGACTCCTGAGAAAAGAGCTAGCCCTTTGCTCAAGAGTTTGTATTTTCCACGAGGAAAATAACTTTGCCTTTCAACTTTAAGCCCCTTCATCTTTGAGAACTAGCTCCAGGGCTTTTTTCAAGTCTGCTGGACAGCTACACCCTTGACTGAAAAGCAGAATTGGGGGTAGGTGATGAGGGGGCGGGTGGAGAGATGCAGAGAATTATACCAGAGCATACGCTCAGAATGTTCAGTAGTCACATGAAACCTAAATCAGGACTAGTGAGCTAAGAGTTTACATAAAGATGCTGAAAGACAAAAGAACGGGTGATTCCTCTAAGATGAGGAACCAGGTTATAGAATAAAATTCTAGTGAAGAGGCTCTAAACAAACACATGAAAGGATGCTCAACATCACTAATCATTAGAGAAATGCAAATCAAAACTACAATGAGGTATCACGTCACACTAGTCAGAATGGCCATCATCAAAAAATCTACAAACAACAAATGCTGGGAGAGGGTGTGGAGAAAAGGGAACCCTCTTGCACTGTTGGTGGGAATGTAAGTTGATACAGCCACTATGGAGAACAGTATGGAGGTTCCTTAAAAAACTAAAAATAGGGCTTCCCTGGTGGTGCAGTGGTTGAGAGTCTGCCTGCCGATGCAGGGGACACGGGTTCACGCCCCGGTCCGGGAAGATCCCACATGCTGCGGAGCAGCTAGGCCCGTGAGCCATGGCCACTGAGCCTGCGCGTCTGGAGCCTGTGCTCCGCAACGGGAGAGGCCACAACAGTTAGAGGCCTGCGTACCGCAAAAAAAAAAACTAAAAATAGAACTACAATACGACCCAGCAATCCCACTACTGGGCATATACCCTGAGAAAACCATAATTCAAAAAGAGTCATGTACCACAATGTTCACTGCAGCTCTATTTACAATAGCCAGGACATGGAAGCAACCTAAGTGTCCATCAACAGATGAATGGGTAAAGAAGATGTGGCACATATATACAATGGAATATTACTCAGCCATAAAGAGAAATGTAATTGAGTTATTTGTAGTGAGGTGGATGGACCTAGAGACTGTCATGCAGAGTGAAGTAAGTCAGAAAGAGAAAAACAAATACTGTATGCTAACACATATATATGGAATCTAAAATAGAAAAAAAAGGTTCTGAAGAACCTAGGGGCAGGACAAGAATAAAGATGCAGACGAAGAGAATGGATTTGAGGACACAGGGAGGGGGAAGGGTAAGCTGGGACGAAGTGAGAGAGTGGCACGGACATATATACACTACCAAATGTAAAATAGATAGCTAGTGGGAAGCAGCCGCATAGCACAGGGAGATCAGCTCAGTGCTTTGTGACCACCTAGAGGGGTGGGACAGGAAGGGTGGGAGGGAGACGCAAGAAGGAGATATGGGGATATATGTATATGTATAGCTGATTCACTTTGTTATAAAGCAGAAACTAACACACCGTTGTAAAGCAATTATACTCCAAGAAAGATGTTAAAAAAAAAAAATGAGGCTCTAGAGGTTATCATACTAAGTGAAGTAAATCAAAGACAATACTATATGATATCACTTATATGTAGAGTATAAAATATGATACAAATGAACTTACTTACAAAACAGAAACAGACTCACAGACATAGAAAACAAATTTATGGTTACCAAAGGGGAAAGGGTGTGGGGAAGGGATAAATAAGAAGTTTGGGATTAGCAGATACAAACTATTATATATAAAATAGATACACAACAAGGTCCTCTGTACAGCACAGGGAAGGACAATTCAGTAACTGAGGTAACAGATTTGAATCCAACTTTCTTGAAGTCTAACATGAAAGCAAAGAGATACAAGCCAGCAAGCAGACAAGATATTAGAACAAAAGCTTTCCAAAAGAGCATATTTGAAGGCACATACTGGTTCATTCACTCAATCATTAAACAATGATTTATTAGGCATCAACTAGCAGAGAGACACTCTCTAGGTGCTGGTCCCTGCCTCTCAGTTCACTGCCTAGGGTGCAAGGGGGCACAAAAATACAATGTATTTTGTGAGTATGAAAAGAACTCATCACGGGAAAAAGAGAAGATAAGTTTGCAAAGGGAGGAAGTGAACTTAAGAAAAAATGTCACTCAGAAGATGAAACAGAAAACACCCTGAAGTGGGAATATCAATAAGAATAGCAATTTATTTGTTACTTATAGTCCCACTAACAATAAGTAACTTCAGAAAGCACTAAACTGTCATGCCAAAAGAGCCTATTTCATGATGCTGTAAAGTGACATCATGATTATGACAATATTCGCAGAGTTAGAGGTAAAATGGGGCTACCAAAGAATGAAAGATATATTTGAGCACAAGTGTCCAGGCTTCCAATAATGTTTCTTATACACACACCATCGACAAAAAAACAGAACAGAAAAGCTCAGTTATAAGCTACAACACAACTCTAAGAAAAAAAAGCAGATAATAAGTACAAACAATAAACACATGCAAGGGAAAAATGCTTATTAAAGCAAATGAACTAACACATTATATACCTACTATATTAATGAGAAAAAATTAAATTATGACAACTAGTAGTATCGAGATTGCAGTAAAACTGGAACACACACTATTGTTAGCACTGTAAACTGATAAAGGATTACTTCCACATGAGCACTGTGTATTGCCTGACATACCTGCAGCTGAGGCCACCCCATCATCTCCTGCCACTCCGCTCCATTCACTCAATGCTCTGAACATTTCACTCCCATGCTTTTGCTGTCACTAATCCTAGTCAAGAATGACTCTCCTCAGCCTCCTTCGGTACCCACAGAATTTCTATTCATTCATCAGGGCTGAGATTCCAATGTCATCTCCTCTTCCTCAATGACCAAACCAAATCCATTCCCAGCAATACATCCCCTCTCCAGGCACATCCAATCGTTCCTTCCATTGTGCTCCCATAATACTTTATTCATACAGTTAGTTGTTGAAAGGTCTGTATCGCTCCTTAACTATGAATTCTTTAAGGTCCAAGACCATATCTTAATCATTTTAGCCCATGCAATACTTCGCACAGGAGATGATGGCACGTGATAATTACTAATGACAGATGTGAGGGGAAAAATGCCACATGAATAAAGAAGTTCACTGCAATATTATCTCCAAGAACAAAATCTGGAAACCACCTAAGTACTCGATTATAGAGGAGCAATTTAGGGAAAAATGGATGGTCTATGACTTGAGCAAAAAGTATGTAAACATTAAAAACAACATGAAGACTATGTAGAAACACAAAATATTTCTGGCAATGTTAAATTAAAGCACAGAACACAAAACAGTATGTATACAATGGTTATAGCCATGCAAAATACATAAGGACTGTGGGAATATAAAAATATTTTACTGGATTAGGGTAGCAGTTTCCCTTTTCTTGAATACTTTAATACTATTCCTGTCAGATTATTGTCATTAAAATTTTTTACTTCAAAAGAAAGAAATAAGAAGGGAAAAGGAGAAAGATTATAGATTCCAATAAGCCCCTGCAATCCAAGGAAATGCTATATTACTGACTGATAGGTGACAAGAGGAGTGGGTGCCTGCAATATTGCCAAAACCAAGGGTCCCTGACCCCAATCTGCCTCAAAGAGAATACTTCTCATGTCACAAAATAAGTCATTCTCAATGAGCCAAACTGCACTAAATGTGAATTCTTTATTGCAAAACTTCAAAGGTAAGAACTTTTTCCAGACATCTGTGGAATCAGTATTAATGAGAATGCCCTGGAGTTCATATACGTGCCTACGCAGCAGAAACTTCTCAGCCAAGGAACTGCTGGGCACACTTCTTGATGAGATGTCTAAGCCCGAAGGCATCAAAAAAGTACATTTCCATATTGGGAACATAACTGGTTTCCTCTTTAAGACTTTTTCCACCACCACCTGTCCACATTGTAATTCTCCCATCTTTTCAAATGAATAGTTAACATATGTCAAGGATATAAGGCATATACTGAGGCACTTGCTGCCTAACTCTATTACTAGAAGAACCAATCTCAGCAGAAAACTGGAATCTTCCCACCAAGTTGCTCCAAAAGTGAAATTTAGAAGGCATCCAAAAAAATGTCAAATACTTTTAATAAACATTTTTGGCATTACATATTTTCTTTATTTACCTTAGTCTCTGAATTTTAGGAAAATAAAGAACCAGAAGTCATATAGCTCAATCTCCTCATTTTACAGTGATGAAAAAAATGATGTACAGAGAAGGGAAGTGACTTATCCTGAATCACCCAGATAAATAATGATAAAGGTAGGATTAAAACTCAAATCTCCCAGATTTTCAGCCCCAATTCATTCTTCTGCATCAAGCTTTTCTTATCTCTTGAAATCTCTGGAGCTCTTCACCTAAATAATCAGTATCACAGAATTTTAAAGCTAGAAGGGACCTCAGAGAAACTTACCTAATCCCCTCATTAGGCATATAAGGAAACTGAGGCCCAGAAAGATTAAGTGATTTGCTCTCAATATCTGAGATGGCAGGGGCAAAGTATAACTTAAGCTCAAAATACTGCGAACTAATGGCCATGAGAAGGGAGGTGAATGTCTCAGAGAAGATTTTAAGAGGAATGTAGATCATTCTAGACCAGGGGTGGGTCTCAAAGTGTGGTCCCTGGACCAGCAGCTTAAGCATCACCTGGAATCTTGTTAGAAATGCAAATTCTAAGGTCCCATGGGAGACTTACTGAATCAAACTCTGGGGGTGGGGATGTTCAAATCAGACCACCTTTGTCCCTGAGAAATGAACTTTAGTGGTCATATCGAGTCTACTTTGTAAATGACAAGTATAATCAAAAGCACTTAAGATTTATGCATTCTTCTATACATATACCATACTTCAACTTTAAAAGTTTTTAAAATTGGAAAACTAGATTTGGGTCTTCGGTTGGTTCCAGTTCTGGCTCTGCTCCTTACTGGCTGTTTCATCTTGGGCCGGTAACTGACCTCTCTAGCTTGAGTTTCCTCTTCTATAAAATAGGCATGCCACCTACCTCAAAGGGCATGCTGAGAATTAATGTAAGAACATATCTGAAAGCACTTTAGTTCAGCACAGCACAGTGGTTAGGAACTCCAACTCTGAGGCAGGCACTTTTTTGTACCTCAGTTCCCCCATCTGTACAACAGGGATTTAAAACAGTACCTTCTTCATAGGGTTGTTATAAGGATTTAGAGAAATGAGGCAGGCACGCAATGCATCTTTCATGGCTATAAAAAGTTAGTTTTCAAAGAGCTTTTGCGTCCATTAACTCAGGTAATCCTCATGACTTTCTACAAGAGGATGGGAGCATTTATTATGGACTAGATTCTAGACTGTACCATCTTTTAGGAACAGGAAAAGTGGGCACTGATCTTACAGACAGAAAAGTGTGTGAGAAGCGCATGTGGGGAATGAACAGAGCTGGAAATAAGATCAGGATTCTGGTTTCGACTCTTGTCACTACCTTGGCCCACAACCTCAGGGACGTCCCTTACCGAAATGAAGTTCACTTTTCATTTATAAATATGTGGGCTGAATGAGGTTATCTATAAGATTTCTCAAAATAAAATTCAAATTCCTTATCGTGGCCCACAGGAAGGCCTACATAGTCTGTCATCTGCCTACTTCTCCAGCCTTATCGCTTATCATTCCCCTGCTCATTCACCAAGTTCCAGCTACATCAGTCCTCTTCCTGATCCTCTAACAGGCTGCACCAGCTCCTATTTTAACAACTCACAGCCTGTGTACCTGCTATTCATTCCCTCTGCCTTGATTATTCTGCGCTTTTCACGACTGGCTCCTTCTCAACCATTGGTCCTTTAATGTCCGTTCCTCAAAGTCCTTCCTAGACCATATTATCTAAAATAATAGGCCCTGTCTCCTGCTCCCAGCGGTTACCTTTAGCAGCTCTGTCCAATAAAAATATATTGAGGGCCACAAACAAGCCACATATGTAACTTTAAATTTTCTAGTAGCCACATTTAAAAAGTTTTTAAGAAGATGATATTAATTTTAATAATTTTCTTTAAGCCAACATATCCTAAGTATTATCATTTCAGCATGGAATCAATATAAAAATTAATATATTTTACAGTCACTTTTTTCATACTAAATCTTGAAAATCCAGTGTGTATTTTACAGGTGTAGCGGATCTTAATTCTAACTAGCCACATTTCAAGTGTTCAAGAGTAACATGTGACCAGTGGCTACCACACCAAACAGCACAGCTCTGTAGTATACCCTGTGTATCCTTCAAAGCACTTACCACGATCTGAATTTCTCATTTGTTTACTTTCTTATCTTGTTACTTCCCCACCAGATTATAAGCTCCACAAAAGCAAGAACCTTGTCTGTTTTGTTCAATGTTGTATGCTCGGTAGATGCAGTACATATTCAATAGATATTTCTTGAGCAAATGAATGAACCTCTTCTAGCTTTAATATTCTATGAGTCAGTGGGCTCATATGTAGGCCAAACAGGCATATAACCACTCATTCAACAACGCTCCTATTTCCTTTCTTCTTTCACATCCTATTACTGTCTTAAAAAGGAAATCACCTGGCTATATGCCTCCCATTGCTTACAAGTTCTTTCCCACGATGTCTAGTTTCCAAGGTCAGTTCTATGTATACCGGCTAGGGAATTGCATGAATATAATTGCTAACGTTTTTCAAACATTTACTCTTTGACAAGCATTGGGCTAAACACTTTACATTTCACAGCAGCTTCAAAACAGACTTATATGATAGCTACTTTCTTGCCCCCATTTACAAGATGAGAAAACTGAGGCATAGAGAGGGTAAGTATTCTGCTCAAGGTTACAGTAGCCAGTTAGCAGCAAAACAGAGATTCCAAGCCATAGGGCTTCAGGCTCATGGTTCTTAATCCCTTATTCTCTACTGCAGAGCTGTCCAATGGAAATGTAAGGCCTGCTATACATGTAACTTTAGTAGTGACACAAAAAGGCCAGCAGCTACATTAAAAAGTCAACAGAAATAGGTAAAACTTATTTTGAATATATTTTATTTCACCCATTACCCATATATGATTAATATATGGGTAATGGGTGAAATATATAATTAATCACTATGATCAATAATCAAAGTAATCGACATGATCATGTAATCAATATAAAAATTTTACTTTTTTAATACTGATTCTTCAAATTCCAGTGTGACTTGACACTTAGAGTACTTCTCAATTCAGACTAGTCCCATTTCAAGCGTTCGATAGCCATATGTGGCTAGTGGCTACCATACTGAACATTTAGGAAGTCAAAAGTGGGGGAAAAACGTTGAGCTGGGAGCCAAAAGATCTCATCTCTAATCCCAGCTCTTACTTGTTGAGTGACTTAGGACAAGTCCTTTCTACCTTCTGGGCCACTGTTTCCCCACAAGTACTCTGAGCAAGTGGGACAAGAAGAAGATTCCGAGGTACCCATCCCATGCTGGAATGTCAAACATCTGTCAATAACTGCAATTAACATGGGTCCGGCTTTCCACACTTTAAAATCAGCTTTCACATCCATTGGTTGATACAGTCCTGAAACAAACCTAATAGGTAGCTATTACTGTCTCCACTTTATACATACAAAAGCTGAGGCTCGAAGAGGGCGACAGGACTTGTCCCAAAGCCACAGAACCGGTCAGTAGAGAAGCTGGGGCTCAAATGCAAGAAGGGCTAGTGCTCTCCCACCACGACCACCAACTCAATAACTGGAGAAGAGAGTTTAAGGGGGATGGTTGTAAAGATAGTTTGGGGCCTTCAGAATAGTTGAAGTGAGCCAGGCCCCAGGGCAGGGTGAGAAGGAGCCCAGCCTTTAGTTGAGAAGGGGCCCGGGCCTTGGGAAGAAATAAACTGAAAGAGCCCAGGAGAAATTCGAGGGAGTTACGTGAAATCAGAGGCTAGGACCCGGGTGACAGGAAACGTGAGGGGACCCGGGGCTGAGGTGGGAGAAAGTGAGATGAAGGGACTCTGGTCCTACGACTCCTGCCCGGGTGAGAGGACGGTCCCTCCAGCCCTCCTCGTCCGTCATACCTGGTAGCTCAGAAGTTCGCCAACGTCCATGATTCCAGGTTCAGTCAACACCGTCTACTCTGATTCCCTGCACTCACGACCAAACCGCGGTCCCCACATGGGCGGCTCCAGCCACACGGCTGTAAAGCGCCTTGAGCAGGGGCCGCAGAGCCAATGAGGTAAAAGTGCTCACGTCGCGCGAGCCGGCCACACTGCGGTAAACGTGTGGCTTTACGGCCACACTACCGTAAAGCGCGCTGCATTTGACAGCACTACTTCCTCCCGGAGCCTGAAGGGGGCGGGGAAAGGGGGCGGAGACTTGATGGAGGGCGGTGCGGTGAGAGAAAAGATGAAAAGAAGCAAGGTTTATCACGCGCCTCTGGCGTGCAGGGTGTTTTCCTTGCGCTCTCATAATCCATTCAGTGACTAGGCAGTTTTATCCCTCATTTTATCCTCAATTCGCAGATAAGGAAACTGAGGCATTGAACTGCACTGTCCAGTACTATACCCACTAACCACTTGTGGCTACTGAGGGCTTGAGCTATGGCTAGTCTGAATTAAAATGTGCTATAATTGTAAATAAAATACCCATCGGATTTCTAAGACTTCTGTTGATTACATGTTGAAATAATATTTGGGGTATATTGGGTCAAATAAAATATAAAATTAATTTCACCCATTTCTTTTTACCTTTTTAAATGTGGGTAGTAGAAAATGTAAGTTACACGTGTAGCTCCCTTTGTAGCTTCCATTGTATTTCTGTTGGACAGTGCTGGCTCAGAAAATGTATTGTCCAAGTCCATATAACTATTACTGCCTTCAAAACTGTTGGTGATCACACTTCCCTGTCTGGACTTCTGTTTATTCATCTGTGCAAAGGCCAGAAACTGGATGATCTTGTTTCTACCCAAGAGATGTAAAAAGATTTTCTGTAGGAGAAAGTTGCCCATCATCGGAAGAGAACAATTCAGAGTGCATCTGAGCTCCTGGGATTTAAATAAGGCTCTGTCTTCAACGGGGGCTAAGCCTCTGCCTTAGCCCCTTGGCCATTAGCCCCCTGTTTTACATGTTCATGATATTTGTCTTAGTCCGTTCAGGCTGCTATGAAAAAACTACACTGGCTGGCTTATAAACAACAGAAATTTATTTCTCACAGCTCTAGGGGCTGAGAAGTCCTAGATCAAGGCGCTGGCAGGTTCCTTGTCTGGTGAGGGCCTGCTTTACTGTTCACAGACAATGCCTTCTCACTGTGTCCTCATATGGCAGAAGGGGGTGAGGGAGTTTTCTCCCACCTCTTATATAAAACCATTCATGAGGACTCTACCCTTAGGACCTACTCACCTCCCCAAAGCCTCACTTCCTAATACCATCACCTTGGGAGTTAGGATTTCAGTTTTTATGAATTTGGGGGGAACACAAACATTCAGACCATCATAATATTTATAATCATCTTCCCCATCCCACCTCCACTGTCTCCAATGATAACAGAAATTACTTTTATTCCTCAAACTGCCAAATCCTCTCCTCTTCTGCCTAGCCACTAACCTCACACCTCGACCAACTCTTTCTCATCCTTCAGGTCTCAAATGTCACTTTCTTAGAGTAATCTTCCTCTACTCACCTTCGGTCCAAGTAAGGAAACTCTGCTCATTATTCTCTTTCCTAGTACCTCCTACTGAACATGTATCTCAATCTGTGCTTAACGGTTAATTACTTGTTTATTGACAGCCTCATTTACTGGACATAGGCTCAATGAGAGTAGGAACTGTGTATGTCATGTTCACCATTATATCCTACAACAAAAACCCTAATACAGTGCCTGGTACAGGGGGAGGTTCCACAAATGGGCCTCATGGGTCATGGTAAGGAGATTGGATTTTCTGCTAAGAGGAAGATATTGAAAGGTTTTAAGCTGGGGAGTTTTGTGATTGGGTTTATGGTTTTTAAGAATCACCCATGCAATCTGCTTTGAACCGAGTTATTTGAGTGTCTTTTCCCCTCCTACTGAGCTGTGAGTGTAGACTGTGCCTCATTCAGGGAGGCAGGCTAGAGTACCAATGATGGGAGTGTACCCTTTGGAACTGTGTACCCTTTAGAACTATGTCCTAGTTCTTGGTATCTGGAGCCAGCCTGTAAGACAGGCGTGCAAGATCCTATGGTTAAACTTTCAGGAAATTTGCGAGCCAATTGACATCAGGTTGGTTGCTTGAAATCTGCCATGGAGGGGGTATTTACATTATGGAAATCAACATATGCTACAAATCAGGGTTATTGGTTTTTCAGAGAGCTGGTTGTTAAACATTTACCAACACACCACTGATTATGATTCTAGCCAAAGTTCCACCACAACTACCTGTGTGCCCTTGGGCAAGTTACTTTCTCTCTCTCCAAGTTGCAGTCTCCTCATATGTAAGGTGAATTATTCATTCATGCAACAAGTGTTTACTGAGTGCCTACTCAATGCCAGACACAATTCTAGGCTCTGAGGATATCGAAGTTTATAAAGAGAAAAGTTCCTGCCCTCTTGGAACCAACACTCTAGTTGGGGAGAAGATGTTAATGAGGAAGATATTGTTATCATCTTCATTTTACAGATGTGGAAACAGAGGCAAGTGACTATGTGCCTGATTGCCTCCCCTGCAAAATGGAGATTCAACTGGATTTACATCATAAGATTATGGGGAATTTATATGAGATGCTGCATGCAAAGCACTTAGCTTGGTGCCTGGCACAGAAAAATACTCAATCAATATTTGACCTTAATAATACGAGGAGTTGAGTGGGAATGGGGGAGAGGGAGGGTGGAGAGGGGAAAGATGAGCTCAACGCTTATACCCTTTCCTTAGCAGGCATTCAGTCATGTCTGTGTGTTTGTAGATGCCAGGCCTTAAAATATACAATCATAAGGCAAAACCCTATGAGAACCAGGTTTGGGGAGCATCCTGCAATAAGGATAATGTAGTTGCCAGGGAAGGTTTCCCAGAGGAGGTGCCATTTGGACTGGGGTTTAAAGGATGAGAAGAGTTTGCCAATAGGACATGGGGAAAGATGGGGGATCTGGGCAGAAGAAACAGCATGAGCAAAGACAAGGAGCTGGACAGGGCATAGGGTGCGTGGAGGAAATGGTGGGAAGTAAGGCAGGAGAGGGTGGCTGGGGAAGATCATAGACTTGCCACACTTAGCACATAAAAATACGACATCCAGTTATGTCTGAATTTCAGTTAATGAAAATTTTTAGTATAAATATGTTCCATGCAATATTTAGTAACATACTGAAAGCTTTTGGTTGCTTATCTGAAATCCAGATTTAGCTGGGCATCCTGTATTTTATCTAGCAATCCTCACCATGGAGGATCTTGAATACCACATTAAGATATTTCGATTTTATCTTGATGGGAAAGGTCTATTAATAATTCCTTGGGAGCCTCCCCGGGGATGAAGCTTGGGGCCCTCATCCTTCAGGTCTCAGCTTAATGTCACCACATCACAGGCATCTTCGTTGACTATGAGATCTATGACAGTCCCTCCCTCCCCACAAGGTTCTCCATCAACCTTCCTGACCATTATCTTCAGAACACTTGTGACTTGTGTTTCTCTATTTATCTTCTTTTCGCTCAGTGAGGGTCTGTTTTCCCTTCCGTATTCTAAGCTCCAGAAAGCCAATATTGCTGCATTGCTCACCATGGTAACCTTATAACCTAACACAACACCTAGCACTCAACTGGCACTCCCTAAAGTTGTTGATTTAATAGATGAGCCAGGGAATCCCTGGCAGTCCAGTGGTTAGGACTCCGCGCTTCGACTGACCGGTGCCCAGTTTCTATCCTTGGTCAGGGAACTAAGATCCCGCAAGCTGCGTGGTGCAGCCAAAACAAAAAATAAACAAGCAAACAAAAAATCAGAGGCTGAGAAGGAAGACTGTTCCCTTCCGATGACTAAACAGCTAATCTATATAATGGGCATTAATTTTAAAAATAGATAAGCCAATCAATCTACTAACTGATTGATACATTCCTGGCAATAATATTATCAAATACCTTTAAATCCTCACCCCTCCTAACAAAATGCTATTCCAATTTTAAAGATGAGGAAGTGAAATTTCAGAAGAGCTTTGTTTATGCTAAGTGAGCTAAGTCAGACAGAAAAATAATAAATACCATGTGATTTCACTTATATGTGGAATCTAAAACAAAACAAAACAATGGAAATAGAGAACAGATTGATGGTTGCCTGAGGCAGAGGGTGGGGAGTGGGCAAAATGGGTGAAAGGGATCAAAAGGTATACATTTCCAGTTATAAAATGAATCAGTCATGGGATAGTAATGTATAGCATGATGGCTATAATTAATAATACTGTATGCATATTCGAAAGTATCTATAAGAGTGGATCTTGAAAGTTCTCATCACAAGAATAAATAATTTTTATAACAAAGTATGATGATGGATGTTACCTGGACTCATTGTGGTGATCATTTTGCAACACATACAGATAACGAATCATTACACTGAACGCTAACATAATGTGATGTAAATTATGTCTGAAAAAAACTAAGGGAAAAAAAAGAAGAGCTATGTGCTATGCACCACGTAGTCCAAAAACGTGATATTGATGATGATTTGAGAGTGGCATCCACGAGAGAGATTGCAGAAGGGCACCACCCTAGAGACCAACTGCTGGGCTGTAACCTTTTAAAAAAGATCTTACGTGGAAAAATTACCCCTTCTAGAAATTTTTAAATAGCTGTGGGCTGCCTAGTTTCCTTAAACTTCAAGCTTTAGATGCTCCAAGATGTAATCAGAGTCTCTTCCTCCATCTTTCATTGCCCCAGTAAATTATTTGTGGGAACAGCCTTTAAGAAAATATCTTCAGAAAAACACTCATAAAGTATATTTATCACCAATATTGAGCTCCTACGCTGCCACCATGGACTGATTGGAAACACATGACAGTGCCGAAGAACTCCAGGCTCCTCCATTTAGGCACTGATTGAGGAGGGGAAGAGTTGCAGGGTAGGCAGTGGAAAGGGAGATATATTTTTCTGGAGAGCAGAATGCAATTATGCAATTTCTGGGGTTCAAGAGGAGTCCCTGTTCCCTCTGCCTCTCACTCCCCAAATCCAGGTCTCCAGGTCCTCTCTAATATTTTTAAATAGTGAAAACTGAAATGTAGAGTGTTTAGTTACTTGCCCACAGTCGTAGTATAAGTAATTGGCAGTATTCCAATCCAAGCCTGTCTGGCTACGCACTACACAGTAGGGATTTGGGCTCAGCTAACCTTTCAAACAGTACTGACACTTATGATCCAGGCACAGCTGATTATTGAATGCTGAAGAGTAATTATCTCTCCCAGCAGGCACTGGTCTCAATTAGACACAAGGAGAATTTACGTTCTTAGATACACCGTGAGCCAAGTAAGAACTCAATAGTCCGGGATATGCAATGAAAAGGAATTATTTGGGCTTTTTTTTTTTGAAGTATGATAATAGAATTGAACTACACTGTCCTAATCTTTTAAAGATACATACTGAAATCCATGTATGAAATAATATTATGACTGGAATTTGCTTCAAAACTATCCAAGGTGGGATAGGTGTGGGTGTGGGTAGAAGCATGGATGAGAGGGTTATCGGTGAGTTGATAATTGTTGAAGCTGGGTGATGGATGCATGGGAGCTCATCTTATTACTCTCCTGGCAACAGAATGTTGGCAGCAGTTCCAGGCGCAATAACATCAAAAAGAATAAAAAGGATTATCTTTTCCTGAGGCTTTCTCTTAGGAAGGAAGGAGAAGGAAGAAAGGATGCCGGTAGGGACCAACTTCGTCTATTGCACAAAAAAGGATTCTCCAGTCAAGTATGTAGGGCTGGAAAAGCCATGAATGCCAGTACTCACAATGGTTCATAAGAATGTAATGAGTCTCATAAACACTTAATTCTGAGGGGATCCCCTCATCAATGCCCCACACAAATGAGCCTCATGAGTCACACCTTCCACGGAGGCTTTCATAATAAGGGCTGGAGGGAATTCTTTCTGCGGTCACTCTTAGGGGTCAGTGAAAGGACATTGGTCCAGACCACTTCTGTCTTAGGAAGTAAGCAAACGCTTTGCCAGCGAGCGGAAGCAGCTGTTTATTACCCAGCCTTAGCACTAAGGACGTGGATTAGTTATCTATTGCTGTGTAACACGTTACCTAAAAATGTCGTGGCTTAAAACAACGAACGTTAATTATCTCACACAGTTTGTGCAGATCAGCTTAGCCGGATAGTCAAGGTCTCTCTTGAGATTAAGGTCAGGAGGTCAGTCACTTCCGAGAAGGGTCAGTCACATGCCCAGCAGGTTGATGCTGCCTGATGGCCAGAGACCTCCATTCCCTGCCACGTGAATCTATTTGGCCACCCAAGTGTTCTCATACCATGATGGCTGGTGTCCCCGAGAGCAAGTGATCCAAGAGAGATCAAGGTGGAAGCCGCAATGTTTTTTTGTGACCTAGTCTCAGAAGTCATAGTTCATCATTTCTGCAATATCCTGTGGGTTGCACGAGTCACAACTATTCTTCGTGGGAGGGGACTACACAGGGCATGGATGCCAGGAAGCGAGACTCATTGGGTCCATCTTGGAAGTGGAGCCTCCAGTGTCAGTCAAGCTTTCAGATGATGCATCTCACATCTTCACTGCAACCTCATGAGACGTGGGGCGCCAGAATTGTCCATCTAATCTGGTCCTAAGTTCCTCATCCCCAGAAAGAGTGAGATAATAAATGCTTTGGTATTTTAACCTCCTGAGTTTTTCAGTAATTTGCTATGCAGAAATAGATACACAAAATTGAAGCAGGTTAGGTGCCAAAGAGTGACATTCCCAGCATTGACTGCCACTGTGACCTATTGATAAACTGAGCATCTGATTAATACCCATTAGACTCCCCAAACCATTCCTGGCAGATATCAATGAAGGCAGAGAATGGCCCCACACCCCAGGTCTACTGGAGGGGCAGCTGCTAAGTTTACAACTTCTCTTAGAGGATCACAATGCATGTTAGTATATTAAAAGCTCCAAGCAAGCCTTGCAGGGGAAAACCTGTTTAACTGTTTTACTCAATGTTTTCCAAGCCTATTTGACTACAGAAACCATTTTTCATGGAACATCTGTGGAAACACACCTTAAGAAAAACTGCTCTATGTCAACCTCCTCAGAAGTTTCAGAAAATCCTCTACTCAGAGTGAAATCTCAAATTTTTACTTCGAAAAATAGCTATGCATATCCATATATATATTTAGTCCCTCAGACTCTAAGCCCTATTAGATATGCTGGGACACGCCCCTTCTTTGAACCTTACATGAAAAAGATGCAAAGGCTTTGTGACGTTAATGATGATGCTCTCTGAGTAGTAGGCTATGAGTGGCCTTAATTTTCTTCTTTTGGTTTATTTGTATTTTCTCAATTTCTATCCCGAACAAGTATTACAGAAGTAAATAATAAAGTAAATATATAAGATATATAAGTATCTATAAAGGTAATAAAATAAAACCATTTTTAATCTCCATGCTATTTATTAAAGTTATTTGTAATGCCACACCTTGGGCTTTGTAAAATTACATAGATCTGTTCGTTTTGGATGCACACTGTTCCCCTCCCCGCAACACACCTCTAAACATCCTGTTTCTCTCCATGATAAATAACCACTGTTGGTATTTTAGGAATAGGTTTTTAGAGAGCTTGTTACATTTTCTATTTATATTTATGTTATATGTTTTTGTTTATACCACCACCTTATTCCAGAAAGGATTTAAGGTGGCTTAAGAAGATACATAAAACACATCAGGGTAACATAACTTAAAAGAAGGTGTAAGAAAAAAAGAAAACATGGAGAAGAGCATACCATGGAGATAGAAAGGAAGCTAACACAGAACCACACAGAGTCCTGCTGACTTGCTCCAGGGAGGTCACTAGCTGGTTTTAAGTAGCTAACTAGTAAATATGGAGACAGAAACTTGTCCATTAATTAATTGGTCCCTCCTACTCCAACCAGCTCATCTAGCAGTTTTCAAATTTTGCTCCTGTGGAATACATCCATGAACTGGACCCAGCTGTTCTAAAATCCAGTTGTGGAGAACTGCTGGTTGTAGGCCAATTCATGGAGGGAAGGGTTAATAGGTAGAATTGCCTTCACTGGTAATTTTCCTCCAGTGCATGTCCTCCAACTTTAGCACCTGCTTCTACTTTTTATGGCAGAGCCCAGTACAAGATGGTATTTGATTTTAACACAAAATTATTGGACTTCCCTGGTGGTCCAGTGGTTAAGAATCCACCTGCCAGTGCAGGGGACACAGGTTCAATCCCTGGTCTGGGAAGATCCCACATGCCGTGGAGCAACTAAGCCTGTGAGCCACAACTACTGAGCCCACATGCCACAACTACTGAAGCCCGCACGCCTAGAGCCCGTGCTCCGTGACAAGAGAAGCCACCACAATGAGAAGCCCACGCACCGCAACGAAGAGTAGCCCCTGCTCGCGGCAACTAGAGAAAGGCCGCGCGCAGCAGTGAAGACCCAGGGCAGCCAATAAGTAAATAAATAAAGTAACATCCAAGCTGTCCTTTAAAAAAACAAACAAACAAACACAAAATTATATATTTACTCATTTAAAACATTAATTTGTCACTATTTCATGATATTTTGCAGGAAGGACAATGATTTCAAGGTATTTCTCTATCATCTGGAAAAGTTGGGGAAGGCCAGGTTTGGGGAAGGTGCTATCTACAAGAATTCAATTGAGTGGCCTTGCTCTGACCACCGGAACAAGCTTCGCACCTCTGTGGAGCAGGTGCCAGAGGTGCCAGAGAATTAACAGCCCACCCCATCCTCCCACTCCAGAATAGCCCTCAGCCTGCTAGGACTTAGTAGATAAATGCGCAGCTCCCTCACTCCTCAGGTGGGATAACTGAGCTACGTGTTTTTCACTGGTTCCCAGAGGTCCTGCCGGTGGTTCCTGGAGTCACTCCCCTAATAAACTCTGTATATCTGAATTCTTATCTCAGGCTTTTGAGAGATCCCAAATAAGATAGTGTATCATAAAGACATTGAGCACAGCAGGGCAGGATGGGTACTCCAGTCGTACAGGCAGGAGATGCTTGGGGCTTGGACTGAGTGACACTGGGCATGGAGAAAAGTGGAGGGGAAATCAGCAGGACCAAGATATACACTGGATGAGCAGGAAAAGGAAGAGGGCGATAGGGAGGCTGCCTCCTGGGCTTTGTCGTCCCTAGAAGGGAGGGCAAGGGGAAAGGTCGAGAATACATATGTTAATAATTTTGTGCACGTCGCAGAACAGCTTGAAACCATCAGATTTTCTGGAACTCTCTGCTGTCTTCTTGCCCTGCCTTGACTCATCAGACTCTAGAACAACCTAGCTGCCATCGTCGGGGGAAGCCTGTGTTTTCTCCTTCAGGGCAGGATCCAATAACAGTGTTCTCATTCCGATAAAGGAGGCTGGCGCACAGGGACAAAATACTGAATTAAAAACAATAGCAGAGCCGCTGAACTCGCACCACCCCTGAACTGCCTGTGCGTGCCTTTGCTCTGCGAATTGGTAACGGGAGCCCCAGGGAAATACTGTCCAAGAGAGTAAGGAGGAGGGAAGGTGGGGGAAGTAGAGTCAACTCTTAGCCACAGTTGGATGAGCCAGCACCCGGGAGCAAGGAGTCAGCTGCCAGAAACCCGGCCCTGAGCTGCAGGCTCTGGTCTTGGTCCTGTCTCCATGAAGCTACCTTCAGGGAGGAACTCAGATCCTCTGAGATCAGGCATTCTTGGGTTTGCAGCCTGCCTCTACCACACTGCTTGACTCTGTGACCTTGGGTAAGTCCTTAGATACTCTGAACTTCAATTTGTTGGTGGTGGTGTTTCAAGGCCCAGCACATGCCAGTACTGTGCTTAGCACTTATTTAATCCTAACAACGACTCTATTCCCATTTTACAGTTGATGGAACCAAGGCTCAGAGGAGTTAAGTAACTTGCCCAGGGTCACACAGCCAGGTGTAGCCAGAATTCAGATAAAACGATGTGAACCTTGCACATGCCCTGTTAACCATCACATGTTACTCTCCTTCAGATAAGAAATCTCCTATTTTCAAGGTGTTGGGGGATCCCCATGCCACTGGAGGGAGAGGGCTCTCTCTCTGTCCTTGATATAGCATCTAGTCTCACACATTGTTATGTTCTCTCTCTCTCCCTTCCCACCCCTAAACTCTTCATTTCTCTCCTCCAGCCCTTCACTAGCCCAAATTACAAATTCCTCCCCTTGGCCCTTAGCCAGCAGTTTCCCATAACCATATCATCACCTTCTAGCCACCTCACTTGACATCTTAGCGCCTGCTCACATCCATGACCTAAGAGGGCTCACCTGCCTCCAAGGAAGCTTATCAAGGTATCTCCCCAACCCAAATAGTTGTTTTCGGGAAGAATTCTGATGCCCACTGTTTCAGTGAACAATGTGTCTCCACCATGTTTCAAAGCCTGAAGCTCAGATGGGGTCCGGAACGGAGCTAGGGGTTTGGACATTATAAGTGTACTGGGGCTGTCGAGGCTGTGCCATAGAAGTGAATGGGGCCTCCCAGGGACAGTGAGTGGAGTAAGAGGACAGAAGCCCTGCCAGGGCCTCAGGGACAAGGTTGGAAATAAAAAGAAGGAGGTGGTTGCACAAATCCATCTTCAGGGCAGAGACCCTGAAATGTGAAGGGCAAGCCAGGCCCTGGGCAGCCCAGGGGCTTGGGAAGGTGTCAGGCAGCAGTCTTGTCATTGGGACAGAAATTCAACTTGAACTAATCAAGGCAGAAAGGAGAATGTGCTGGCTCCTGGTATCTAAGAAAGATTGGCTACTCTAGATTGAGGCCAGGCAGTGGGCCCTTGGGTCTCAGCAAATCAGGCACATGGGCTCAGAGGCTGCCAGGACCGTCTCTCCATTCATTTCTGCTTTCCTTGTTCTCTCACATTGCATCCTGACTCCTTCCATATAATGGGAAGCATGACTACCTGTAGCCTCCAGATCTAAATCCCACAACTTGTACCTTGGAAAGAGATTGGCTTTGCCTCTAGGTCAAAAAATCCAACGGAAGTTTTCTGATTGGTTTAGCTCTAGTCCACTGTCCACCTATGATCCAATCAACTATGGCCAGAGTGGTGGAGCCAAGTTAAAATATGCCCACTCCTTCGGGAACCATATAGATGGATAGAGGAAGGAGGGAAGCGGGGGTGGAGTGTGGGGAAGGGGAGCAGGTATGGCAGGATGAAAGTAGGCCCAAAATAGCAATGGATATCCTTGACGTCAGGAACTAGTGACATCAGCATTAAGTCCAAGGGGTGCCTCTCAGCAATGAAAACCGCAACGGGGGGGAAGCCAGAGAGTCAAACAGATCAAGGAGGGAAAGCGAAGGCTCAAGCCAAGCCAGAGAGAACCAAACACTGTGGGGCAGGCCAAGGGCTTAGCTTTATTGTCTGCTGGCTATGTGCTGGGTAAGGCCCAGCCTGGGATGGAGATGCTGTCCATCTGGGGCTGACCTATGGCCGCAGAACCTCAATCCCACCTGTTATAACTCCTGCCAGAGAGTGTCTTGATCCAGCAAGTGCCATGACCTGACCCCAGTACCTCCCTTCTCCTCCTCCAGATTCAGGAATGCAATTCTAAGACCTCAAAACCTACATAGCCACCAGTGTTATGGGAACTGGATTTGGGCGAATAGAGATCAGATGAGTCTTGTCCTAGGATGAGCATGGGGAGAGTGTAGAGGCTTTCACAGAGGCAAAAAATTCAGTAATGACCATAGCAACAGCCAGCACCAGTATGAAATATCGAATAGTTATTACATACCCTGCACTTGTGCTAAGCAGCCCTTTTCGTGCATTACTTTATTTTACCATCAAAGTCCTAAGATGTGAGTATTCTCCTCCCCAGGAACTGAATCTCACAGACGTTAACTGATCGGTCCAAGGTCACACAGCTAGGTAGCAGCCAAGCTGGGACTTGAATTGTCTCCATCTGACTGCAAAGCCTGTACCTTAAGCTTCTCCAAGCCTGAGTGGTGAAAACAACCACTTGGCTTGGCATCCTTTTTACTTCTTGTGTCAGTCAGAACGCTTTGGGCTGCAAAAATGAAACCACCAACTTAGTTGATTAACAATGAGAAAAATGCATCAACTCAAAGATTATTAAGTTCAAAATTTTGATGGCTGTAGGAGTCATTAATTCAGCAGCTCAATGATGTCCCTTCCATCTTCCCATGGTGTCATCATTAGTGTGTTGGTTCATCCACCTGGTCACAAGATGGCTGCTACACCTCCAGGCATCACGTACAGACATGACCACAACCTGCAAAAGAAGAGGTACTTTCTCTTTCTGAGCAAGAAAACCTCTCCCAGAAGCCCCTGAGAAAACATTCCTTATACCTTATTGGCCAGAATTGTTCCCACTCCTGTTTCCAAACCAATCATTCACAGGGGAAATGGAAACTTCATGAATGGTTTGATAGAGCCCATGGCCATTTGTAGGAGGATGGATCACCCCCAAAAATCAAGGCTCTGTTAGAAAGGAGAATGAGGGCAGTGCACAGTTTGGGGTAAACAAACAAAAATGTATGCTACTCCTCTCTTTTTTCTTCCCAATCTCCAAAATTCTCTTTCTCTACCGGTTAACATTTTATTCACCCCTCAAGAATCAACTCAAATATTTCTTCTCGGCAGTCTTCCCTGACTTTTCCCCATCAGATTAATCGCTCTCTTTACTATGCTTTCAAGGAACTTGACACATGCTACTTATGTGGTCTTTACTACATCCTTATGCGGAGAGGTCAGGCTTTGGAGCAACTGGACCCAAGTTCATATCCCAAGTCTGCCACTTCCTTCACAGGGAACTTTGGATATATTACTTCCTCTCTTCAAGCCTCAGCTTCCTTGTCTGTAAAGTACACATTCCTTTTTAGGCAGTTTTGAGGATGAAGGCAGGTAATGTGTCTGGGATTATTCAGTAATCTCCTTGGAAGGAAGAAAGGGAGGAAGAAAAGAAACTATCAGGCCGGACTAAGCAAAACTCAACTCTCAGCAAGAAAAGCAAAACTCATTCCAAGTTGCCAACCACACGGCCCCTTTCCCCTGAAGTTCCCCTCCCCCTCGTTCTCCCAAGAAAGTCGTTTTTCATCCCCAAAGTCATTTGGTTTAGAGAGAAGGGGGAGATGCAGTGGCAGGGTCTGTATTGTGCCTGCCCTGTCGCCATCCATCACCTGGCCGACAGGAACTCACCTCCCACAAATAAAATTATGACAAGCGTCTCCGACCCATCTTTCAGCCGTCGCCTCCCTGTTTCCATCATCTCTGACATTATAAGCCATCAGCCAAGCTGTTTGTCACGCCTCTGACAGGGCCTTGGCATCGCAGGCAGGAGGGCTGTGCTAAGGTACGGCTGGACTCAAGGGTGGGTGTCCCACCCACACCTGCCACTGGTGATCTCGAGCTATTTCACACGTGCTCTCAGAAAGCGTTTCTCCCGGGAGGGAGAGAGGCAGGGGTCCAGGTGTGGAGCAGAACTGGAGGGGAACATTCATTCATTTATCCAAATTATTTAGCAAACATTAATGAATATCTCTACTGTCCTGACCCTGTGTTAGGCACAGCTGCAGCCACAGAGAGAAATTATGCACAGGCCTTGCTCTTGAGCAGTGCCCAGTGCAGTGGGGGAGTGGAGAACAAGCCGTTTCAACAGATAGTGCCCGCACAACTGTGGCAAAAGCAGTCTAAGGATTATGGGCGCACAGAGAAGGGTAGGAACATAGGGAAGGCTTCCTGGAGGAGGTGGCATTTGAGCTGAGACCTGCAGGATATGAAGAAAAGACATGTGAGGGTACAGTGTGAGCAACTCCTTAAAAGGTTCCCTTTCTTTCTTCTCTGCAGGTTTGTCTACTTATATCCCAAAGGGCAGAGTGGAGTGGAGATCTGGGGAAGAGAATCATATTCCAGGCAAATGGAATGGCATGTACAAAGTTCTGTAGTAGTTTCTTAGGGCTGTCGTAATAAATTACCACACGCTTGGTGACCCAAAATGACCAAAGTTTATTCTTTCACAGTTCCAGAGGCCAGAAGTCTAAAACGAAGGGATGGGCAGGGCGGGCACTTTCTGGAGGCTCTGAGAGAGAATTTGTTTCATGTCTCTTTCTTAGCTGATGGCTGTTTCAGGCAAGCCTTGCTGTTCCTTGGCTTACAGATGTATCATTCCAATCTCTGTCTGAACATGGCTTCCCCTCTGTGTCTCTGTCTCAAATCTCCTTCTCCTTTCTCTTATAAGAACATGTCACTGGATTTGAAGCCCACTCCAAATCCAGGATGATCTCATCTTGAGATCCTTAAGTTAATTATATCTACAAAGACTCTATTTCCAAATAAGTTCACATTTGCCGGAACCCGGGGTTAGGACTTGAACATATCTATTTTAGGGGGACACCATTCAACCCAGTACAGCCCCAGAGACCAGAGAGTATTCAGGAGACAGAGAGTGGCTAAATGTGGCTGGAACATTTGAGACTGGGCCAAGTTCAGATCCCATCTCTGCCACTAATGAGCCAGATGACCTAGACCAAAGTCCCTTAACCTCTTTGAGCCTCGGTTTACTCACCTGCAATGTGAATTGCCCACCGGACCTCTCAGGATCCTGGTGAGGGTGAAATGTAGTCATTCCATTAAAGGGCCAGCTCCTCAATGGGAGTATATCAATAAGGGACCTTCTGGTTGTAAAAGACAGAAGCCAGCCCACAGTGGCCTAAGCCAAAGAAAGCTTATTCGCTTATGTAGCTAAAGAGCCCAGGAATATGCCTGCTTCGGGCTCTGCTGGATTCAGGGGCCCAGAAGACATATTCAGGATCCAGTTTCTTTCCACCTAACCTCACTGTCTTCTGCTGTCTTGTTTCATTTTCAGGTTTCCCAAGGCCAGCCTTTTGCGCTGGCTATCTTCCTTGGGCCCTGCAGATCTGCTCTCTACCCTGGTCCACTCTGCTGTGTGGCGTGGATTCAGCCAATGGGAAGCAATGGCAGGCAATCAGAGGAAGGGAGAAGAAGAAGACAGACTGTTTCTCTTTCCTGGGTTCCTCCCTGTCAGCTCCCTCTACCAAAGGCCCCAGCTCCTGCCAGGCAGAAGCCTCTTGGAGCCACAGCTACTCTCCCTGCATTCCAGTAACCACACAGTGTTCTTGACCTTCAGACCTAGGGGTGCCAAAGGCTCCCCACTGTCTAGCCCAGAGGAACTGTACCACCATCTGCTGGATTCCCTAAACACTGCTGTGATTCCCTAAATACCTTTGTAAATAGCCCCTTGAAAACGCTCTCCTGAAATTACAGCTTGAGTGCCTCTGTTTCCTTCAAGGACCCTGCCTGATGCACCCCGGCAGCTCACGGTTCTGTGTGATCCTCCTCTCCAGGCGGTAAGTAAGCCCCATGTGGTAGACTATAACATGGGTGGCCCTGGTGAACCATGCCTCCCAGTATTTGCGCCCTTCTGAGTCCCCTCCTACAGTGAACACTGGACTTGGCCACGTGACTTGCTTTGACCACTGGAATGTTAGCGTAGGTGAGGCAAGAAGAGGCTTCAGAAGCACTTGTGCATTTGTGCTTGACGTCTTGGAATGCTCCCTTTTGGAATCCTGATGCCATGCTGTAAGGAATACTAGGGTATCTTGCTGAAGGGGAGACACCATGCAGAAAGATCCAGGAAGATGATCTGCCACATGGGGAAAAAGGCAACACAGGGGAGAACTGAGGTACCCCAACTAATAGTGGCCACAAAGGTTCCAGACCCTAAGAGAGATGCCTTTGTAATAAGGGGAGAACAGTGATTTGCCCTAGAGGTGTGAGGTATTTAACTCTAACATCATTTAGAATTGCCAACACCCAGTGATAAAAAGCAGACTGACTTTTAGTTAGTGCTATTATCATTTTTAACCTTTCTGCAAAAAATGCTTCTCCTTATTGCCAGCACCTAGGGTGGACCATGCCCGCCCCCACCCCACACACACAACTCTATTGCTCCCTGGCCCTTCCAGTCCAGCCACAGCTGAATGCAGCCACTTGACTGACCCCCGCCAACATCATGTGGAGAGAAGCACCACTGTCAACCTACAGAATCTTGGGAAATAATAAATCATTGCTGCTTTAAGCCACTACGTTTTGGGGTGGTTTGTTACACAGCAATGAATAACTGAGACATACCAGCAGCTCCAGCTCTACATTGTTGCAGGTTCAAGGGCAACTAGAAAGAGCCCTTTCCGGCACCCCTGCTTAAGTCCTGGAATCACTCTGATTGGTTTCCCCTGGGTCATGTGCCAGCTATGAAATAATTGCCTGACCAGGGGAACATGATACACTGACGGGCTCAGTCTGGGTCACATGCTTTATCCTGGAGCAGGAGGTAGAGCCACACTTGGACCACTGGACTGAGAGTGGGGGATGGAGGGGTTCCTAAGGGAAGATGAGGGAACAGGAGGCTGGCTGCTAAGGACAATTTATGGGGGTAAAACTCGGGGAAGATTATTCTTGGTGCTCCCCATCTAGCTACCATTTGTGCCTATAAGAAACGGATAGGGGAATTCCCTGGCAGTCCAGTAGTTAGGACTCTGCACTTTTACTGCTGTGGGCCCAGGTTCGATCCCTGGTTGGGGAACTGAGGTCCCGCAAGCTGCGCTGCACAACCGAAAAAAAAAAAAGGATAAAAATGGACCCCCAGTGTAAAAGTGTAAAAGATCCCCTATGCTGCGATAAGAAGACCATAAAACTTTGGCCATGGACAGACCTGGCTTCTCTCACTTTCTTTTTGGAAGCTGCTTTGGGCAAGGTGCTCAACCTCTGTGAACTCATCTGAAAAATAGGTTAGTTAATTCCTGCACAGATGCGTGGTGGGGGTAAGGGCGGGGTTCAATTAGATCCTGGCTGGTGTGGTGGACAAAGAGAGGGGCTGCCCATACACCCCTTCAAGAAAGGGCTTGCTGCCCGGGGGGGGGGCGGGCGGGGGGCGGCAGCAAACAGCTGTCAGCCCTTCCAGGGCTGCCTCAGCCGCAGACAGCCACCTGGCCTGAGGTCACACCCTTCCCAGGGCAGCCTGTGTTCGGTCAGTGGGGGAGCCAGGGTTTAAATGCTTGATGCAGAACCGCTCTGCCAAAGGAAACCATAAACTAGATGAAAAGACAACCCTCAGAATGGGAGAAAATATTTGCAAATGAAGCAATGGACAAAGGATTAATCTCCAAACTTTACAAGCAGCTCATGCAGCTCACTATCAAAAAAACAAACAACCCAATCCAAAAATGGGCAGAAGACCTAAATAGACATTTCTCCAAAGAAGATATACAGATTGCCAACAAACACATGAAGGAATGCTCAACATCATTAATCACGAGAAATGCAAATCAAAAGTACAATGAGGTATCACCTCACACCAGGCAGAATGGCCATCATCAAAAAATCTACAAATAATAAATGCTGGAGAGGGTGTGGAGAAAAGGTAACCCTCTTACACTGTTGGTGGGAATGTAAATTGATACAGCCACTATGGAGAACAGTATGGAGGTTCCTTGAAAAACTACAAATAGAACTACCATATGACCCAGCAATCCCACTACTGGGCATATACCCTGAGAAAACCATAATTCAAAAAGAGTCATGTAGCACAATGTTCATTGCAGCTCTATTTACAATAGCCAGGACATGGAAGCAACCTAAGGGTCCATCAACAGATGAATGGATAAAGAAGATGTGGCACATATATACAATGGAATATTACTCAGCCATAAAAAGAAATGTAATTGAGTTATTTGTAGTGAGGTGGATGGACCTAGAGACTGTCATGCAGAGTGAAGTAAGTCAGAAAGAGAAAAATAAATACCGTATGCTAACACATAAATATGGAATCTAAAAAAAAAGTTTCTGAAGAACCTAGGGGCAGGACAGGAATAAAGGCGCAGACGTAGAGAATGGACTTGAGGACACGGGGAAGGGGAAGGGGAAGGCGAAGCTGGGATGAAGTGAGAGAGTGGCATGGACTTATATACACTACCAAATGTAAAATAGCTAGTGGGAAGCAGCCGCATAGCACAGGGAGATCAGCTCGGTGCTTTGTGACCACCTAGAGGGGTGGGATAGGGAGGGTGGGAGGGAGACGCAAGAGGGAGGGGAAATGGGGATATATGTATATGTATAGCTGATTCACTTTGTTATACAGCAGAAACTAACACAACATTGTAAAGCAATTATACTCCAATAGAGATGTTAAAAAAAGAAAAAAAAGAACCACTCTGCCAGTCAGTGTTCATTCCAGAGCCGCCTGCTGGGTAGAACCAGCATCAGTTGATTTCCCCTCTTCCCCCGCACCATCCAATCCTGCTTTCTCCCCTTCCTTTCACAGGTGTTGATCTCTAATAAATATCTTGCATCCCAAACTCTGCTTATGGAAATCCCAATCTGTGATAGACGTTTCAAATGCTTAACCCAGCACTCGGCACTTAGTAGTCTGTTGATACAGGTCTACGGAGTGAAAACTGGCCCCTTGCTCAGGAGAATGAGAAACGGCGAACAGTTGGGGCAGGCAATAGAGGCTGGCGTGGGGACTGCCAGGCGTTAAGCAGCTGTTGTGGAGGAAGGGGCCTGGGGCTGGCAGAGGCCGCTGCTTCCTCACAGAGGAGGGGAGGGTCTCTCCAGGGACACCTGCTCCACCCCCATGCATCTGCAGCCCCCAGCTCGCCAAGCAACCGGATCAATTAGGAATGAGGCCTAACACATGCTGGCAGGCCTGAAGACAGGCAAGTCAGGGCTCTCCTCCAGGCTGGGCCCAGCCCCACGTGGCCTGTCTGGGGTCCTGAGGCCTGGTGGCCCTTGGAGAGGTGGCAGAGGCCACTCAAGTCCTAAAGTAGAAGACCCCTCCTCTATTTGTAGAATCTTAAGAGTTCTGGAATCTTGGAAGGGGAGATTCAGTGTTCCAGGACCGTCACAGAACTGGAAACGATACTATAGAGTCTTGGAACAAGAAAATCTCTGGTTTAAAGGATCCTGGTATTTTGAGGCCAAAGGGGCCAGGAAGGCTCTTCATTTGAGCGTTTCTCTCCCTGAGAACTCTGAGTGCAGACCCTAATCGTGTGGCCTGGAGGCACTTACCACCTTCCTCTAGGTGCACAGGAGAAAAAAACAGACCCTACAGGAAGCGGGGAACTTAGACAAGAGGGAGGGTATCATAGCTGGAAAGAACGGTATGTGGGGATGGGATGAGGAACTGTCTTTATGAAAGTGAGGGCTTCAGATGACACAACACAAGTAAATCATCTGACCAGCACATTGTAGGTAATAAATGTTACCTCACTTCCCTTTCACTTTTGCTCACAATTCTCTGTTTTCTACATCTCCAAATTATCCACATTCACACTGAGGAGTTTTGGGAAAATACAAGGTTATCTGGAAGGGAGACTCTGAACTGATTCCACCCTCCCCCCGCCCCCCCAGAAAGAATCACCTATCACAATGTATGGGGACCTGTGCTCAGTACAGGCCAGGACATGCTTCTGTGGAAGCAGGAGGATTGATGACTGATCACAGAAAGAAACCCAGGAGGGGGATATCTGAACAGGGTTTTGAGAGTAAAAGAGGAGTTCACCAGGCAGAGGGGGTGGTGGTGGAAGGAGGGGAATTCCACGCACTTTCTGTGCCTGTTAAATGAATTGGCAAGGTCTCCCCTTTCTAATCCATACCTTAGGTATGAATTCAAGCAGATACCCACTCTGACTTTACAAATGGAAAAACTGATGGACACGGGCATATCGAAGCAATCTTCACATCTATTTCCTGTTTCTAAAATCCCCAAACCAAGAATACAGAGGGAATAACAATGTGTCCTGAGCCCAAGTTAGACCTTGAAATGGAGAGATATTTTCAAGGGTCAGGGCCAAAGTGAAGGCATTTTTGATAAAGCTAAATTTATTTCACTTAAAGGTCTCTCTTTATTCCAAGATCATGTCCTTCCTACTTTGGGGGTGTTGAAAATGGCCTTTCATTTATGAAATTAGGTGACAGTAAATGATCATCACAGTTTGGATTTTTTTAGTGTTTTCACTTGGCAAAATAAAAAGTTAATAACCCTACACTGGTTCTCAAAACAAAATTTTCTTACATCATACCACTCCCTCAAACCGCAGATTTTCAGAACTGCCGAGTCAGAAGCCATTGGTGGTAGGAGGTTCCATCTCACCACTTGGGCGCTTCCTTCTGTCACCTCCCCAGAGTGATCCTTCCTGGCAATCCTGCCTAAAATGGCTCCTCTCCCTCTCCGCATGTTTTCTCTCTGCTCCACCTCCTTGTTTCTTCCATTCAGAACACTTACTCTTGGCAAGCATCTTGTTAACGTGCACACACGCTTACTTATAGTGTTTTCTCTATTTGAATGTAAGCAGCACGTTCTGTCAGGTCAGGAGCCAGGTCTGTCTTTTTCACACACCCTCCCCAGCACCTAGCACAGTTTTTAGTGTATAGTGTGTGCTGGGGAAGTGTTTTTGGAAGGAAAGAAGAGAGGAGGGAGGAAGGGAGAAAGGAAAGGCCATGGAGCTTGGGCACTCAGGCTGGAGAACATCAGGGGCAGTAGAAGGTAGAAGATGCTGTGGGGACCCTGTGCCAGAGCCTTTCATCCTACCTTTCAGCCTCAGCCATGGTGCACAGCACCCATGCACACTGCCAGCATCCTCCCTCAAGTGCCCGCTTAGTCTCTTAGCTTTTCCACCTCAAGGCTTTCTTGGGAGCCCTGATCCCTTGCTCAGCCCACCCACAGGCACAGCCCAGAAGTACAAGGGAGTTCATGCCCCCTGTGGCGATGCTTAACACCTAGAGGGAATGGGAGTTGGTGTATAAGTGCCCCAGCCTCCCATCCTCGGGGTGAATGATTCTACATAGTACTCAGAGGGTCTTCCCAGGACTGAGCCCCAGTTGTCCACAGCAGCGACCACCTCCTTCCCTGTCTCCCCACTCCCTCACTCCTTGCTGTGCTCACCTCCCAAGTAAATTACATGTACCAAGTCCTTGTCTCAGGCTCTGCTTTGGGGGAACCCAGTCTAAGACAAGCTGGGTCACTCCCTTGCATCTCAAAACTTCCCTTTTGCTCATTCTCCTCTCTGAACCCCAAGTTCCACCAGCCCTGCTGTTGCCAGGTGACATCTAGAGAATCACCGCCCCTCCCCCATCCAGCAGACAAGCTGGCAGGTCTTGACCATCTTCCAACCTGGCCCTCATTCTGAGAAGTTTCAATGAAGGGGCTCGGCACGGCATGTGGGGGTCCACATGCTTTGGAGACAGCCAGGGAGGAAAAGGCCTCTCTAAACAAGTCTGTAATGATTAAATCACCTGCCGTCCCTCTGCTCCTCCCTGCCTTTTGTGCTTTGGCTGAGATGTTACCTCCAATCCATTATCTTCACTTTCTTCTCTCAGCCTCCCCAGCCCTCAGCCACCTCAGCGGGAAGACTGAGCTGGGCTGAAACAGGACAGCCCAATGTGACTACAGAACTTTCTAGTTTACCAAGAACTTTACAGGCTTAGAGCTGTTTATAAAGCCTTTTCTGTTTACAAGATAATTCACTAGTACTATTATTGATGTTGTCTTAATACAAACATTTATTAACCTCAGGGAGAAATTCCCTTTATCTTGCCAAGGAAGAGTAGAGCCTGGCTAGAGAAGTCGTGTAATCGAAATTCATTTCTTTCATTCATTCATTCCTTCATTCTCCTTTTGATTGCTTCTTTGTGTCCAGGCCCTGGGGATACAAGATGAAGCCCTTCCCACCAGGAGCTTGCAGCCTGGTAGGGAAGTATTTGAGCCTGAGTCTAACCAGGAAACACTTGAATATTTACAAAAGAAGAACTTTAGGAAATGGAAGGCGATGGAAGAGCTGAGAAGCCAACTGGACATAGTGAAGGAGCCCAAAGACAAGTAACAGCTGGTGGCTGCCACCACCCCCGGACCTGAGGGACGGAAGGCAGATGAAGTGCCAACAAGTATTCGTGGAGCATCTCCTCTGTGCTGGCCGTTGCTAGATGCTGGGGATACAAGGATGACGAAGACGGCCATGGGACTTGCCCCCATGGAGCTGGTGGTCTACTGGGAGAAACAGACCCTAAAAAACTTATTAGAAATGATTGTGTGAGCACCCATAACGGGCAAGGTGCTGTGACCAAGCCCATACTGGTTGTAAAAGGAGGTGTGTAATAGGAGAACCTAACCTAGCCTGGGGGGCAGGGAAGGCTTCCTGGAGGAGGTGATGGTTAAGCTGAGGGTGAATGATGGACAGGCATTATTTAGATTCCACATCACAAACTCTCACCTCTACGGGGGCCTGTGATCAAGTGCTTGGCCCTGCATGCCCAGCTTGGGCCAATCTCCCAGCATCCCTGGGAGACCCCACGTCTGGCCATCCATGCACGGACACACTCTTGGCTGAAATGATGGCCTGGCCCACCACTGGGCTTAACGATACCTCCTAGGCCACCGTTGATGAGAGATTCCTGCCTGGGCTAGAGCACCTGGAATGCATTCAAGCCCAGAACAAGCCAGTGCCTTCAGGAACAGCCTGACCAGCACTGAAGCTTGTTCTCCAGACCCTGCTGGCCGCCTGGAGCCTTGGCAGACAGTCAGGAGGAGGCATCTGGGAGGAAAAGACAAAGAGAATTTGATTTCCATTTTGCTCCTGGTTCCCTGTTTTCAGTCCAGATGCCTCCAGATCTAATTCCAAATAAATAATTGTACAGAGTAACCCAGGTCCCTTGGTGATTAAGTAAACACACTGAGGCGGTAGAAATTGAATTAGTGCAGTGTGCTCAGCCATTATTACCCACCCCTTCTCATGAATATTAATGAGGGTTTATTAAGAAATGTAAATGCTGCCTCAGGGGGTGGGAAGATGGGGGGGCGGTCAGGGCAAGAGGACAGGCTGTTCAGAAGGCAGCGTGATTGAAGGCATTTTAAAAATTATGTCAGATCTTTCTCTTCCGCACTGTGGCCATGTTTCCGGATGCTTCATTTTTATTAAAACGAGGATAAAGGAACAAATTTTAATTCGAGGATAAAATTAGCATTTTCCAAGCAGTGTTGGCAGCAGCAAGAACATATTTTGCCAGAAAATGGACATTCGGGCGGGGTGGTGCGGAGTTGGAGGAGCTGTGGCTGATGGACGATTAGTTCTCTCAGTTCATCTCCAGGCAAGGGAGTAAACAAATTAATCTCTGAATGGGGAGCAGCCTGGAAGACGATGGAAGCCTGGAGGATCCAGCAGTGTCTTTGCTGGGAAACCAGAAAGTGTCATCCAGGCCTAGGATCTCCTTTACTGCTGGTTCAGAGAGGTTAGGCACTTGTGTGAGGTCACACAGCGAGGTAGGGCGCTCCGCCTGGGTTCTATGCGCAAGTTGGGAACGGGGCTGTGTCTCTGAGACAAGCTTTGAGCAGAGAGGCAGACTCTCCTCCCACCCTTAACGCTTGACCTCCAGGACCCTCTGGTTGTCTCACCTCTGTGGCTCCAGCTTCTGCCCTCACCATTCCTTCCCAGTCTGTGCTGTCAGGTTCATCTCCCCACTTTCACTATATTCTGTTTTTGCTCTGCGATCTTCAGTGGCTCACTATTGTCGTTTGGCTGAAGATTAAACTCCTTCTTCTGACATTTAAGTCCCTCCAGGATCTGACCACAAATCCACTTTTCCAATTTAAGTACCCACTACCCCTCACAGCTGCAATCAGATGCATCTAGGAAAGTGAGAAGGTGAAAAGGAAGGAGAAGAAAGGAAGGTGGGAAGACAGGAAAGAAGGGAGAAAGGAAGAGAGGGAAAGAGGAAGGAAGAGAAAACTAGTGTTAAGTACCCAAATGCTCCGGATTTGCTAAATATCTTACCTAATAATAACGGTGATGATGGCGATGATTGTAGTAATTGCTATCATCTACTGATGAGAGATGCCAGCCCCGGCTTAACGCCACTAATCCTCTCGCTGTCACTGTGAGGTAGGCATTGTTATCTACCTTTTACAGAGAAGGAACTAGACAACACACACACTGTAAATGACAGAACCAGCCTATTGGACATTGAAATCTGAATTCTTAACTATTGCACCTCCCACATCCCCTGGCAGTCATTATTATCCCCATTTTACAGTTGAAGACAAGGAGGCTCAGTGAAGTGATTTGTCCTACAAATACCCAAAAGAAACAAACAAGCAGAAACGAGAGGAATCCAAATTCTTTAAGCCAGGCTTGCTCCATTGTCATGAGCACCATTCCTGGAGAATCCAGGTAAAATGACTGAACAGCCTGGTGGCCCCTGCTTCCCACAGCCAGTGGCATCCGGTACTCCAGAGGAAACTCAAAAGCTCTCAGAGACACAGCCGAGCTGTGCCCCCAGCAATGTCCACCAGATGAAGCCTGCAGGTTGGTCCTCTTGGTTCCCAAAATGTCCTCACCCAGGGCCACGAACCCCAAGCCTGTGGAACAAAGCCCAGATGTGGAGTCCAAGCACTCAGCTCCCAATGCTGTGCTCTGCACAGGAAAGAGTGAATCTGATCAAACTCATGCATTTTAACGACTTCAGCATGCCTCGCTCCATGCGATTGCAGGAATAAAGGCTGACAGGTGCAGCTGAGTTAATCAGAGAGGATAATAGAGGAAAAAACAGGAATCACTGGCCAAATTGCAGCAGAGAAAAATAGGGCAAAATCATGAGACGTAAGTCAAAGGTATCCAATTAAAGTGTGATAATGTTTAAAGGGCAAGAACCGCATTCTCAGTCCCTTGGAAGTTCTAGTGCAACACTTACCATGAGGATGTGTGGAACAGTGGTACATGAGATAATTTCTGGCAGTACACAGATGAATAATTTTTTAATTTGAATAAGGACGTTTCACGTGTGTTAGAAAAGATATAACTAGCACATAAAACCTATAACTAGCACATAAAATTTGATGTCTAGAATGAGTCTGAACCTCACCCAAAGAAGCCATTTAATTGCCAGTCAATTAAAAGAAAAAATATTTTAAAAAATAGTATAGATGGAAGAAGAATATGCAAAAAAATATGAAGTTGGCACTTATGTGACTGAAGTTTGGGAAACAATATTCTATTTCTTTATTACTCCAAGAGGGGGGTCCCTGGATTAGCAGCAGCAGCATCACCTAAGAGTTTGTGAGAAATACAGAATCTCAAGACCCTCCCTAGACCTACAGAAGCAGCAGCTGCATTTTAACAAGATTCTCTGGTGATTCATATACCTGTTCATGTATACTTTGTTTTCAAAGCACTGATCTATCTTATTTATCACTGGGAGCAATGAAAACCTTTTAAGACTTGGTCCCAGGGAGAGAGCACTGGACTGGGATTCCATTCCAGCCATGCTCTTTGACTCTGAAGAGTTTAAAATCTTATAATTACAGAAGAGGAGACTGAAGTCCAGAAAAGGCAATTTCAAGATTGCAATGTGTGATTTTTCTCAACTTTGGGACCAGTCCAGGTCTCCAAACATACTGGCTGGTTCAGGAGGAGATTGTTGACAACAAAATTGCTGTCAACAATGTGATGTGACTTTTTAAAAATTGTTTGTTAAAGACATCACAAGGGAAGAAACCTATAGAACAATATATTTTATAAATACAGATGTAAAAATCCTCAATAAAATACTAGCAAAGCAAATCTAGCAATAGATAAAAAAGATTATACACTATGACCAAGTGGGATTTATCCCAGGAGTACAAGGTTGGGTTAATACATGAAAATCAATTAATATAATACACCATAGCAATAGAATAAAGGAAAAAAACCACATGATCATCACAATAGATGCAGGAAAAGCATTTGACAAAATCCAACACCCTTTCATTATTAAAAAAAAAAAAACTCAACAAAGTATGAATAGAAGAGAACTCCCTCAATCTGATAAAGGCCATCAACAAAAAAAGTACACCTAATGTACTCAATGTGGCCAAATGCGTTTTCTTCCTAAGATCAGGAGCAAGTAAGGAAGCCTGCTCTCACCACTTCTATTCAAGATTATACTGCAGGTTCTAGCCATGGCAATTAGGCAAGAAAAAGAAATGAAAGCATCCAGACTGGAAAGGAGAAGTGAAACCATTTCTAATTGTAGATTACATAATCTTATATATAGAAAATCCTAGGAAATCCATATTTTTAAAAAACTTTTAGAACTAATAAGTGAATTCAGCAAGGTCACAGGATACAAGATCAATTTTCAAAAGTTAATTGTATTTCTATACACTGGCAATGAACAATTCAAAAATGAAATTAATAAAACAATTCCATTTACAATAGCAGCAAAAAGAATTAAATGCTTAGGAATAACTTTAACAAAAGAAGTGCAAAGCTTGTAGTCTGAAAATTATAAAATATTGTTGAAATAAATTAAAGAAGATCTAAATAAATGGAAACATATCACATGTTCATGGATCAGAAGACAATATTTTTAAGATGGCAGTACTCCCCAAACTGAAATACAGATTCAATGCAATTTCTACCAGAATTCCAGCTTTCTTTCTTTCTTTCTTTTGTAGAAAATGGAAAGGTGATTCTAAAAATCATATGGTATCTCAGGGGACTTCAAATAGCCAAAACAATCTTAAAAAAGAGCAGCAAAATTAGAGGGGTCACACTTTCTGATTTCAAAACTTACTATAAAGCTACAGTAATCAAGACAGCATGGTAATGGATAGAGATAGATCAATGGAACAGAACTGAGAGTCCAGAAATAAACCCTTACATTTATGTAAACTGATTTTCAACAAAGGTGCCAATGGGAAGGAATTGTCTTTCCAACAAATGGTGCTGGTACAACTGGATATCCACATCCCAAAGAGTGTAGTTGGACCCCTACCTCACACCATATGCAAAAATTAACTCAAAATGGATTATAGCCCTAAGTATAAGAGCAAAAACTATAAAACTTTAAGAGTAAGTCAACCATAGGAGCAAATCTTCATTACTTTGGCTTGGTCTCTTAGAGCACCAAAAGCACAAGTGACAAAAGAAAAACTAGATAAATTTCATCAAAACCAAAAACATTTGTGCTGTAAATGATACCATCAAGAAAGTGAAAAGACAGCCCATAGAATGGGAGAAAATATTTGCAAATCATATGTCTGATAAGGGACTTGGATCCAGAACATATAAAGAACTCTTACAACTCAATAATAAAATGATAACTAACTCAATTTTTTAAATGGGCAAAGAATCTAAATAGGCATTTCTCCAAAGAAGATATATAAATGGCTAAAAGCACATGAAAAGATGCCCAACATCACTAGCCACTACAGAAATGCAAATGAAAACCAAGAGATACAATTTTATACCTACTAGATAGTAACTAAAAATAAAAGAAGAAGAAGAAGAAAGAAAAAAAAAGACTGATAATAACAAGTGTTGGTGAGGATGTGGAGAAATTAGAACTCTCATTCACTGCTAGCGGGAATGTAAAATGGTGCAGCTGCTTTGAAAAACAGTCTGGAGGTTCCTCAAATGTTAAATACAGAGTTACCATATGACCCATTCATTCCAACTCTATGTATACATCTAAGAGAAATGTAAACATACGTTCACACAAAAAAGTGTTCACGAATGTTTATAGCAGCATTATTCATAACAGTTAAAAAGTGGAAACAACCCATATGTCCATCAAGTGGTGAATGGATAATTAAAATGTGATATATGCATACAATGGAATATCATTTGGCAATGAAAAGGAATAAAATACTGATATATGTACAATATTATGCTAAGTGAAAGAAGCCAAAGTACTGCATATTGTATGATTCCATTTATATGAAATTTTTCGAATTGGCAAATCTATCGAGGCAGAAAGTAGACTAATGGTTGCCTCTGTCAGGGTCAGGGGAGGGTTTGTGTGGAATTGGGAAGAAATGAGGGTGACTGCTAATAGGTACAGTATTTCTTTTGGGGGTGATGAAAGTATTCTAAAATTGAAGTGGTGACGGTATCCAATTACTCTGCCAATATACTAAAAACCATTAAGTTGTACTCCTTAAATGGTGAACTGTATGGTGTGGTAACCCCTCAAAGATGTCTGTGTCCTAATCCCTGGAACCTGTGAAAGTTAGGTTACATGGCAAACAAGAATTAAGAATGCAGGTGGGATTAAGGTTGTTGATCAGCTGACTTTAAAATAGAATAGAATAAAACACAAATAAACCAGGGAGATTATCCTGGATTATCCAGTGGGCCCAATGTAATCTCAAGGGACCTTAAACATTGGAAGAGGGAATCTGAGGAGAGAACCAGAGAGATGGCATTGTGAGAAGGACTCATCCCAAAGTTGCTGACTTTGAAGATGGAAGAAAGGAACCACAATCCAAGGAATGCAGGCAAGCTCCAGAAACTGGAAAATGTAAGGAAACAGAGTCTCCTAGAACCTTCAGAAACACAGCCCTGCTGACACCTTAATCTTAACCCAGTGAGATCTGTGTCAGACTTCTGATCTACAGAAGCGGAAGATAATACATTTTTGTTAAGTCACTGAATTTGTGGTGATGTGTTGCAGCAGCAGTAGAAAACTAATACATATGGTATGTCAGTTATAGCTCAGTAAAACTGTCTTTAGAATGATTATTATCTTAGGCTACATAAATAGAAGCATGGTGTCTAGAAGGAGGAAGGTGATGGTCTGCTTGCGATCTAAGTGAGGCAGACTCCATCTGGAGCTCAGCTCTCAAGGCCACACTAGACGAGGAACGTGGGAAAACCAGGGTGGGCAGAGAAACGTCACTGCGATGGTGAAAAGACTCAAGATGATGTTGGGATGTTGGGTGAGCAATCACCCCTGAAGTGGGATGAGTTTAGTGGGGATGAGAAGACAGATCCTGGGACAATGGAGTGTGTTACCTACAGGCAGGTTTCAGCTTGAGATGAAGATGAATTTTCTTCTTCTTTGTTTTAAAAAAATATTTTGTTTCACCCAAATACATGTTTACTTAGAAAAATTAGAAAATACAGTTAAGCAAGGAGAAGGAAAAACCCCACATATTCACATAACATTTTGTTGCAAGTTATTAAGGCTTCTAGATGACCTGCATGGGAAGGTAAACTGTGTCCGTCTTTTATTGTCATGTTCCCAGAGTAGGTAGATGATCATGGAATGCTTATTGAATGAATACATAATGCACACACACACACACACACACACACACACACACATTTATAACTTACAGAAATGGAACTTGACTGTACATATTGCTTTATAATCTTCTCTTCCCCCATTACCAATATATTATGAGCTTCCTTCCAGTTCAATAAATATGCATTTACATTAGGGATGTAATAGATACTGCCAGACTGCAAATACAGTTCAGGAGGTCTGTGAATTTGAATGGGAAAAAAATTATATCCTTATTTCCACTAACCTGCAACTGAAGTTTCTCATTTCTTTCAACTTCAATGTAGGTAACAAGACATAGTAGCATTAGCAGTATCCTTGCCATCGGTAGTGATCATAGATGTTTTCACAGCAAATTACCATCGTTGCTTGAAATACTGTTTACTCGCATCACTCTTTGGAAATGCCAATGGTTATTACACCTGCCACTAGATCTTGTTAGTGAATGTAATAAAGAAACATGAATACTACTATATCAGAAATTTTAAAATATTTAAACAGCTGTATTTAAATATAATTGGTCTTCTTAGAAAGCTTAAGCATCTTATTTTACATGTTTAAAGCCATTATTCTTGAGAAAGGGTCCACGGGCCTCACCTAAAAGGTCCATGGCACAGCAAAGGTTAAGAAACTTTGATCTACACTGTCACATGTTTTCTTAATTTTTATCCTGAAATCATTTTAAATTTACAGAAAAGTTGCAAAAATAGTACATGTACTCCCCGCCCAGCTTCTCCTAATGTCAACATGTTACATAATCATAAAATAATTATTGAAAGCAGGAACTTAACATTGGTACAATGTTATTAAGAAATCTTTAAATTGAATTCGAATTTCACCCGTTTTTCCACTAATGTCCTTTTTCTGTTCCAGGACCTAATCCAAGATCCTACATTGTATATAGTTGTCACGTCTCCCTGGTGTCCTCCAATCTGTCATAATTTCTCAGTCTTTCCTTGTCTTTCATGATCTTGACACTTTTTAAAAAGTGTTGGCCAGTTAATTTGTAGACTGTCCATCAGTTTGGATTTGTCTGATATCTTCTCACAATTAGATGGAGAGTTTGTATTTTTGGTAAGAATGGCACAAGAGTAATATTGCGACCTTCTCCAGGCATCACATCAGGGGTACATGATGTAGACATGTCTTATTCCTGTACATAATGGCTGCAGCGTATCTATTATATATTTAATTGGATGTAACATATAACTTACTTAATTGGTCCCCTTCCAATGGACTTTTAGCTTATTTTCAATTTAGGGCAGTTACAAATATCACTACAATGAAAAAAGAAGTACAAGGCAGGGCAGCCTGAAGGAGCAACCAGCAGCCAGGGGAGGTGATGAGTATCCTGTCCCTGGAGGCATACAACAGCAGAGTGGCACCAGATGCCATTTCCACTTCCCCAGCAAAGAGCATCTGGTGTCCCAGCAGACTGACAAAATGCACAGGGGCAATAACAAAGGATGCTCCCCTCCCTTGGATCTCCACTCAGGTGTCCCATCAGCAAGGCGAGGCCTCAGCCCAGGTGGAGGGTAAAAAATGCTCCCCAGAATAGACCAGGTCTAGTTAGTATTCTGAGCTCTCTGCTCTACTGATGGCTAATTGTCCCTAAGAGCTGAGATCAGTGGAGGGGAAAATGGAAGGCAGCCTAACCTTTGCTGGGCTCAGAGAGCCAGCCAGCCTCCCAGCAGAAAGGTCTGCACTGCCACTCAGCTCGACCCTCCTTTCTCTGCTATGATTGCTAATGGAGCAGGGTGGCTCAGAGGCCCAGCATCCCGCAGAGGAGTAGCTCTGTGACTTACCCAATCTCAGGAAGTTTGGGGGCTGCAGGGGAGACAGTGCTGAACCTTCTAGTTGCTGGGTTCCTAAAATGTACAACGTACAACCATTGTGGAAAACTGACAGTATCTGGGAAAGCTAACGGCATACCTAGTCTGTTACTAGGTACATACCCAACAGAGTAAGTGCTCACGTCTACCAAAGGATGTTCATATAAGTTTTATTCGCAATCACTAAAACCTGGAAACAACTCAAATGCCTATCAGCAGAATGGATAAGCAAATCATGATATATTCATACAATGGAATCCTACACAGCAATAAAATAAAAACAACAAGCTACTGCTACAAGCAACAGCATGGATGAATTCCCAGATGTTGTGTTGACTGAGACACAAGAGGTCATACTGAATGAGTCTGTTTACGCGAAGTTCAAAAACTGGTAAACTATGGTGATAGAAATGAGAATAATGGTTCCCCTTGGAAGGGGGTGGTATTGACTGGGAAGGGGTCCATTGTGAGGGGGCTTCTAAGATGCTGTGCTACATCTCAGTCTGGGCGGGGGTTCTGTGAGTATATACCTAAGTAAAAACTCATCAAATGTATGCTTAAGCTTTTATGGCACATGAGTTATGTTTTAACAACAACATCAACAAAAAGATGGGTGATGGCCAGGGGCAGGCTGTGCTGGCCCAGGGAGGTGGGAGAGGGAGTGACAGGTCCCAGCTTTGTCAGGACTTGCTATGTGAACTGGGCCACGAGATCAAGTGCTTCAGGTTCTTCCACTGGGGAGGGGCTGATGCCGCCCGCTGCCCTTGCCACGTTATTGGGAGGAGAATCTGGGGAGATGCGTCAGAAACCAACTTCTAAATCAAAAACTGATGTGTGTGCTGACTCCTCCAATATGTATTAATCAACTCGGACATGCAGGCAGATTAGACCCAGTCCTGGCCCTGGCAGGAAGTCTCTGACTAGGCAGGGATAAAGGCGACCAACGCCCAAACGAACAATTACAACCCACGATGAGGGTTATAGAGAGGCCATCGGGCCTGGAGATGGTAAATAATCAAGAGGTGGAATGGGGATGGCGGGTCAGGAGAGATGACTTAGAAGCAGGGAATTAAAGGACAGGAAGGAGCCGGGCCTGCAGGACAACATTTCAGATAGAGGAGTCCTTGATGGCAGAGACCTCGCAGCTGGAAACAGCTGCGTGGGCTCACAGGGAGGCCTGTGTGGCCAGAGAGGGCAAGCCAGGGAGTGGGGTTCATGGCAGGGGCAGACCGTGCACAGGGTGGGCAGGGTAAGGGTTTGGGGTTTTACTGGAAGCTTACCGGAAAGACACTGGAGGACTTTTAATCAAGAAATGACATGATCTGATTTGTGATTTTAAAAGATGACTTCAGTAACTAGCTAGGAGCCAAACACAAAAGATTACATACTTGATAATTCTATTTATGTGAAATCCAGAGATCTCCCCAGACTAACCAGTAGTGATGGAAATCAAAATACTGGTCAACTTTGAGGGTCGTGGTCTTGGAGCTGAAGGGTTGGAAATGTCCCATATCTTGATGTAGATGGGAAGTAAGAAAATGCAAAAAGTTGTCACAATATATACGTAAGTTTGGTGCACTTCATGGAGTACAATACTATCTGTATGCTATACCTCAATAGAAAAGCAAAATAAAATTTGAAATTGCTAACATTTTTATTGGCTAACTATTTTTTTTTTTTTTTTTGCGGTACGCGGGCCTCTCACTGTTGTGGCCTCTCCCGTTGCGGAGCACAGGCTCCGGACGCGCAGGCTCAGCGGCCATGGCTTACGGCCCAGCCGGTCCGCGGCATGTGGGATCTTCCCGGACCGGGGCACGAACCCGTGTCCCCTGCATCGGCAGGCGGACTCTCAACCACTGCGCCACCAGGGAAGCCCTGGCTAACATTATTTTTTAAAGTAAGGTTTATTGAGGTATAATTTCCATGCAATAAAATCCCCCCTTTAAAGTGCGCTGTCGGATGAGTTCTGACAGATGTGTACACCAGCATAACCCACCACGACAATCAAGATATAGAACATTTCCATCCCCCCCCAAAGCTGCCTTGTGCCCCTTTGCAGTTGCTTCCCACCCGCCTCACCCCCACCCCCAGCCCTAGCTCCTGGCAACCACTGGTTTCATTTCTGTGCTTATAGGTTGGCCTTTTCCAGATTGTCATTAAATGGAATCGTTCAGCGTTTAACCTTTTGAGACTGCTTCTTTCACATAGCAGAATATTCTTGAGATTCATCCATGTTGTTGTGGATATCAGTAGTTTGTTTCTTTTTATTGCCAAGCCATCTGCCATGTATGGATGTACCACAATTTATTTATCCATTCACCAACTGATGAGCCTTTGAATTGTTTCCAGTTTGGGTCGGTTATGAATAGAGCTGTTATAAACCCTTGCAGACAGGTCTTTGGTGGACCTAGGTTTTCATTTCTCTCGAAGAAATATGTTAGGGTTGGGATCGTTGGGATATATGATAAGCGCATGTTTAATGTTGCAAGACACTGCCACAGTGTTTTTTGAAGTGATTTCCAGGTACTAAATACATTATTTCATTTTCTCCTCAGAATGGATGAGGAATGTGAGGCCCAGAGAGGCTAAGCAATTTGCCCAAGGCCCCACAGCAAGTAGTTGATAGTGCTGGGCCCCCAGATCCCACACAGGAAAACCCTGCTCTCAAGCTCCTCCAGAGGGGCCGCTCTCATGAGCAGGGCCAGTGGGTGAGGGCTGGTTTGCCCAGAGCCAAACTCAGACAAGTTCCAGACTAAAAATTAGGACCGTGACAGAGGAGACGGCAATGGACCATGTAACCCCTCCAAGAAAGAAGAAGAAAGAAGAGCCAGGCGACATGAAAGCGGAGAAAATTGCTGGCTACAAGCCAAGTATTAATTCACTTGAAGTCAGCCTTTTCCCTCTGCTCCCAATGTCCCTTGGTCCCCTGGCAAGTTTTCAGATTAAAGTGCTGAACACTCCCCTGTCTCCCCTGACCCCGAGACGATGAGGGCGGGCAGGGCTGGGGGTTATGGCCAGAATATTGTCTGGATCCAGCAAGCCAGAACGCCCACCCTACTCCCAACCTCAGACAAAACCTGGACCCTGGCTTGCTGGGAGGTGGCTTCCCCCAGCCCAAGACAGGTCTGACCTCCACAGGGGCACAGGGGGAATGGAGGTTAATGAGATTTTGATGAACCTGCAGTTTTCATTTTGCGAGGGAAAAGGCTCAGACTCTCGCTCATTAAAGGGAACTGACCTGTAAAATGAGTCTGGGGATGAATGGCAGGGCAGGAGGGCCAGCAAGGGAGGAAAGGAGGAGAAGTGGGACCCCAACAGCCTGGTCAACACAATCTAGTCTGATGGGGGAGCAGGCCCAGAGACTGGAAGGGATTTGCCCAAGGACACACAGCAAATCAGACTAGACTTGGGTCCTGAAAAGAGGTGGGGAGAACCGGGGGACAAACTGAGAAACAGGAAGATGGACAAAGAGATAGATTGAAAGAAACAAAGAGAGAATTCCATTGACTGCATATTCAATAATAACACCTAACTTTCACTGCAGGCTATGCTAAGTACCTGTCATCCCATTGTCTCATTTAATCCCCACAACTCTAGGAGGTAGGTATTATTATGCCCATATGTGGAAACTGAGGTTCAGAGAAGTTAAGTGATTTGCCCCAGGGCACTCAGCCAGCTAGTTCTACCCGACCCCATGCTTTTAGTCACCTTCCCCTACACCTGGGGAGACCCTGGGTTCCAATTTACACGTGCTGTCCCAGTTTAAGTATTAAAATGCCTCCTTTCATTGTCCAAAGTGACTCAGTTTAAGCCAAATATTATATAACTACCCTACCTAGGCTGCATCGTATCAATTGCTTCCTGTGTGACATGCGTAGCCCAGGATCCAACACACAAATACTCAAACCTAGACACAGACTCTATTTTGTCATGTCTCAGAAATGAGGCAGAGAGCACAGCGGTAAGAAACTTTAGCTCTGGAGTTAGCCAAACTGAGGCTCAAACCCAGCGATATGACTTTGGATTAGTCACTTGACCTCTCTGGGCCTCAGTTTTCTCATCTGGAAAGTGGGGATAACCATGGCTACTCCACTAAGTTATGGAGGTGATATAAAGAAAGGGGTATAAAGTGCCGGTGCATGTTTGCTATAATTACATGGCTGATGTAATTACAGGATTTTAATGTAAATTACATAGGATTTTAGCCTATGCCCTTTCTGCTGCACCCTGTGGATTTCCATACTGTGTACTTGGTTTGTGTTTGCTGACCTTTCTCCCACGACTCACTTTGCAGTTCCCTGCCCCAGAGCCTTTGCATATAATGGGGCTTTTTGTTTGCTTGTTTAGCTAAAACTCATTTGCCAGGCATCATTCTAAGCATTTATTTAATCCTCACCATAAGCCTATGTTTACAAATGAGGAAACTGAGACGAGAGGTTAGTCAACTTGTCCAAGATCATACAGCTGGTTAGTGACAGGGCTGGGATTTGAACCCAATCAGCCTGGCTTAAGGGTCAACCCTATATAGTACTTCCCTCTGTCCTGAAGGTGCTACCCCACTCCCACTACTGGCCCCTCCTCTGCCTTTGCAGGAATAACTCCTACCGACCCTGCCTTTGCTGAAATATCACCTCCTGCAGGAGACCCTCCGTGACTGCTCAGCCTAAATTACATATCCCACCCCTGCCAGAGGAATAATCACTCACCCTACTCTTTACTGTCTTTCAGAGCTGAATCCAGTTTGTTATTCTCTATTTATATGCTCATTTGTCTTCTGCATTGGGCAGTGCATTCCAGGAGGGCAAGGACCATTTTCCTACCCCAAGCATCTAGCAACAGACACATGGTAGGTCTTCAATAAATATTTGTTGAAGGACAGAATAAGGGAAAGGAGGTAAGGGGGGAGATTAGCAGCCCCCTAAGGACAGGAGCTGCCCCGACAGTGTTTTATTGTCCCAAGAGCCTGGCCCAGGGTCTCCAGGCATACAAAAGGGCTCTCAGTAATTGCTGACTGACTACATCAGCAAAGTGGCCGACCCACGCCCTTTGGGCCCAGGGCTGTGGACAGCCAGATGGAACAGGGCTGGGACCCAGCTTTCTACAGCCATCAGCCTTTCCTCTCCCCCCACACCTGACCCCTCCCTTCTCCCTTCTTATTCTCCTTTCTGAGATGTAGCAGTGAAATGATTTTTCTACTTGAGCAGTTTTCAATTTAGATTAAGAAAAATGTGGTTTGCAGTCACTCGGCAAAAGGCCCTGGCAGCCCTGTCCCTTCAGGGACTGGGGCTTTCTCAGCCATTGACAGCAGAGCTGGTTCTGGAGTGGGGGAAATGTGGAGGGGACTTCCCAGTCCCTCTGTGTCTCCTGCTGACATTCATCCTCACAACTTGGCCTCCTCCTGCCTTCTTGGGTAAGGGACCAGGATCTGGAACCAGACGGAATTGAGTGGGTTCAGGCTCTAACCCATGTATACTGTGTGACCTTAGGCAGGTTCTGTGCCTCTCTGAGTCTTCTTGTTTCATCCATAAAGTGGGTCAACGGTAAGCCCTCTAATTTGGTCCCTGCCTCCCACCCAGATCAAAAGGCTCCTTCTTAGCCTTCCAGACTGTAAAGAACAAATAGGACAACACAAGGACGTTTAGCTGGGATATGCCAAGGTTGACAGACCCTCAGAAACCCCAGGGCCAGAGCAGAAAGCAGGAGAGACAGGCTGATGGTAAGGGAGGCTGGACCAGCCCAAGAATAGATGGAAGTTTCCAAGGAGGCCCTCAAGGAGCCAGAGGTTAACTAGGGCCAAAGACAAGGGCATCCATGTGGGGCAGGGGCAGAGGAGGAAGGAGGCAGAACTCTGGGACCACTTAACTCCTTCCTAATTCTGAAATCTTTATGCCTGGGATAGATTTCGCCCTGTTTGTTAATGTTGCCTTTCAATATGGAAGTGCTTTTGTTCATGTGGGTAAATAAAGGGCATGTATTAACCCTAGTTAATGGTACCAATTCTGGAGTCAGGCATACCTGGGTCTCATTTCCTGCCCCTCCCCTCAGTAGCTGTGTGATGTTAGGCAAGTTACTGAACTTCTCTGAACCCCTCCAAAATATTCAATACATAATTTTCACACTGCTCTGTTTCTTAGGTTTTGTGGGGTTTTTTGTAAATCAACTTTACTGAGGTGTAACTTACAAATGATACGATGTACCCATTTTAAGTGTACATTTCCATGAGTTTTGACAAATGTATACACCCATGTAACCACACTATGATCAAGAAACTGAACATCTTTATTATCCTAAAAAAGTCCTTTTGTGTCCCTCCTCAGTCTTTCTGTTGTTTTTAATGTAAAAATAATAGGTTCTCCAGGCCCCATGATAACAAATCTTGGCATCAAAATAAATATCCCAGGAAGGTTGCGGTATTTGCACTGTGACTCTGCCTACCTGCTCCTCACCCCCACCCTAATACACACACTGTCAGGTAGCCCCAGGGATGCTTGATTCAAGCCCAGCACCACAGTATTCTAGGTGGATTCCCACCCCGCCGACTGCCAGTGGTGAGCCATTAGACAGCCCATCCTCCCTCCACAGACAACCAGCTGGCAGCTGGCCTCTCCGGGGCCACTCGCATGTGTCTTTCTAGCTGACACCTCCAGGAGTCATGAGCTGCTCCAGGGAGGACACGTGGCTGCCACCTGTCATCCACCACTGCGTCTTCAGTGCCCTGGAAGGGACTGGCGCACAGTAGGTGCTCAATAACTAGGTATAGAATGAATGAATGAGAAGGGGGGCTGCCAGCCGGGGGACCCCCTGAGAAGGAGTGAGGATCACCGTACACCTAACCAAGCGTTTCCCAAACATCTTCAAGCCCATCTTTCACAAATACCAGGCACTATTATTTAATATTCGTTAAACTGGCTCAATTAGTTTTTATTCTCTTTGTGTTTGCTTTGCCTTAAGCTACCATGAAATCATGGTTTGATTTGATATGTATATGTAACTTTTAATTTTAATACAATTTTTTTTTTGGCTGTGCCGTGCGGCTTGTGGGATCTTATTTCCCTGACTGGGGATAGAAGCCGGGCCCTCAAAAGTGAAAGTGCGGAGTCCTAACCACTGGACCGCCAGGGAATTCCCTAATATGATTTTAAACTTTACAGAAAAGTTGTAAAGAACATCCATACAGAGTTTTTTCACCCAGATTCACCAGTAATATACATTTTGCCCCATTTGATTTATCATTCTCTCTCTCACATACAGCTATGCATGCGTAAGTATATATACATATATACATATATATGCATAGTTCTGTATTTTTCTAATACACCTTAATGTAAACACTATACTACATTGTATCAAAAAAGAGATACTTGTTGCCCTCATTACCAGGTGCCTCCCTGCAAAGGGTTGCTCCTCCTACCTCATTGCCATCAGGTTTGGCCACATGGCTTGCTTTGCCTAATGAAATGTAAGCAGAACTGTGCGCGTCTTCTCTGAATGGAAGCTTTAAAGCCCTCATGTGGTTCTGCCATTGTTCTTTTCCTGCTGCCATGTAACCAGCAGCATTGTAGTCAGGGGTTGCCCCTTTAGCCTGGTCCTCAGAATGATGATACAGAGTAGAATCAAAGCAGACCCGTGGCCGACACGCAGTGTGAACAAAAAATAAAACCTTATTGTTGAAAGCCATTGAGATTTGGGGGAGGGTCATTTGTCACCACAGCACGACATTATTTAAGCTGACTGATATAAATGCATCACTATTAAAATGAAGAATGTTTCTGTACCACCTACAAATACACAGCAAATTCAAATGTCGTGTTGGCCATGGTGACCCCAAATAGCCCATGTAATAAAGAAGGAAACTGAGGCTCATGATGGCTAAGTCGTTTGCCTAAATTCTCTCAGCTAGGGAAGGTGGGAAAGAAGATTCTGGGTACTGCTGTCTGGGGCTCAGTTAAGGGAGAGGCAATGGAATTGTCCTTTGGCAAAACAGCTCTGTCAGGGATATCTCTCCTGGACAATCTTCTCTCCTTTCAGAACCCCTTTCTTCTGCTCCTTGTGCCCCAAGACCACCAGAAGCCCCTCCTGGCCCCATTCCTGGCCCCATTCTTCTCACAGCTGAATGCGAGGTGATTCCCTTTAAGGAGTTAGCTGCTAACTAAAGGTGTTAACTGCTAATGAAAGCGCCAGCACTAACTAAGGTATTAGCTAGTGAGCATTAACACCTCTCGAGGTGTTGGCATATTAATAAGGAGCTTCAGGAAGGCCCAAACGAGTTCAAGAATCAAGGGAACAGAGCTCAAAACGTGGCAGAATAATTTGGTTCTACAATTCTTCCTGTCCCTGTTACAAGCTGGGCCCTGAGCTAAGACCTGCAGCTAACATGTTGCATATACACAAGGCTTTACAGTATACACAACACTCGACAGTCTGCAAAGCACTTAACAGTTTACAAAGCACTTCCTTATCCATCATCTCCCTTGCTCTTCACATCAGCCCAGCGAGGTAAGCTTTGCTATCCCCAATTTGCCAATGAGGGAGCTGAGGTTCAGAAAAGGGGAGTGACTTATTCAAGGTCGCAGGCTGGTGAGTAAGGGGACTGGGCTTGCCTCCAGGACTGTCAGGCTCCCAGCATGGTGATCCTCTCATGGACCCCAAACCCCTAACACAAGTGAAGCAGTAGCAAATGGGAGCCAGAGCATTTCAGCTCACATCTGCCTTCTTCCTGGGCCTATGGTTGACTGTGACCCCAAGGCGTCAGGGCCAAGGCCAGGCTAGTTCTTGGAATACTCATGCCTATAGGGGCCCCCTTTTCTGCTAACTTCTATTCACCTTTCAACTCCTTTCTCAGCAACACCTCCTCCTGGAAGCCTTCCCAGATGGTCATGGGCAGTCTCTCTTCAAACTCCCAATATATAGGGCATATCTTGATCCTACACATTGCATTAGAAAGATCTCTTTACAGATTGGAGAAATCTCTGTATCTCTGTGCCACGCATGCAGCACAGAATGGAAGAAGATGACATAAATGGTTGTTTTTTTGGTTTGGTTTGGTTTGGTTTTTTAGTATGTATGTATTTTGGCTGTGCCGGGTCTTAATTGTGGCATGCAGACTCTTAGTGGGGGCATGCGGGATCTAGTTCCCCGACCAGGGATCGAACCAGGGCCCCCCACAGTGGGAGGGCAGGGTCTTACCCACTGAACCACCAGGGAAGTCCCCATAAATGGTTGTTGAATGAATGAATGACTCCCATGGTTGGTAGAGAGAACTGACGAAAGTGAACACCATTGCCCACCCTACTAGGAACAGATTTACACAAAATGTGGTCATTTTAAAGTAAAACAAGAGATGAGCTATTCTCAATTCTGTAAAGCTTGATTAATATTTTACTATCCAGCAGTAGTAGTTATTTGTATCTTTGTGTGTCTCTGTGTGTGTGAGCATGTGTACAGGCTATAGCAGAAAAAAGAGAGGGAGGTTCCAAGGCCAAATAAGTTTGGAAAGCCCTGGGTTTAAGAGGGGTCTACTGCCAGACTTTTCAGAGCCTTTAAGGGTAAAATTTACTGAGCATTTACTATATGCCAGGCACTATGCTAAGTGCTTTACATACATTACCTTATTCCTTTATAGTCCAATCAATCTGTTAGCTTATATTCTACTAGACTGTAAGCTCCTTGAGGACAGAAGTTTGTTTGTTGATTAACTAACTAATTAATTAATTAATTACTATGCCCATTTGGTAGATGAAGGAACTGTCTGACTACAGAGCCTGGGCTCTTAACCACTGACTTGTTACTAGTCTTCAATGTGGTAACTAACGAGCCTGGCAGATCTGCAGGACAGAGTGCTTGCACTTAGCATTTCCATTCTTTTTTTTTTTTTTGCCATACGCGGGCCTCTCACTGTTGTGGCCTCTCCCGTTGCAGAGCACAGTCTCCGGACGCGCAGGCTCAGCGGCCATGGCTCACGGGCCCGCCGCTCCGCGGCACGTGGGATCTTCCCGGACCGGGGCATGAACCCGTGTCCCCTTCATCGGCAGGCAGACTCTCAACCACTGCGCCACCAGGGAAGCCCCTCCATTCTTGACTTGACTCTGAACCTTTTTTTCAAGAAGTGTCTGGAAGGACAGTATCTTGAGGAACATACTCTATGAAGTAATACTCTAGGCTCTGTAGGTTTTAAGGGCAGGGGCTATCTTCTTTGATTTGTCGCCCCAGACCATAGCACATAGATATTGGAGGGCAGGAGGGAGGGAGAAGTCTTTCTGCTCTTTGTACTTTTTTCAGGAAGGAAGGAAGGAGGGTGCTGAGAGAGAGAGAGAGAGAGAGAAAGGAAGAAAGGAAGGAAGGAGGGAAGGAAGGAAGGGAGAAAATAAATGGATGGGAGGGAGCAGGGATGGGCATATGGATGGGTGGATGGTTGGGTGATGAGAGTATGGATGAATCCGTGGATGAGAAGATGGATAGATAGAAGGATGGAAGGATGGGAGGATGGATGGGTAAATGAATGAGGGGCTGGATGAATGGATGGGTGGATAGATCGAGTATACAGGGACCGCGAGGTGCTGTGCAGTGGATGCCCAATAATTTCTATGTGGGTGCAACAAACTGGTTGAAAGAGGGGCTTGACGCTATATTCGAAGAACAAATTACATAAGTTTGAGAAACTAGCAGCTGTCCATGTGAAAGAAAGGAGAAAGGGCTGATGGAAATTAGAGAGTTAAAGCCCCACGAAGCCACCCCTTAGCACTCTTACTGCAGGTGTGACTGTAATAGTCTATAATAGCGAGATTCTGAAAATCCATGTCCCTAAGAAGATTCAAAGGTTTTAAGGTTCTGTGTCTCTAAGATGGAGAATTTAAGACACTGTGTCTTTAAGAGCTCTTTATCTCTGCTAACATAGTAAGAGATGTACTATGTGCCAGGCAATGTTCTAGGCACTTTACAAAGAGTAGCTCCTGGAATCTGCCACCCGTGGTGTAGACATTATTATCATCCTCATAATGAGGCATGGAGATATGAAGGCATTTGAACCCAAGAAGGCATTTGAACCCAAGAAGGCTAGGCAGCATCCAGAGTCCATGCTTTCAACCACCACACGATCTTGCCTCTAGGAACTGAGGATTCTATGCATCTAATTTTCAAAGATTCAGTGCTCAAGGCTTGAAGAGTCTTCAGTTCTGTGGCTCTGAGTGTCTCTACACGCAGGAGGCCGAGGCTTCCTCCTGGGGAAGGCATGAAGGAGTCTTCAAAGGCTGAGGGAGAAAGGGGGCCCCTGGCTAGCTCCTGCAAGCACCAGCCCTGCTGATGTCAGGGGCCTGGCTGTCACCCTTCCTGTTAAATTTGGGGGAAAAACACATCTGTGGTAGATACCAGGCACGAGGGTGTACCGGCCCTCCGCCCGCTCCTGGGCCTGATGGATGGGCTACATGGGGCTCCCCTGACCTGTGTGTGTACTGTTATCTGTTCGGCCAAGGGAGGCTGTTCATCATGCCGACAGTTTGACAAGGCACACCTGCTGGGCCTGCATCAGCCAGAGCTGCCAGCATCCCAGGAGGAGAGAGGAGGGGTTATGGGAGGGGTGGGGCAGGACAGACACAGAGAGGAGAACCAAGGACCCCACGACAGCAACATCCCTAGGCCCAGGATTGACCCAGAGGGTGGCACTGACTGTCGGGTATGATGCTGTTTCTGGTGGTACCATGGATATGCTGTGTGACTGTGGGCTAGTCACTTAACCTCTCTGGGATGCAAAATGAGATTAAGATTTGTCAGAAACCTGAGGCTCCTCTTTTTTTCTCCTTCTCCTCATGCTCCATATCCAATCACTAGGTTCTGTTGGTTTTACCTCTGAGTCTGTCATGGTCCTGTCCATTTTTCATCATCAGCCCCACTGGGACCACCCTGGTTCAGGCCACCATCATCTCTTGCCTGAGTCCCTTCTTCCTCTCCTGCCCCTGTACTCCACTGTCCACACAGGAGCCAGAAGGATCTTTATCACAGAATCAGATCATATCACTCCCCTACTTCAAACCCACCAATGACTTCCTTCACACTTAGAAATAAATCCAGGGACTTCCCTGGTGGTGCAGTGGTTAAGAATCCGCCTGCCAAAGCAGGGAACACAGGTTCGAGCCGTGGTCCGGGAAGATCCCACATGCCGCGGAGCAACTAAGCCTGCGTGCCACAGCTACTGAGCCTGCGCACCTAGGGCCCGCGCTCTGCAGCAAGAGAAGCCACTGCAATGAGAAGCCCGCGCACCCCAACGAAGAGTAGCCCCTGCTCACCGCAACTAGAGAAAGCCTGCGCAGCAACGAAGACACAATGCAGCCAAAAATAAATAAATTTATTTTTAAAAATAAAAAAAAAGAAAGAAATCCAAACCCCTTGCCAGGGCTCTGCAGATTCTGGTCTCCCCTCCTGTCCATCATCACATTGTACCTTCTTGCCCATTTGCTCATCAAGTTCCAGCTACACTGCCAAGTCCTTTCCCATCTCTTGGTCTTTGCATACGCTGTTCCCTCTGATGGGAAAGCTCTCTCCCCAGTTCCTTGCATGCCCAGCCAGCTCCTTCTCAACCACAGATCTCAGCTCAGTTAACACCTCCCCAAAGAGGTCTTCCTAGCCTGAAATAATATCCCAGCCTCTAAGTTCACTCTATCACAGCACCAATGTATGCCCTTCCCAGCACTTATTACAACCGTAAACTATGTTGTTTATTTATTTATATATTTATTTATTTTCTGTGTTCCCCACTAGACGGTAAGCTCCAAAAGGTCATGGATTTTTGTCTCATTCACCACTGTGATCCTGAATGTTTCCTCAGTGCCAGGACACATAGTGTCCTCCACCCCAGGGTCTTTGTACTAACTATCCCTCTTCTTAGAACCTCTTCTCTCTCTTCTTCCCCTATTTAACTCCTACTCATCCTTTAGATCTATTGAAGAGTGTATTTTCCAAAGATGGTCATATCCTACATGTTGTTCATAAAATATAACCTTGACACTCTCCCCCTTCATTTGGGGTGGGCTTATGACTTGATTATAACCAATAGGATGCAGCAGAAGTGACACTAGAACACTTCTGAATAGAGGTTGGGGACACCGACTCTGGAGCCCTGAGCTACCAGGTAAGCAGCGTGACTGTCTGGAGGACACCATGCTATGAGGAAGCTCAAGCTGGCCTATGCAGAGAGACCGCATGGAGAAGCCCTGAGAGTACATGCAGAGAGAGAAAGGGATACCCAGCAGCCCCCAGGTGCTCCAGCCCCAGCACCATCTGACTGAAACTCCTTGAGACACCCTGAGCCAGAACTGCTCAGTAGAGCCCTTTCCAAATCCCTGAGCCACAGAAACCAGTAGCAACAACAAAATCATTGCTGTTGTTTTAGCCACTAGGTTCAGTTGTCATGCAGCATCAATAACCAGGACAAGATCTCAGCTCAGGTGTCACCTCCTCAGGGAAGCCCTCCCTAACTAAAGGCACTAGGTCAGATCCTCCTAGTTCCATTTTATTTTTCTTCATGACACGTATCACAGTTGGTAATTATGCAGTTATTTATGTGATGGTTGATTTTTGTCTCTCTTTCTTCCACTAAAATATGAGCTTTGCGAAGGGGGAAGGGATCACTGTCTTGATCACTGCTGTGTCCCCAGGACCTTGAATAGCACCTGACACATAATAAGTGCTCAGTAAATACCATTGAATTGATGATTTCACTAAAATATCACGTTAGCCCTGAAAAGTGGGCTTTATTCTCTCCATTTCACAGCTAAAGGAACTGAGACTCAGCGATGACAAGTCCCTGCCCAAGACCACACAGCAGAGCAGGATCTTAGCCTGATTCTCTCTGACCCCGAAGCCAGAGCCCATCTCCAGATAGGAAGAGGAATGAGGTACTGGTTTGGGACCCTGGAATTGAGAGGCAACAGGGACCACAAATGTCGTTTTGTTTTACACTTGGAGGAAGAGAAGCCCAGAGAGGGGAAGGGACTTTCCCAAAGTCACACAGCTCATCGATGTTCAAGTTGGGACAAGACCCAGAGCCCACATTCCTAGCCTAGAGCTCTTCTAGCTACATCCTCAATGCTGCCCTGAAGACCTACCATGCAAGGTCAAGTCTAGACTCCAGGAGGTGACAGAGGCAGGAAAATCAGTTGTCCCTTTAAGGAAAAGAGAACCCAAATTCCTATGTACAAAACAAAGGGGACAAGAAGAGCAATTATATATGGAAATCTACTGTGTGTCAGACAAGCCTAAAAGATATTTCTCTCAACACGCCTATAAGGTATTCTTATCACTGCCTTTCATAAGAGGAAACTGAGGCTCAGAGAGGTTAGAGGACTTACCCAAGTCACCAAGCTTGCCAAGTGGCAGGGTCAGGACTTGAACCCAGATCTGTCTGTCACCAGGACTCCTCCCAGGATGCCATCCTTCCTTGACAAGAGCTAAGGGAGCCTTGAGGTCCCATAAGAACAGGGAATCAAGGAAGGCTGCATGGGGGAGGGAGTTGGGTCTTGAAGGAAGCAGTGTGATTTCTTTTGTTTTAAATATTTATTTTATTTATTTTGGCTGCTCCGGGTCTTTAGTTGCGGCATGCGGACTCTTAGTTGCAGCATGCAGGATCTAGTTCCCTGACCAGGGATGGAACCTGGGCCCCCTGCATTGGGAGCACAGAGTCTCACCCACTGGACCACCAGGGAAGTCCTGCAGCGTGATTTCTAAAGACTGAGCTGGGGAGAGCATTCCAGGTGGAGAAGGGGAGTATGGGAAAGGCTAGGGGTGAGACAGGCAGGCAGGTGTGCGGCTGAGGTTGGGGGATCCTGCTGTTCCTGCCCCTCATCGCCTCTGCAGCCCCCAGTCACCTTCCCCGGCAGCCACCTCCCAGCCCCCAACCTCACAAGAGTGAGGTTTATGAAGCCCATAATGTTGCCAGCAAAACAAGGACTCAGCAGAGCAGCTCGGCGCCTCTAATGGGATATTATTTATGTCATTTTCCTCCTGGCGCTGGAGCCATTACCGCACGGGATGGCGTTCCGTCACCCTCCACTCCCCCAGCGATGTTCCAGTGTCACACTGAAGGATGTGCGCTGCAGTCGTCACGGCTGGACCTGGGGGAGGGGGCGCTGAGTGGGCGATGGGGCAGCCCCCGACTCCCCACCAATGGGATCTAGCTTGTCCTGAGCTGCTCTTGGTGCCAGGCATCCAGCCAGGCATTCAGGATGCTCCCATGGCTCCCCACTGCCCTGCAGATCAAGTCCCATTTCTCCAGGCAACCAGTAAGGCTCTGGGCTTTGGGCCTTGCCCACCTCTGCAAACTCAGCTCTGGCCACTTGTGCATAAATTCCAGAATCAGGCCGACCCGGTGCCCCAGATCCAGTTTATGCATCTTCTCTGACTGACTCATTCCCACCTGAGCCCTCTTGTTCAATGGCAAGCCCTGCCTCTGCCCTTGCCTCATCGTCTAACCCAGCCGCCTGAGTCTCCTCTGAGTGAGGACCAGCCTTCCGTTCAGCATGGACTCCATCAAGCTTGCCAGGCTGCAGCAGCTGGACTTGGGTCCAGCCCAACCTGAGGGAAGCTCGGGCTCTTTCACATTCAGATAAAGAACCACGTGCAGGGCATGGGATCTGGCTTCCCCAGTGGCTTCCCAGAGATGCCAAGTAACAGCACCCCATGGAGTAAACTGGGAATACTCAGTCGGGAGAGAGGATGGAGCCACAGATGAATGGACTCTTCCAAAGAATGGAGGCTCACGTGGCTTGTGGATGTGCCACCCCACATGACCTAGCGCCCCGCTGCATTGACTCCAACCTGGGGCCAGCTTGGAAACATATCACTGTGTGTTTCCCTCCTTCTCTACCTCACTTCCCCTTCCCCCTCATTCTTGCTGCCCCAGAATCACACCCCCAGGAAGTATGTAAGCTTTGCCTCAGCCTTTGTGTTCAACCCCTACTTCATCACTTCTTGTTGAAGTATCTGAGGAAAGTTAAGGAACCTCTCTGAGCCTCAATCCCCTCAACTACAGACGGAGATAATAATAGTCCCTACGTCACAGGGCTGTTGTAAGTACTCAGTGAATGTCAGGAATGCTTGTTTTTCTTTCTGGGGCATAACTTGTCTTGCATCAGACACTGGTACTTGCTGTCTTCACTACCAGAAACACCCTTATGACAACCCATTTATCCTTTGTGCTTACCTTAGATATCAGCTCCGGGGAAGACACTTCCTGCTCTCTCTGGAGACTCCCCCAGCCCCCTTTGCTTCCTCTCTGATTTCACTAGACATCGTTCGTACTGTTTTTGCCTCTCTCATTAGACTGAAAACTCCCTGAGGGCAGGGCTGTGTGCTTTGCTTCCCTTTGTCCCCCTAGTACTTAACACAGTGCCTGGAATACAGGATGGGCCGGACGTAACAGTGTGTGCCACGCACTTTTCTCGAGTGAATGAATGATCCTACTTTATTCTCGCCACAGCTCTACTTTGTGTTATCATCTCCATCTCATTTTCTGATTTGTCCATTTCTGCTTTGATCTTTTAAAATTCCTTCCTTCCATTTTTTATGGATCTATTTTCTACTACCTTGAACGGAAGATTTAATTAATTTAATTTTTCAATGTTGCTTTCTAACAAATGCATTAAAAGCTATAAATCTCCCTCTGAATATTTTCTTGTCTGTATGCCACCAGTGAGGATATGACACGCTCTCATTGCCTTTCAGTTCTAAATGGCTTGTATTTTGTTTCCATTTTAGATAAGGAAATTGAGAGTCAAAGGGGTAAAAAGACTTGCCTGAGGCCACAAAATGAGAATGGGGCAGAGCTGGGATTTGGGCTCAAGACACTCTAGACCCCATTCTGTGTGTGTGTGTGTGTGTGTGTGTGTGTGTCTGTCTGTCTGTCTGTCTTTGTCCTTCAGTTTTCAATTAAACCTTTATTTTGAGATAATTGTACATTCAAATGAAGTTGGAAGACACAGTACAGAGAGATAACACGCACCCTTTACGAGTTTTCCCCAATGATGACATCTTGCAAAACTATCATACAATATCCCAACCGGGATATGAACATACAATCCACTGACCTTATTCAAATTTCCCCAGCTTTACTTGTATTCACATGTGTGTGTGTGTGTGTGTGTGTTTCATACAATTTGATCACATGTACCGATGCTCTTTGTATTGCAAGATGGTACCTCCTAATACATCAGTTTCCTGAGCATCATTTCTGCCAAGCTAAGGCTTTCACACTGTTCCCGGGAACAAAGCCACATTCTGTTAACTGTGTCCTTTCCTTTTCCCCTGGGTCTGAGCCTCAGCTGAGCTTCCCTTCAGAGGCCCAAGTCCTCTACAGTTGACTGTACTTGGAGCCCAGCCCTACACTTGGAGCTCTGGTGGCTGACAGTCAATGTCTCTAAAATCCTCTCCTCACTCACCTGTCCACCTCTCATCCTCCCCTCCTGCAGACCATCCCTAAGCCAACCCCTCCTTTTGCAGGTCACTTGTTCGTGGAAGGATGAAACTGGGAGCCTGCCCAGGGTGGTCTGGGGACACCTGAACAGCCCTGCCCACGTCAACAGTTCCCATGGGAGCTGAGGGTTGGACTTGACCCTCCAGTGAGAGATCTTCTGGTGCCACCTTCTTGTTTTACAGATGGAGAAACAGTAGCTGGAGCTACCTTACAGTGCATCTACTATATACCCGGCACTTCCACACTCATTACCATTTATTCTCATCGTTTTGCAATGATGTACAATTTATGGGTGAGGAACTAAGTTTCAGAGAGGGAAGGTGACTTGCCCCGGACCACAAAACCAATATATCGTGAAGCTGAGATGAAAGCACAGGGTTAGTGTAATTCCGCAGGCAATGAGGTTTCTACTACACTTCATTTTAAGATAGAAGTCGAGAGCATCTCAGACCCTGGAACCAGACTGCCTGTTTCCATCACTTCACTTCTCTTCTCTGAGCCTCAGTGTCCCAGTCTGCAAAATGGGAATAAGACTCCCTCAGCAAGGATTAGCCCCATATAAATCTAAATAGAAAACGAGGCCTCCAAGAGGTAAAGTGGCTTCTCCAAATGTTCTCAGGAAGGGGGTGGCGAGGGTGGGACTTGAATTTCAATCTGCCTGAATCGGGGGCTGAGTAATTTGACCTCCCTGACGCTTGGCCCTTTGAGGAGTCAGTGGGACCAAGTCTGTAGCCCAGAGAGGTTTAAGTAGGGACTGAGGGAAGCACTGGTTAGATCTGTGGCTTCTGGACAGGGCCTGACTCCTGATGAGACTTTGCCCCCAAGCCATACTCCAGGGGAAGGTCTTCAAAGTGGACAGCAGGTACCTGTTGGCTGCCCAGAGGCCCTCCTGTGCTTGAAGAAGCCAAAGGAAGGCCAGCAAGGAAACTCGTTGGAGAGAGGGCTCCAGGGACAGAGAGGAGAAGCCAGCTGGGCTGTGACCCAAAGACACTTGGCCAGCCCAGCCCTGACCCCAGGCAGAGATCTAACCCAAACAAGGCCTTTGCACACAGCTGTCCCTGCCCTGCTTCTCCTCCCCCACCAACTGTGGCATCCCTGTTACCTGGACCACCAGCCTCCTGCCCATGAAGGGACACTTTGGTGCAAGGATTCATGCAGCTGTGGGGCTTGAATCTCAGCTCTTCCTCCCCACCCCTGACCCCGGAGCTGGCACATCTCTGAGCCTTGGTTTCTGCATCTGTAATTGGAGAGAACAAGTCCCAGCTCACAGAATCCATCATAAAGATGAGAGAGAAAGGATGTAAGGAACGTGGCCCGTAGCAGGTTTCAAGGAATCCTGGAGCATCCCGTGACACCTTCTGCCTGTTTACACACACACTTAGGGGGAGATACTTTGGAGGATGGAGCCACAGCAGATGGGCCCTGTCTTCAGGAAATCCACGTGCTGGGGAGGAGGCAAGGTTTAAGGGAAAACACTTTGGGTTTGGACCAAACAGTCCTGGGTTTGAATCCTGTGTGACCTTAGGAGAGTTGCTTAACTCCTCTGGACCTGCTTCCTCATCCATACAATGGAGCTCAAAATTCCTCTGATATGGAGCATCCAGTGAGCTAAGGGAGCCGAAGATGCTGTGTAAACTATGAAGTCCTGTCCAGATGATAATGCTCACATGGGTCAGATATTCCGGAGCAGAGAACCGAAAACAGAAGACCTCTTTGGAGTGCTAAGGAAGTAAGAAAAGCGGGTGGGGGAGGAAGGGAGGGTGCTGACTGAGCCTCCACTGAGTACCAGGCTCCTTCTGGAGGCTTCATGTGGAATTCTTATAACTATCCAAGAGAAGAGGCATTTCCCCTGCGAGTGGTGGGCCTGATATAGAGTAGGGACTCATGGGTTATTCCCTTCTCAGCCTTCCCCCCTGTTTCAGGTAAAGGAGCAGACCCCGAAGGGAGAAGTGACTTGCCCAAGGTCATGCCGCTGGTAGGTGGAGGAGCTGGGATTTCCACCCACCAAACTGGGTGGATGACTGGGGTATCTGAGGGTCATAGATATTTCAGGGGGAGAAAGGGGACGTAAACCCTAGGTTTTTCTCCTCTTTCCTTCCCTGGTACCCTCTTGGGGATTGGGGTGGGCATCAGGGTGGGCATCCCAGGTGGCCAATGCCCATCAGCAGGGAGCCTGGGTCTGGTTACCACTGCCAGCCCCCAGCTGCTCCCCTGACATTCTGTTTAAGCTTTAACATCTCCCACCCAGAATACCAGCCCTCTTGTGGAAGCCCTCTCTGCCTCCTGTCCCCCTAACCCCATCCAGGCCACTTCAGACAGATGTTTTAAATCCCAGTGGCCACACTCCACCCCTGCACAGCCCCCTTCAGTGGCTCCCATACCCCCGGGACAGTGTCCAAACTCATCCCCTCAGCATTGGAGGATTCCCTTGATCTCACCCCCTCCACCTCCCCTCCCTCCTCATCTCCCACCCTACACACACACACACACACACACACACACGCACACACGCGCGCACACACACACACACACACACACACACACACTCACCAGGAGCCTGCAGCTCCTCCCACACCTCTGTGCCTTTGCTCCTTCTGTCTTCTCCACCAGGAGCGCTGGGCTCCTGGATGCCCTGATCACATACTGCTTCCTTGGAGACTATACCCTTGACCTCCCATGTCAGGATCACTTGCTCCTTCCCAGCAGACCCTCAGCGCGTGGTTTCTTCCTCTATTAGAGCTCACATAGTAGGAATCGTAGATCAATGGCCACTGTTCACTGAGCACTCCTAGTACCTGAGGCTATGCTAAAGCACATTTCAATGCACGCCCTCACTGACTCCTTACAACGCCTTCGACCATCCCCATTTTACGGATAAGGAAACTGAAGCTTAGAGGTATAGGAAATTCTCCCGAGGTCACACAGGCCAGGTATTCTGACTCCAGAGTCAGTAGTCATAACTCCTCTGTTCTGCCACCTTGCTGTGAGTTCCCCCAATTCAAGGGCACGGATGGGGACTGTGTGGTTCATTTAGATGCCACCAGCACTTCACCTGGTACCTGGAACTGATAGGTTCATTTATTAGCATCAACATGCTTTGAATGAAGTATGAGATAACAAAGAGTGGCCGAGTGCATACGTACATTCCGCACTTTATTGAGCACCGACTAAGTGCTGGGTGCTGTTCTAGGTGCTAGGAATAGAGCAGTAAGCAAAACACAAAATCTCTGCCCTCAGGGAGTCTGGTGAGAGGAGACCGTCTGCTGGGGAGAAACAGGCGACAAAAAAATAAGTAAATAAAGGATCACTATATCACATGGTGAAAAGGGCTGTAGAGAGAAATAAAGTCGGGGGGGTGACAGCATGAACACGTGTGCGTCTGTAGTGGAGGACAAGGGTCCCTTTTCTGAGATCCACTGGGAGAAGCTGATGTAAGAGGAGACAGATTTCCATTCGGGGGGTGAAGGGAAGCATGGAGGGGTAGGGCGGGAGACCCCCTGCAGCCTCGCTGTGACGGTGGCGGCACTAAAAGTAGCAGCGTGACGGGACATGGCCACCCAGTTACTGCCTCCTCGTTGGCCTTATTTATGGCCCGCACTGTCTTCACTCCTGCCCTCTAGTGTGGGCTGGAGGGAGGGAGGGGGTGCTGCTCTCTGCCTGCCTGGTGCAAGATGACCTTGGGGACAGTGTCCCCCAGGGTCCCTAGAGGAGGGGTGGGTTTTGGAACCTGGGTCACTGCCTTTCATGTGGCAGCCCCAATGCTAGGGTCACATCCTCTAGGAAGCCTCAGACATCTCAGCTTCACTCAAGACAGGGCATGAGAGGAGTCTGACCTTTACTGAGACCTCTGTGCCAGGCATTTCATGCACACAATTTCCCTCCACCCTCGCGATCATCCTATTGCTCCATCTTAGGAGAGGAAATTGAGGCTCAGGGAGGTTAACTAATGGACCCAAGGTCACACAGCAAGTACAAAGCAGATCAGGATCTGAACTCAGGTTGGTCTGATTCAAAGGCCTTCATTTAGAACTCTGGTCCTCAAGGTCACTTTTTATTTCTCTTGCAACTCCTGGCAAAGTCCACCGCAAAGCATTAGCAGGTTGCAGACGGAGTAGAGCAGGGTCTCACAGCAGCGTGGACTATGAGACCAGAGAAGCTTTGATTTCTAGTCCTGACTGTGCCACATCGTAACTCTGAGACTTCAGGCAAGTCTTTTTCCCTCTCTGGGCCTCAGTTTTCCCATCTATACAGTGGACATAATAATAGCTTTCCTCTTGACCTGTTGTTTAAGGGTGGACGAGATGTCAGGCAAGATAGTCTTTGGAGAAGGCACTGTCTAGAGATAGTTCAGTTATGGTGCGGTCAAAATCCAGGAGAGGGTTAAGGAGAAAGGAGCTTTTATTGTTCCAGCAGCAGTGGCAGCATCTTTGCAGCAAACTTCACCTGTTTGCAGTCCATTAGAAGCCATTATTGCTGTGTCTGGGGCAAATGCACACCCCTGGCCTTGATGCGTGTCTGACAGCCACAGGCAGCAATCTGGGGAGTAGAAGTCATTTCGCGGCACTTAAAGGGCCACAGGGGGCCGAAGGCCTCTTCCAGTGCCCTCCTCCCTCCCAACTCCTCTGAGAGCCAGAAGGCTGAGAAAGGGGCCCTGCCTGGGTTCCAGGTGCTCAGGCATCCCCCAGCCCTCTAGGCAGTCCCCAGATCACCACCTTGAATTTGCAATCTTAGTAGGGCAATAGTGAGTAAGGAAGAAATAAACAGGCAGCTAGGGCTGTAGGGACCTCAGAGAAATTGAGTCCAGGCCTTCCCATGTGTGTAGGAAAGGAAAGGACAAGCCCAATGTCAGAAGAAGAGAGCCAGAATGAGAACCAGGCTCCTGGCACTAGCCTAGGCTTTGAGATGCTAATGGTGGGAATTTCAGGCAGGGACCAGTGGCAAGTTGGCAGCAAGACTGGGCAGAGGGGAGGATTTTATATTGAGTTGCATAGGTGGCTGCCACCTCTGGCTTCAAGCAAAGCAGACCCTGGGCATGGGTGGCTCCAGGCCAAGCTTTTTCCCCCCAGCTTCTAAAGCTTGCATGAGAGAAGGAGAGAAGCTATAAGAGAAGGTGGGGCAGCTGCACGATGCAAAATCAAGCTTTTCTCAAAGCTCTTGCTTTCCTTTTCTGCCCAACTCCCCTTTTCTGTTTTTTTGTTTGTTTGTTTGTTTTGCGGTACGCGGGCCTCTCACTGTCGTGGCCTCTCCTGTTGCAGAGCACAGGCTCCGGATGCGCAGGCTCAGCGGCCATGGCTCACAGGCCCAGCCATGTGGATCTGGTATGTGGGATCTTCCCGGACTGGGGCACGAACCCGTGTCTCCTGCATCGGCAGGCAGACTCTCAACCACTGCGCCACCAGGGAAGCCCTCTGTTTTTTTTAAAATAACTTTTCTCCAAAGTATTTATTGCCCCCAGACTTTCTCTTCATTCCTCTTCAGCAAACTCTTTTCTCAGAAAAGAATTAAAATCTCATCCATACTCAAGTGTAAATGATTGACAACAGCTTTAAGGCAGTGGCAATGCCTCCAATTTTAGTAGGACTGTAAGAAAGAAGTAGGAAGAGAGCCACACATTCCCCCTTCCCCACCTAATTACAACCCCATCTTTCACTGGTAAACTCATCCTTCAGACCTATACTCAAAAGTCTCTCCTCCAGGAAGCCTTCCTTCACCTCCAGGCTGACCTGGGTCCCTCCGTTATACATCCTCACAAAACCAAGCTCCTTCTCTTCAGAGACCTTTGTCTTTTGGTGTGATTATTTGACAACCATCTGTCACTTGCCCTTGACTATGAGGTCCCTACGGGCACCTTTTGCTCTCCAAGGTTTTCTCCAGAGGCTAGTAACGTCTCTGGAACATAGGAGATGCTCAATAAATAACTTCAGAGTGGATACATGAATTATTGAGTGAATGAAACTTGAGGCAGCTATAAAGTCTGGACTCCGCCTTCATTCTATGAACAACCTCTCAGTGCCCTGAAAGCAGTGGCTCTCTCCTAAGACACTGTAGTGGATCTTTTTGGTACCCCATCTAGACCCCCTTTCCCAGGCAGGCATACCCATCCCCCTGCCGCTGTAGGGTTGGATGCCCCCTCAACAGCTGCTCCCTTCTCTGCAAAATTGCCCTCACTGACCAGGCCACCTCTTCTGGGAGGTTACACCCTCCATCTCCCTCCCAGAGGCAGCTCACAGCCAATGATGTGTGACAATGGGGCGTATGCTCCAGAGCCCCCCGTGGATAACCAGAGATGACATCTGTGCTTGTCCTCTTTCCTTTCCCTCTCCTGCTTCCCTCCCTCCTTTACTGGTTTTTCTTAAGGGCACTTCCTCAGTAAACCCTGTGTACTCAATCTTTCTCACACTCTGTTTCCAGGACTCTGACCTGAGACAGGCACTTGTCATCTTCCCTGGGCTCTAGCTTAACAACATCTCCCTACTGGGCAATTAATATTTATTAAGCATCTACTGTGTGCCAGCGTCCATGCTAGATCAATTACATCTAGCATCTAATCCTCAAAACCACCTGATGAGATGGGTCCTATTATTATCCCCATGGTGTAGAGGAAAAAACTGAGGGTCAGAGAGAGTACACAACTTGCTCAGGATCATACAGTTGATAAATGGTGGAACAGGGATTTGAACCCAGTTCTAGCAAGTGAGGTGATGACGGCTACCTATCACTGTACTACGGGGTGACTATAGTTATAATGGCACAGAAAAAAGAGAAATCAACATTGTCAGGAGTTGTGGAGGATCGTAAAGAAACCTTTCTCTAAGTAGAAAACATTATAGAGTCTTAAAGAAGATGTAGAGGACGGAGGGCCTGCAAGGCAAAGAGAACAGCACATGCAAAGGCAAGGAGGCAGAGATCGCATGTGTTTCATGCATTGATAGTTCCAGCAAAGAGTATGAGGTACATTGACAGGTGTACTGCAGATACAGGCTGGGACCAGATCTTAAAAGGCTTGGGTACTAAAATAAGGAAACTGGACTTTGTCCTAGAGGAAGTTAGATGCCACTGTCGGGTTTTAAGCAGAGGAGGAACATGTATGTTTCTGTTTAGGAAAATTACTCGTGTTCAAGATGGAAGATGGATTGGAGAGAAAAACCGGAGCCGCAAAGGCTATTTAGGGGAAAGAAGGCGAGATTGTATTTTAAGGCCATGGGGATACAGAAAAGTAGGTGAATTCAAGAGAGAGGGATCCAGGAGATAAAAATAGCAGGATTGGGGTCTGGACATGGGAGATGAGGAAGAAGAAGGAGTCCGGGATAATGCCCAGGTGTCTGGCATGGGTAGCACCACTTGCTGAAGTGAGGAAAAAAAGGGCAGATTTGGGTAGAAGGATGATGAGCTCTGTTTTGGACATGTCGAATCTGAGGCTTCTCCAGGGGAAATGTTCAGGAGGTAGCAGATAAATGGCCCATCTCTCCTGTAGCTCAGGGGAGAGGTGGGAGGTAAAGTTCTGTATCAGAAACTCTGATTGGCTCTTTGTGACATCATAGAAATGGGGAGTGGGTAGCAAAAGAAGCCCTTGACCATGAAAATATTGAGAGTAACTGGTCTAACCCAGTCTTTCGTGTTAAACTTACTGTCCCAGGTGAGCTTGCCAGAGTTGAATTCTTTCAACTTAAGCTCTTTGGACTTTTTCAAATTCTTTAGGATCATGAACTTCCTGATGTCAAACATCCCCTCACTTTATCCACTCCTCCCCCACATTGCCTTTCCAAAAAAAGAAAGAAAAAAAAACAAGAAAACAAACAAACGGTGGAATGGATGATTTGGGAGCTGAAAACCTCCAAATGGGGAGGTTATATCCTCTAGACAGCAGCATCAATCACCACATTTTCATTATTAAGTAACATCGAGGTATGCAGGACTGATTCTGCACCTTATCTGAACCTAGCAGCTGTGCCCTAAATTCCAGCTGCAGCGCCTGTCTGCAGGAATTCAGTTGCCTGTGTTTAAAATGAGTGTTAGCATCTATCATTTCCCCACACCAAATGGTTTTGTGTCGGTGGTTGGCAGCACTAATCCGTCACTGGGGTACTCCACTGCCCGGCTCAATACCCTCTTCGTCACTGTTGGGAGGAGAGGAACGAGAGGCCCCAGGACGGGGGAAATGTCACTGTGAGGACAATTGCAACATTTGGGACTCTTTCACAAAAAACAGGAGGGAGAGGAAAAACCATTTGTATCTATTACAAGCTCTGACTTCTTATCTCACTGATTCTGGGTAGTCAAGGGTCTTCCATTATCCATTCTTTGGGTCAGTATAAAAGTTGGTGGGACCTTGCCACAGAAGACAGCGGCCTGTGGCTCTGTCCGTGGTGCTGAATAGCTTTGGGGCTGTGATCTTTCGGCTCTCAAGGGTGCAGAATTGCAGCACATGTGAGCTGAAGAGGACCTTAGACCATCCAGTCTGGTATGTCTCAACCTCTTTGGGGATTCAAAAACCTTTTAGGACCCTCTAACCAGAAATATATACAAGTCCAAAATTTTGCTCATATATACCAAACTTAGCCTATTATTTCATGGGGTTTGTGGACTCCTGGTTAAGAATCTCAGATTAGTTTAAACCCCTCATTGTAGATGGAGAGGCTGAGCCCCATGGAGAGGAGGCCATCTGTCAAAGGCTTCAGAGTGAACAGGTAGAATTTTGGGTTGTGTGAATGAATCTCAAGCCAGTGAGATGTAGTTGAAAAAGGAAGGGGTTAAGAGCCAAAAAGATCTGGGTTTGAATTAGCTCCACCACTAATAGTTACTAGCTGTGTGGCTTGGGAAAAGCCCAGTAGATACATTCTCCAAAATTCAGTTTTCTCATCTGTGAAACTAGGTAATAATATCTATTTTGTAGGATTGCAATAAGGTTTAGTGTTAATGGAAGTAAGTAGCAAGCTACATTGGATGCTGTGATGCACACCCAGGTCCCCCTTCAGAACTGAAGGATTTTTTTTTTTTTTTTTTTGCGGTACGCGGGCCTCTCACTGCTGTGGTCTCTCCCGTTGTGGAGCACAGGCTCCGGACGCGCAGGCTCAGCGGCCATGGCTCACAGGCCCAGCCGCTCCGCGGCATGTGGGGTCTTCCCGGACCGGGGCACGAACCCGCGTCCCCTGCATCGGCAGGCAGACTCTCAACCACTGCGTCACCAGGGAAGCCCCAAGAACTGAAGGATTTTTTCCACCAATGGGGGCGTCATCATCAGAAAGTCACCAGCTGTCAGTCCCCTACAGGGATTGCCTCAGCTGAAGAGAGCTGCTTCACTCGACATAACACATTTTCCTGGGGCAGGCTACATCAGTAACTGGTTTATATGGAAGTGTAAAGGCCCGTCCCAACTCTGGACAACTGACATGTCATCCTAGCTTCAGAACCATCCATAGGGTTGGCTGAGACCTCTGTGGAGGCTGTATTACAGCTCTACTTTCCCCCTGTTCAATCCCAATCCTTTCCCTTCTCATGACAGGTGTTGACCCTAAGCACTCCCTAATAAGCACCCTGCATACTGAGCTCCATCTCTGAGACTGCCTCCTGGGAAACCCAGTCTGTGATATAGGACTATATCAGATCTTATTGGTTAGCAGGCTCTTGGGTGTTTTCCTGATGTTCTTGTTGCGATTTGAGTTTAGAAGCCAGTGCTCCTGACTCCCAGTCAAGTGCCTTACTGGGCCAAAAAGCTGTCAGTTCCAGTGTTTCCATTGTCCCATCCCTCTTCTCTCAGTCTACTGGCTTGGTGCCCCTTGGAAGTAGATGATACGTGGGCTACTGTCATTCTTTCAATCCAGCCCTCTGCCTCCCATTATCAAAATGTCTCAAGTTGACCAGGTAGAGATGCCTGGGCTACTCATGTGCCCCCGCTTCCTGCTCCACCCTGGAGATGCCCCTCTTCCCCTCTCATATCCACTTGGTCCTCAAGAGATACCTGGGCAGTAGCAGCAAATCTGCAACCAGAAAGCTCACATATTCAATATTCAGCCAATGGTTGATGAGCACATGCTGTGCTCTAGGGAAAATCGTGTCTAGTCTTTATCTTAGGGGGCTCCAGGAATAGATATAATCATTCATTAAGTTGGTTGTTCAACAAATATTTATGAAGTCAAGACCTCTGCTGTGCCCTGGGGAGATACAGTGAACAGGAAAGATGTGATCCCTTCCTTAAAGAGATCACAGCCTAGTGCCTCCCATTCCAATAGGGTTTTCCCAGGGTTTTGCTCTCCCTTAGTTGTCAAGGACATTTCCTTCTGCTAACCAAAATCCTCTGACTTTAATTCAAATTTGTCATGTGGTTATTTTCCCATTCACTGTGTCTTTTATCTCACCTTTGAGGAGACTCTTCCTCGCTAGGCCTTGCCTTTCTCTCAGCTTCTCCTTTTTTAAAAACCAGAATCATCTTCTTAGGATAATTCTAGGCTGAATCAGACTGACAGTAAAAAGGCCAAGGTCAGAAGACCATTCACCACAGTGGTTCATTGGCATCACTTGGTGACCAGATGGTGCTTGCTCCTAATCTTTGCCCACCTTCCAGGCCCAAACCCAGAGGGTGGGTGAGACTGCCCATCACTGGTTGGAAGCATCATTTTCCTTTACGAAGGACTGTCTTGCTAGGCTTAGTGTCCCTCTGCAAGGAATAATTATACTCCCTTTTATGAAGATTGGAAAACTGAAGCACAAAACTGAAAAATGACTTCACCAAGGTCATACTACTCTCCTGAGGTTGAAATTCTGCACTGAATTAAAAGTGAGAAACTGACACATGCAAACACACAGTCAGGAAGAGCAAGTGACTGGTGAGAGGAGAGGCGAAGACAGGGACTAAAAAGAAATGTAGACGGGCGACAGAATGAAGGGGAGGCAGAGGAAATGAGAGAAAGAGAGAGAGAGAATTCAGCCCAGATGATGACTTCTTTGCTTTCCAGAGGCATTTATCTTTCATTTGACCTTATAAGAGTCTATTTGCGTTGAGATTTTAAATTGAGGATTTTTTCTTTTTAAAAAGCATCCCTGCACAGTTAGCACGATTCTACATTAATTTCTATTCATGCCAGTGGCTTCGGTATTTATTCTCCTCCAAAATCACTGAGTTGGAAGGGACAAAGTGAAAGGCATTTGGCTTCATGTTTGTTTGGATTCAGGGCCTGAGGCCCAAGGGGTAGGGATGAGGTGGGGTGGGAGCTGGGTGTCGGTACATCAGGCTGGAAACTAGAGGGGGGGTGCCTGACAGTGTTATCAGGTACCCTACTTCAGTCCAAACCACACTGTATCCTGCATTGTCAGCTGTGAAGCCCCTGGGTGAGGGGGCTGATGGAGAGGCCAAAGCCATGAATCCCCTGGAATTCCACTATTCAACATTCTGGAGATGGTGTCTGAACTGGATCTTGAAGCTTATGGCAAATTGAGAGTCAGTGTGGCCAAGAGGTCAACTTTGGGCCTGGGCATCTGACTGCCTGGGTATGTGTCCCAACTTCACCACTTACTGGCTGCATGACCTTCACATCACCTCTCGACCTCAGTTGTCCTCATCTGCAAAATGGGATCAGTAAAAATGGTGACTGCCTAGGGCAAGTGTGAGGATTAAGGAAGTGACTGCTCCTGAAGAGCTTGGCTTAGTGCTTGGCACCAAGCAGGTGCTCAAAAAATGTTTGTAGGTTGAAAGAATATAGTTCATGCACTTGCATAGGAATTCTGCAGGCAGAGGAGGCACGGAAAAGTGACTAAATACATAGGCTCTGGAAACAGATAGACCTGGGTTCAAATCTGTTGTCTATTTTCCTGTTGACTAGGAGTCAGACTGCCTGGATTTGTGTCCTGGCTTCACCACTTTATAGCTGTATAACCTTGAACCAGTCAGTTTACTTCTCTGAGCCTCTGTTTATTCATAATGAAAATGGGGTTGATAATAATACCTACTTCATCATGCTGCTGGGAAGACTAAATTGGAACACACATATAAAGGATTTAGCATGGTACCTGGCATACAGTAAGAGCTTGACGAATGTTAGTTAAAAACAAAACACACTCTATAGATGGGAATTCACAAAGCAAAGAAATGCAGTGGCGGACTTTGAAAACAGATGGAACCGCAGGTGCAAAGACCCAGAGGCATGAACAAGCACAGGGTGATAAGGAAGCTGACTGAGAACCATAAGTCATGACTGGAGCAAAGAGTGAGCAGGAAGAGGCAAGCTGTAGATGTGGGTGGGGGTAGTCATGCAGGGTCTTGAATGCCGGCTTAGGGAGCTTTGACTTCTCTAAGGTCACAGGGAGCCACTGAGGGTTTTAAGTAGGGGAGGGACATGGCTATATCCGGACAGACTAAGCTCTTATTCCTTGTGGCTATAATCTATGAGGGGCTTCACAAGCAGGGGGAGATGTCTCACTCTATGGACGGGAAAACCAAGACCCCACACGGGGAAGGGTTTGCCCAGTGCCTAGGATGAGGGTTTGGCAGATTCAAGGCCAGAATCCTGGGCTTCAGCCCAATCATCTTTCTTCCCACCCTCTTGGGCTTGGATGAAGGCGGGAAAGGCCCAGCATCCAGGGACAGCACTGGAGCAAGGAACTGGGTGTTGCATAATAAACAGTGGGGGGGGGGACCTCAGTGGTAAACAACAACAAGCATTTAATTAGCTTGCAAATCTATGGCTCAGCTGGGGTGGCTCTCCTCTGCCCCCACCTCTTCCCAGGACCAGCAGGCCAGGCTGGGGCACGTTCTAGTGACAATGGCAGGAGAACAACCACACAAGTGTTTTTCAAGCCTCTGCTTGCTGCGCCTCTGCTGACATCCCACTGGCCAAAGCAAGTCACACAGCTGAGCAATGTCAAGTCAGAGTCACAGTGGGAAGTCATTGCAAAGTAACATGGCAAAGAGCAGGGACCTATAACTGGGGAAGTACTGAGGGATGTAAAGATTTGGAACCATAATCCAGGCTACCACAGGTGCTTTTGGAGGCTGTCCGGGGATCAGGCTCCCTTCTTGCCCTGAGATGTCCATTTGTCCCTCCAGCCATCCTCCCAAAAAAGAGATGGGGGGAAAGCCACAGCATTTCCTGAGCACATATGCCAAGTGTCCTGCCACGTGCTCTGCAAGCCCATGGTTCATCATGTACCCATTCCTCCCCAGCCTCTCATGTCATGCCCCACTCCCCGACCTGACCCTCCCCAGCTTCACTGTTACTCCAATACACCAAGCGCTCTAGGTGCTTCCCCACCCCAGGACCTTAGCCCATGCTGTTCCCTCTGCCACATTCCTCTCTCTCGCCACCCCCATGACTTCAGATCTCTGAGATACCATCCCTAACCACTGGAGCTGAGTCTCTGGTGATTCTCTATCACCGAAGCTCGTTTATTTTCTTCCTAACCCATCACTGTTTGCAAACTATGTTATAATTTATTGGTCTGAGGCATGTCTGTCTCTCTCAAGACTGTAAGCACCTTGAGGGACCTTATCACCAGTACCTGTACAGGACCTTCTACACAGTAAACATTCAATAAATATCCATTGAAAGAAAGGAAGGAGGGAGGGAGGGGGGAGGAAAGAAAGAGACCATGAGATAAGAGTTCTTTATGCCCATTTTACAGATCTCAAGAGGCTCAAATAAGTGAAGTCCCTTGCCCATAGGCCCATAGCCACACCTCTAGGAAGCTGTGATATAAACCCAGCCCTGGCAGACTCCCAAGTCTGCTCCTCCCTCTAGACCACTGATGACCAAAGATGACCTTGACCTACAAAATATAGAGTCAATTATGTAGTAAATGCCCCCTGTGCCCAGCACGGTAGCTTAAACAATAGAACATCACGGAGACTTTTGAGGTTCCCTAAGTTTTCCTCCGGAACTCCATCTCTCCCTCCCTGCCTCTCCAGAAGTAACCATCATGCAAAATTGACTGTTTAGCATTTGTATCCATGATTATAATACTTCTACTCTGGTGCGTATGTTTAAACAGTACTGTTTTATACACTTTTAGATTTTATATAAAGAGCATCGTCTTCTGTGTATCTTTCTGCAACCTACTTGTTTATCACTTGATATTATGTTGTGAGCTTCATCCTAACAGCTCTCTTTCATTCATTTGTGCGGTTGCGTAGCGGTCCCCTGTATGAATAATCCATGGTTTATTTATCTATTCTCCATATTGATGGCCATTTAGGTTGTTCCCAGCTTTCCGCAATGTGGAAACCTTTCTTCAAAAGAAATATTTTGTGGAAGCTCAACATAAAAAGCAGATAAAAGCAGAAGTGCTTCGGTTGTGTTGAGGAAGGGGCTGTCCTGAGGGCCTAGGTTGGGGTTCTGCTGCCAGGAGGTCTGCAAATATTCCTGGGGCTTCCCCCCCAGGCAGTAGGCAGGCGAGAAGGCAAGAGGAGGCAGGACAGTGAGAAAGAGGTTGACTTTGCCTCTGATTTACATCTGCAGATTCAGAGGAGGGCCAGACATCCTTGCTGAGTCTTTTCTGGGTCAATTCAACCTTCTCCCCAGATGAACACACGTGCGCACACACAGCTTTCCGTGATCCTACGTGTGCACCATGTTTGTTCCCACCTCTGTGTCTTGTTCACACCTCCTGTGTGCCCTCCCTCCCCTCCTCAAATCCTATCATTCAGGTCCCGGCTCCAGTCTCACCTCCTCTATAAAACCTTCCCTGATCGTCCCAGCCTAGGTCATCTCTCCTGGACAGCTCATCACCATCTGTGAGTTGAGACAAGTAAAATTTAGGCCTGTTTGGATATTTGTTCCTGGTAAGTTGAGGCAGATGTATTCCAAGCTGTACACCCAACAGCTTACTAGACTGCTCCAAGTTCAAAACCAAATACCCCAACGTCCCTCCAAAGCTGCTGCTCTTCCCCGCCTTCTGAGATCTCAGGGCCCAGCCCACTACCTGTCCCATGCCCAAGCCCCACACCTGTCCCCTCCCTATGCCCCATAGGCAAGGCACCCCGCCTCCTGGTAGCTTTGCCTCCTATTTCCCCTTGCCCCCCCACATGTCCAAAACCCTAGTCCAGCCACTGCCCTCCGTCTCAGGCTACTACAAACACCTTTTTGGGCTCTCTGCTTCCACGCTGGCAGCCCCATAATCCATTTTCCAGACCTCAACCAAAGAGATCTTTGCAGAATACAAATCAGTGTTGTTGCTTCTTTGTTAAACCCCTACAATGGCTCCTCATTGCTCCTGGGATGGAACCAAGCTCCTTCTCGTCACCTGCAAGTCCTGTGTGCTCTGGGCTCTGCTCATCTCTCCAGGTTCATCGTGCTCCCCACTCCTCCTCTCTATCCTGCAACCGCACAAGCCTTCTTGCCCTGCCTCACCTGTGCCTGGTCCCTCCACCCCCATCCCCAGCAGGCCTTGGCCATGCTGTGTCCTTGGCCTGGACCCCTCCTCTCTGTCTCTCTGCCCAGTTAACTCCTACAGCCATCAAGACTCCACTCAAAGTTACCTTCTTGGGTCAAAGTGGGACAGGACGGAAGGAGGCAGGGCACACCCTTAAAGAATGACAGAGTCGTTGCGGATACAACATAAACTGGTTAGAACCAACTAGGTCCAAGATGGCGGAAGATTCGACTTCCAGTAGACCTTGAGCCTCATTATACACTCATTGTATCACATTAGCATATGCTAAATGACACGCCCACAGGTGCCAGGACAGTTCCAAGGCTAACCATAAAAGGCCAAAGAGTGGGCAGTGGCCCAATTCCTGGAAATCTCCACCCCTTCTCCAAAATAGTTGGAATAATCCTCCCACTCATTAGCCTATGAAATTACCCAGCCCATAAAAACTACCCAGCCCATAAAAACTAACCACCCCATATTCTGGGGCCTCTTGCTTTCTGAGATGGCCCACACTCTGTCTGTGGAGGGTGTTTCTCGCTGGGCCATGTGCCTTTCAAGATGGACCGCATTCTGTCTCCGGAATGTGTATCTCTCTAAATAAATCCACTTCTTACCTATCACCTTGCCTCTTGCTGAATTCCTTCCACGTTGAGACATAAAGAAGCTGAGCTTCATTAAGTCCTGAGACCAGGTGTGTGATCTCAATTAAAAGACAGTGGGTTCAAGGGATTTCCCTGGTGGCGCAGTGGTTGGGAGTCCGCCTGCTGATGCGGGGGACGCGGGTTCGTTCCCCGGTCCGGAAGGGTCCCACGTGCCGTGGAGCGGCTAGGCCCATGAGCCATGGCCGCTGAGCCTGCGCGTCCGGAGCCTGTGCTCCGCAACGGGAGAGGCCACAGCAGTGAGAGGCCCGCGTACCGCAAAATAAAAACAAAAACAAAACAGACAGTGGGTTCAAGGGATTTCCCTGGTGGCGCAGTGGTTGGGAGTCCGCCTGCCAATGCAGGGGACACGGGTTCGAGCCCTGGTCCAGAAAGATCCCACATGCTGCAGAGCAACTAGGCCCATGCGTCACAACTACTGAGCCCACGTGCCACAACTACTGAAGCCCGCACGCCTAGAGCCTGTGCTCTGCAGCAAGAGAAGCCACCGCAACGAGAGGGCTGCGCACCGCAACGAAGAGTAGCCACCACTCGTTGCAACTAGAGAAAGCCAGCACACAGCAACGAAGACCCAACGCAGCCAATAATTTATTTATTTATTTAAAAAGTGGGTTCGAGTCCTAGCCTGTGGGTTCAAGTCTCAATCTGGGTTTTGCCTGGGTTCGAGTCCCATCCAAGCTGTGCGGTTCCAAAAGCAAGTCAAACTCCTATGACTGTGTGCTAAGCACCCGTGGACCTCTCCTGCATGGCACCTGTCATCATTGTAATTGAACATTTCTTTGTGTGATTCTTGGAATAATGCCTGTCCTCCCCTCTAGGATGTGAACTCCACGAGGGCAGAGGTTACACCTTGTTCACAGATTTCTCCTTAGAGTTCAGTTCAGCATCACGTTCAAAAATACTTGTTGAACAAATGACTGATGAGAGCTGTGCAGAGGCACGCCTCACGAAGCTCACAGAGATGGTGGAGGAAGAACTGGCAGGACTGGGATGCTGGTTGGATGGGGAGGGAGGAGGGAAGGAGCAAGGCAGAGGAAGGCAAAGGCACGAACTCGAGCATCATGGAAAACCTTATGCTTTCAGTAGGACCAGAGTTTGAATCCCAGCCTTGCTACTTGCTGGGCCATCCTGGGACGGTAACTTCACTTTTCCGAGCTTTAAAACAAAACTCTTAGCTGTCTGTGCCAGTGCTTCCCAAACTATCTGTGGTGAAGAATCAGACTGTCTTTTTCCAGACTGTCATGGACATTCTTTTGGTCTATGCTCTGATCACACATTTGGATGTTGCAACAGCATCGAATTGCTGTCAATATTTCTAGACACCTACTCTCACTGTCTGTCTGCTCATCTCATATCAGATCAGGAACAAATGGTTCTCAGATCAGCACTCGTCTATACTTGCTGTCTCCAATTGCCCCCACCTCCAATTCCCTCTCTCACTTTTTAAAATATTTTATTTAGGGCTTCCCTGGTGGCACAGTGGTTGAGAGTCCGCCTGCCGGTGCAGGGGTCACGGGTTCGTGCCCCGGTCCGGGAAGATCCCACATGCCACGGAACAGCTGGGCCCGTGAGCCATGGCCACTGAACCTGAGCGTCCGGAGCCTGTGCTCCGCAGCGGGAGAGGCCACAACAGTGAGAGGCCCGCGTACGCAAAAAAAAAAAAAAATTACGAGAAGAGTACAAAGAATGGCATATCCCCTTAATCAAAATTCCCCAATTGTCAACAGTTTACCACATTGCTCCACTTCTACACACACACATACACATACCATTTTTTTTTCCCAAATTGTTTGAGAGCAGGTTGAAGAAATCACCTCTAAATATCCTAGTGTATGTATCCTCAAACAAAGAACACTCTCTTATGGAACCTCATAACAACCATCTAAATGCGGATGTCAATGCTAATTCAGTATCATTGTCCAATCCACAGACCACTTTCTGATTTTGTCAGTGGTCCCAACAATGTCTCATTTTCTTTTCTGGTCTAAGACCCCACATAGAATCATCCATTCCATTTAGTTGTTGTGATGGTGAATTTTATGTGTCAGCTTGACTGGGCTAAGGGATGCACAGATAGCTGGTAAAACTTTATCTCCCAGTGTGTCTGTGAGGGTGTTTCTGGAAGAGATTAGCATTTGAATCAGTAGACGAAGTAAGGGAGATCACCCTCCTGTGGGCCTCATCCAATCCACTGAGGGCCAAACAGAACAAAAAGGTGGAGGAAGGGTGAATTTGCTCCCTCTGCCTCAGCTAGGACACCCATCTTCTCCTCTTGGACATGAACACTCCTGGCTCTCAGGCCTTCAGACTCAAATTGGGGCTTACACCATTGGCTCCCCTGATTCTCAGTTGTTGGGCCTGAACTAGGACCACACCACCAGCTTTCCTGGGCCTCCACTTTGCTTGCAAATGACAGATTTGGGACTTCTCAGTCTCCATAATTATGTAATCCAATCCTACATAATAAATCTCTGTCTATCTATCTATCTATCTATCTATCTATCTATCTATCTATCTATCTTATTCTGTTGGTCTGCTTCTCTGGAAACCCCTGACTAATGCGGTCATCATGTCTCTTTAGCCTCCTTCAATCTGGAGCAGTCCCTCAGTCCTTTCCTAACTCCCGTGACCCCTGGAAGAGGAACAGGCTTTTAGCTTCCACTATGACATCCACCTGACCAGCCACCACCATGAAGGTTGCCAAATGGAGATCCTCTATTTCCATCATTTCTTCTACACTGATGAGTTATCATTCTACCATAAGGGAGAGCTTTCCCTTCTAATCCTATTTGTTTATTTGTTTTGTTTTCTGGGTTTGGGTTTGTTTGTTTGTTTTACTATTTACTTATTTGTTTGTATCAGTATGGACTCATGGATTCCTATTTTATTTGATGGATTGTCATTTGTTACCATTTGTTATTCATTTTGAGGCTCAAGTTGCCCCAGGTGTCAATGGGAGGCCCTTCAGATTGGATCCTTCTTTAGTGTAAGATGGTATTTGAAAAACAAAATGGGGGACTTTCCTGGTGGCGCAGTGGTTGGGAATCCACCTGCCAATACAGGGGGTGTGGGGTCGAGCCCTGGTCCGGGAAGATCCCATATGATGCGGAGCAACTAAGCCCACGTGCCACAACTACCAAGCCCGCACTCTGGAGCCTGCCAGCCACAACTAGAGAAAGCCCACGCACAGCAACGAACAGCCAAAAATAAATAAATTAAATAAATTTTTTTTTAAATGGGGAATTCCCTGGCAGTCCAGTGGTTAGGTCTCTGCACTTTCACCGCCGAGGGCCCGGGTTCCATCCCTGGTCAGGGAACTAAGATCCCTCAAGCTGTGGGGTGCAGACAAACAAACAAACAAAGAGATAAACAAAAAACCCCAAATGACTGAGTGTCATTGCTTACAGGCCCTCTCAACAGAGCTAGGAAATATTATGCCACATACACACACACACCACGCGTAGCTATACATGAATACCTATATCCACATCTATAACTATCTATAACCATCAGTTCTTGTCAACACCTCCAATTCCAGCCTAATACCTCAAGTTTCTTTCTAGCTTGGGACACCTCGTTCCCATCATCCTCAATATATTTACTTGTTTACTCAGTCCCCCTATATGTAAACCATGCCCTGACCATGCCAACCCTGTCCTTGGCCCTGCTGCCTCTTTGGTCCCGCTGTCATCTTATAGCCCCTGGCAATGCTGTCCCCTCCAAGAGAAGGGAGGGAAAGAGAAGGGGGGAAAAGGAGAGGGAGGGAGAGGAGAGAAAGGAGAGGAAGAATCTTCCATTCTCTCCTGAGCTGCTCCAAACAAGCTAAATCCCCCTTTATTCCTCCAGAACTGCTTTGGTCAAAGTCACCAATGACCCCCTGACTGCTAAACCCAATGGTTAAGTCTCAGTTCTCATCTTCCTTGCTCCGAAAGTCACGATAGATACAACTGATTATGATCTCTTTCTGGAAACACTTTCTTCACTTGGCTTTGCCTGGTTTTCCTTCCACATCACCGGCTGCTACTTATTTGTACCTTTTGCCAGCCCTTCCTCAAATCCCCATCTATTCAGTTTGGGGACCCCAGGGCTCAGGCTTTGGTCCTCTTCTTTCTTCATCTACCTTCACTGCCTTGGTGATCTCATCCAGTCTCATGACTTTAAATATCATCTATGCCCTGATGTCTCCCAAGTCACATCTTTATGCAGAACCTCTCTTCCACACCTTTATAGCTATATCCATTTCCTGGGGCTGTCATAACAAATTACCACCAACTCGTTATTCTCCCACAGTTCTGGAGGCTAGAAGTCCAGGATCAAAGTGTTAGCAGGGTTGGTTCCTTCTGGGGGCTCTGAAGAATATGTTTCCTACCTCGCTCCTAGCTTCTGGTGGTGGCCAGCTCCTTGGCATGCCTTGGCTTCAGATGTATCACTCTGACCTCTGCCTCCATCTTTACATGGTTTTCTCCCCATGTGTCTTCACATCAACTTCACTCTATGTGTTTCTCTGTATCCAAATTTCTCTCATAACACACCAGTCATCAAATTAAGGGCCTGCTCCAATCTAGTATGACCTCATCTTAACTTGATTACACCTGCAAAGACCCTATTTCCAAATAAGGTCATATTCACAGGTTCCAGGTAAACATGAATTTGGGGGAGGGGGACACTATTCAACCCTGTACAATGCACCACTCAACATCTCGCTATGGGATGCCTCAATACATTTCAAACTTAAGATGTCCAACCTGAACCCCAATCTTCCCTTTCTGCCCCTAAACCTGCTTCTTCCTCAGCCTTCTCCATCTCAGTAAGTGGCTGCTTCGTCCTTTCAGTCATGCCGGCCAAAACCCGCTGAGTCACCTTTGATTCCCCTTTCTTTCATCCCCCACATTTAATCCAACAGGAAACCCCGCTTGCTCTACCTGTGACGTGTGCCTAGAATCTGACCCCTTCTTCACCACCTGCCCCACTACCACCCTGGTCCAAGCCTCCATCATCTCACACCTGGATCATCTGTAACAAGCACTTTATCAGGCTCCCAGCTTTCACCATTACTCCCTTTGGTCCACGCTCCCCACACTAGCCAGAGTGATCCACAGGAAACACAAGCCAGACCATGTCACCCTTCTTCTATATGACACTCTCCCACGTTAGGTTGCCAGGTAAAATATGGGCTGCCCAGTTAAATCTGAACTCCAGGTAAACGGCAAGTAACTTTTATTGTAACTATGTCCCATGCGCTATATGGGACAAACTGACACTAAAAAATAGCTGTTCATTACCTGAAATTCACATTTAACAGGGCATCCTGTATTTTTATTTGGTAGATTAAACGGTCGTATCCCCACGGCTCCCATCTCATTCAGAGAAATACCCAGAGTCCTTACACTGGCCTCCAGGGCGCTGCATATTCTGGTCCTGCCCCTCACTTCCCGTCTTTCTACTTTCTTGCTTTCTCACCCTGCTGCAGCCACACTGGCCTCTTTACCAAACCTGAGAGACACCGACCTTACTCTCACCTCGGGATCTTTGCCTGGTACGCACTTCCTCTGAATATTCACACGGCTCGCTCTTCGCTTCCCTCAAATCTTTGCACAAATGCCGCTCCGTAGGGCCTTTGCTGACTACTCAGTTTATTCAGCCTTTCCTGCTTTATTTTCCCCCATAGCCCTTGTCATCAGCTGATATATTTTACTTACTTCTCTTGTTTATTATCTATCCCCTTGATTAGAATGGCAGCACCATGAGGGCAGAGGCGTTTGTCTGTCTTGCTCGTGGCTCTATATACAGAGCCTAGAACAGGACCTGGCCCACGGCGGAGCTCAATAAGTATTTGTTTAATGAATGGCTCTCAGTTTCTTCATCTGTAAAATGGAAGCACCTCCCTAACTCATGGAGTTATTATGACAATCAGATGAGTTAATAAAAGTAAAGTGGTGCTTAATAAATGCTCCCCCTGCCCCGCACCGCCTTCTAGGTTCCCTGCCAACTCAGAGATTCCATAAAAGGTCTCTAAAGAATTCTGTCTACTGTGAGTTGGCTACCCTTAGAGTCGTTGCTGTCCTCCTAGTGGCAACTTCTGGAATTACAGGCATCATGCCCTGGAAGCACTAACCTGTTATTAGGGACCAAGCCCAGCAAATCCCCGTTTTAGGTTAGCAAACATGCTCAGAACTCCTGATCAAGGCTCCCAGGGACAGAGCAGCCACCAAGTGTCTCAGAGACAGTTGCATCTCTTCCCCAGGCCCACATCTACCTGCTGCAGGCTCCCACTTTCCCCAGCACCTGCCCCTGCTCTTTCCTGGGTCTGGTTTTTAACTCCCTCTCGCCGTCCGCTTTTACCTTCGTTATCCTCTGCCTGCCATGGAAGGGTTAGTTAAGTGTTGGAGCGATGTCATTTACAGCCTCCTGTTGCTAAGCAACGGACCCAGGTGAGCCCTTGATCTTCTTTCTTAACCACTGAAATGTATCTGGTGGAGTGATGGGGGCCCCGGCTGAAGTATTTCATCCCCTGGGACAAGCTGATGGCCTGATGGCCCTGTCCCTCTTGGGCCCTGGACAGGACTGATCCAGGCCTCTGGGCCCCACTGCCCTCAGCCTCCCCTAATTAACCAGCACTGCTCAGGGACTCCTGGGTGTCCAGCCCCAGGGTACATATTCCCGGCAGAAATGAACCAGATCTGGCCCAGCCTTTGAGAGTCTCTCTGTCTCAGCGCACAGAGATTCCCAAGGAGGTCACTACAATCTGGGGTGAGTCAGATTCACTCTGCCTGCCAAGAATGCTCCAGAGAAGATGACTCTTTGAGTCTCAAATGAACAGGAGTTGGCCTGGGACAGCTGGGCGAAAAGGGCTTTCCAGGGGAGGGCACAAGCTATGCAAATGCCTAGAAGCAGGAAAAGCCCTGGCTCCTTTGGACACCAGCTCATGCCCCAGAGTGGCGGTAACAGAGGGAGGGTCTGCGCTCAGCCTCCACACTTGCTCTGTGATTTCAGCCTTATCCCTGCTCCTCTCTGAACCTCGATTTACATCCCTCAGGATGCAGGGGGTGGGGATTAGATGAAATCAGTGTTTTGCAAAGTACTATGTGCATGCTGCTCAGGGTAGACACTAGGTTTGGGGGTGTTTCAGAATAACACCTTTTTATTTGAATAGTTTTGAACCTACTTTAAAGATATACAACCAGTACATCAAACAACTGATGTGACATAGTGTCTTTAAATACTTTTATTTAAGTTTTTTAAAGCAAGTTATTTCAAAGAAAAATATTAACTAATAATACAGGTGGTACCTAAAGGGTGATCTGGGAATGTTCAAGATTTTGGAAACACTAAAGCAGTCTTTCTAGGCTCTTTCTACCCTGCCGTTCGTGCAAGGACTAATACTCAGTGCTCTCGGGCACTCTTTTTTTTTTTTTTACATCTTTACTGGAATATAATTGCTTTACAATGGTGTGTTAGTTTCTGCTTTATAACAAAGTGAATCAGCTATACATATACTTATGTTCCCATATATCTTCCCTCTTGCGTCTCCCTCCCTCCCACCTTCTCTCTCCCACCGCTCTAGGTGGTCACAAAGCACCGAGCTGATCTCCCTGTGCTATGGGGCTGCTTCCCACTAGCTATCTATTTTACGTTTGGTAGTGATGAATGGATAAAGAAGATGTGGCACATACATACAATGGAATATTACTCAGCCATAAAAAGAAACGAAATTGAGCTATTTGTAATGAGGTGGGTGGACCTAGAGTGTCATACAGAGTGAAGTAAGTCAGAAAGAGAAAAACAAATACCGTATGCTAACACATATATATGGAATTTAAGAAAAAAAAATGTCATGAAGAATCTCGGGCACTCTTAAACCACAGCCCCAGGGGCACGCCAGGTGAGATTGTCACCTTCATTTCACAGATGGGTCACTTAGGCCCAGGGAGGTTACTAAGCAAGTGTGTAGCTAGGAGAGCTGGGCTCTGACATCACTCATGGGTCTCTCCCAGCTCCCACCCCCAGCATATGTGTAAACTGTGAATTTTCCCTGAAAGCATTCAGGAGCCCATCTGCAAAGTCAGACATGCTGGAGAGAGCCCACCATGAGACTTTGGGCCAGTTGTTTCCCCCCTTCCAGACCTTGGTTTTGCCATCTGTAGTACAGGAGTGTGCCCAGTGAGATTGGGTGAGGGTCAAGGTCTTTTCCAGCTACGAGTTCTTGGAGTCAGAGTTTCTGAGAGCCCCTGAATGTTCAGGAAACTAGGGAAGGGTGTTGAGGGAAGGAGGCAGATGCCGCATCTCAGGCCTCCTTACTGTGCAAATGGCTCTGAACTGCAAAGGGCCCAGAAGCGCTTCCCAGCATCGCCTTGGGCAAGACTCCTCCATTGCTCTGAAGGATCTGGCTTGCTTGATCCTGATCTCTGGGGTCCTCTGAGGACACCCTTCCCCCCCTGCTGCCAGATATGGGTGCCTGCCTGAAAGGGTGACCAACCATTCAGTTTGCCTGGGATGGAGGAGTTCCTGGATTGTGAGACTTTAAGTTCTAAAATCAGGATGGTCCCAGACAAAGGCGGATGAGTTATGTCCCTGCTGCCTCTGCCAGGACTTGTGCTGAGAGCTTTACTCTCATCTCCTCCTGGTGTCCTTGATACAACCCAGAAGGTAGGGCTCATTGTTGCTGTTATTGTCTCATTTTCCAGATGAAAAGAACAGAGGCTCAGAGGGGAAATGACTTGCCAGGGTCAGAGCTGCCAGTGGTAGAGGTGATTTTCAAATCCAAGTCTGGAGTATCAGAGGTACAGGTACTTGACATAAATCCTTTCAGTGGTCCTAGAGTCTCAGCATTGGTCATGCCAGGGTGAAGTCAGAAAGGAGGTGGGTCACACGCAGCCAATATCAAGGCATGTTCTCTCGTGTCTCTGTGTCTAAAATGACATTGTCTTCTTTTCCATGAAGGTCAGAGACTTGGACTACGGTGCTAACCCCACACCTAACCTGGGTAACATTGAACAAATCACTTGCCTCTCTGGGCCTCAGTTTTTCCTATCTAGAAAATGGGAAAGTTATCTTGGATTCCCTTTAAGACTATAAAGCTATGAAGGGGCTTAGAGGTCATCAGATGGAATTGCCTATTCATTTTACAGATGAGGGAAATTGAGTCCCAATGAAAGAAGAGACTAAGTCTTGTGATTGCGCTTGCCTATGGTAGTAGAGAATGTGGTCAAAACTCAAAGAGATGGGCTTCCCTGGTGGTGCAGTGGTTAAGAATCTGCCTGCCAATGCAGGGGACACGGGTTCAAGCCCTGGTCCGGGATGATCCCACATGCTGCGGAGCAACTAAGCACATGCGCCACAACTACTGAGCCTGCGCTCTAGAGCCCACGAGCCACAACTACTGAGCCCACGCGCCACATCTACTGAAGCCCACACTCCAGAGCCCGTGCTCTGCAACAAGAGAAGCCACCGCAGTGAGAAGCCCGTGCACCGCAACGAAGAGTAGCCCCTGCTCGCGGCAACTAGAGAAAGCTCGCGCACAGCAATGAAGACCCAACACAGCCAAAACTAATAAGTAAATAAATAAAAATAATAAGTAAATTTATATTTAAAAAAAAACTCAAAGAGAAACAGAGTCAACGTGAACAGAAATATACAGAGAGGGAGGGAAGAAGAAAGGGAGAGGAAAAGGGGAAGAGGGGGAGAGGGAAAGAAAGAGACAGAGACAGAGAAAGACACACAGAGAGAAACAAAGAGAAGAAATGAGCGAGCATTTGCAGCTGACCTTATTCGGTTTCTGGATCTAGCCATGCCTGAAGTCCACTTGGGCATGAAGTGAAGCCAATAAAGTCCCTCTTTTACTTAAGCCAGCTTGAGATGTGCTTCTCTGATTTACAACCCAAAGAGCCCTAAGTAATGTATACCGGTTCCTTTATCTTTCCATTCAGGGATCTGGGGATATGTGTATTAAGTAATTCATTCATTCATCCATTCAGCAAACATTTATTAGCACCCACTATGTAATAAGGACTGTGCAAGGGGCACAGTGTGGATACAGTGATAAACAAGATACATGGGAGGCTTCAAAGGACTCACAATCCAGTTGGGAAGGCAGATAGGAAAATAAATTAGTGCAATGAAGTGTGATGGAAGTCGCAGAGAGAGACTGCGTGCCAGAGAGAGAGAGGTGAGGCACCGTAGGGGAGGTGGGGTGCCCAAAGAAGCAGGCTAAGAGACAGAAACAATGGCCGGTCCCCGGGACATGATGCTAAATGGTTGGGAGCGGGGTGGGGAGGTGGAAAGGAGTGAGAGAGGCAGAGGGAAGAAGAGGGATCTGAGTGCACAGCCGCAGCCGATTTGAACATGGATTAGTGCCTCCTCTGTTACTTAGTCCCCAGTGGACCTGGTGGTTTCCAAGATGAGTAAGACAGGATCCTTCCCAGAGTGGCAGGGGAGCCAGAAACCCACAAACAAGAGCACAGGGATAGTATAGAGGCTGGGACCAGAGGTCTGTCCACTGAGATACAGAGGGGGTGGCCAATTCTAACTGGGCGAGGGAATGTCAGACAAATTTTCTTATAAAAATCTATCTAAGTTGGGTCTTGGAAATGAAGGTGAGGTGATCAGGGATGGAGAGTGTATTCCAGGTAGGGTTTTAGGGGTAAGGGTGGGCTGGGGCATGCGGCTGTGAACAGAGTAGCCCCAGGCAGACAGACTGAGTGCAAATCCCAGTCTGAGGCTGCTTCATGTGGGTTTTCCTCAAAGCAGATCCTGAGACAAGAATTTACGTGCAAGCGATGTATCTGGGAGGTGACCCCACAACAGTGAGGGGTGTGAGACCGGGAATGGAAGGGAAGGAAGCCAGTGCAGGGAGTGTTCATGAGTGGGCAGCTGCTGTGGGCAACTGGACCCCAGTCCTGCTGGGGACCCTAGAGAGCGTGGGCAGAACAGGCTGCAGAACTGTCTCTGGTGGGTGGAGCGAGGAAGCTGGAATCCTGCCCTCCCTGAAGTAGGGCTGTCCCAGAGGTTTTAACTTCCTGCATGTCCTGCCTGCCCCTGCGTCCACTGCTCGCCAACTGTGTGAACTTAGCCTCTCTGTGCCTTGGTTTTCTGATCTGCAAAATGGGGCTGATAATGGTACCTCCTGCACAGGAATCATGTGGATGTAAAATGCTTAGCACAGGGCCTTGGAAGTGGCTCAGACAATAGTCACCATTATCATCTTTAGGGAACAGTGAATGGTTCGCAGGGCTGGAATAGAAGGTGGAGGACAGGAAGAAATGAGTCAGGAGGAGGAAACAGGGATGGAACAGGACTTGTCAAGGGCCTCGATTATCAGCACAGATGTCAAAGTCTGAACCAGAGCTAATGAGGGGAAGGGGCAGGACTTGGAGGCAGACAGAGCAGAAGGAGTTCAGGAAGGCTCACTGAACATGACCTGGGCCAGGCGTTCGTTCACGTTCATTCACAAAGAATGGCTCCATGACTTCTCTGTACAAAGCACTCCCCTGGAAGGTGAGTCCTGGCCTGCAACGATCTCTGAGTTTCTCTTGAGCAGAAATAATAAGTTGGGTAAAAGCCATCAGAACGGCCATCAGAACGGGATAAATGAGCTGAGGGACCTTGGGAGAGGGAAGCGTCACTTCTGGGAGGAGAGGTCAGGAGATGCTTCTTGCAGGGAGAGGGGGTGGTAAATAGGACATGGGCCTTATGGGAAGGACAGAGCTATGGACAGGTGAAGTGAGCAAAGGCCTAGCCTAAGTAAGGGCAGAGAGGTGGGAATTTACAGGCAGCGCGGAAGGAGGGGCACGTGGGTCAGTGTGACTGTACCTCTGACATGCAGACCTCACCGGGTAATCCTCTTTGGAATCAGAGTTCTTTTGTCATGTCCAATTCGAGACTATATTTGACTTTAAGAGTGTGATGGCACATGGTGCTGGTGAGGCTGTGAAGGAAACGGCCCCTCTCCCCTCCAAATGCCAGCAGTGGCCATTGTACAAACCCTACAGGGGTAGGTGGGCTGGTTTCCCAGAAGCAGGTGAGGATTCCTGTGCACATGACTTATTAAGGGAGTGCTCCCTGGGAGGACCGGGAAGGATGGGGGGGAAGCAAGACAGGGAAGGGAGGAAGCCAAGCAAGATGCATGTATCAGTTACCTATTGCTGCATAACAAATTTCCCTAAATTAGAATCTGAAACCATCAACGTTTATTATCTCATAGTTTCTGTTAGTCAGGAATCTAGGAATGGCTTAGCTGGATGGTCTACCTTGGGGTCTCTCAAGAGGATGCCGTCAAGGTGTTGGCAAGGGCTGCAGGCATCTCAAGGCTTGACTGAGGGAGAATCCACTTCTAAACTCATTCCTGTAAGTGTTGACAGGCCTCAGGTTCTCACTGGATGCTGGCCAGAGACGTCAGCTCCCTGGCACATGGACCACTCTGTAGGGCTGCTCAGAACATGGCAGAGTGAGAGATCTGAAAGAGAGCAGGGGCAAGAGAGAGCTCCCAAAACAGAAGCCACAGTCTTCTTATAACCTACTCTTGGAAGTGATGTCACGTCACAGTCTAGACTCAAAAGGTGGGGCTCACACAAGGGTATAACTACCAGGAGGTGAGCATCTTAGAGGCTGCTTGCCCTGGTGAGACTTTAGGCAAAACTCCAGCCTCAGCCTGGTCCCATGGGGAGCTCTGGAGTAGAAATTACATGTCAGAGTGTGTCCAGCCTCAAGACACGAGAACTGGGCTTTCATACTACTGGGCCAGTCATTGACTAGTCCCCCCAGGTGGGACTTACATCCAGGCATTTCAGTTGTTTTCTGGGTAAGGCAGCTCCAGTAGCCTATGGACAGGCCGCTGAAGAAAGTCACAGGTGTGAACTATTAGAAGTAAAGCACACAAAAGTTGGAGCATTTACACCAAACCAGTAAAAGAGATCCAAGGAGATCATGGTAGAGCACCAACAGTGTCCCCTACAAGGGGATCCTTCGGAAACATTTATCAACATAAAGAATGTCTGGGGGTTTAACTATCAATCTCAAATCTAGAAATTTCTCCTACAAATACACTGAAGAAAGAGCCGAAATATTTATTAGTAGGGTCTGGTTAGGTAAATTATGGCCCATTTACACACTGGATTATTATATAGCTGTTAAAAGAACTAATATGAAAAGATCTCCCAGACACATCACTAAGTGAAAAAACAAGGTGTAAAATATTGACTGTGTTGGAAAGAAAGGAATAATTTGTACATATCTGTGCTTGCAAAGGGATGGAAGTTTTCAGGTAAAATAAACAATAAATTATTATCAGTGAGAGGGAAGGCTGGGAGCCTGGGGTGGGAGAGAGAATTTTTCATTCTGTGTCATTGGTAATAACTGAATATTTAACTGTGTGCCTATATTTCTTTTGTAATAATTTTTAAACTAGTTTCCAAATGAAAGAGAGTGAATCTGGAAACTCAAGTCCCTGGAAGCCACATGTATGTTTATGACTCTTCTAGTTGCCTGACCCTGATGCTCTGAGAACCCAAGAGAAGTGGTTTCCACACCACCCAGCGTTGTCACTGGGAAATGTCTGGTTTGGTTCAATGAGATTGTATCATCTATCTAATTTGTTTCTGCTTCGTGTTTTATAATTTACTCCGAAGATTAGATTGCATTTTATATTTCACTCTAAAAAAAATTTTTTTTTGGCGGTACGCAGGCCTCTCACTGTTGTGGCCTCTCCCGTTGCAGAGCACAGGCTCCGGACGTGCAGGCTCAGCGGCCATGGCTCACGGGCCCAGCCACTCCGTGGCACGTGGGATCTTCCCAGACCGGGGCACGAACCCGCGTCCCCTGCATCGGCAGGCGGACTCTCAACCACTGCACCACCAGGGAAGCCCCACTCTAAAATTTTTATAATAGCCGTTGGCCAAAAGCATGAAAGATCTGATTTTGACAGCTTTGTAAATTACCAGCCTGCACCAGCCTGTTCCTGTCTTGCTCTGTCCAGGTCATCCTCCCCACAGCCACCTCCAGAGCTCTAAGGAGCAAATCCAATCCCACGACTCCCACAGCCGCTGAAAGCTCCCCAGGACCCCCTGCTGCCCTCAGCATAAGTAATAATAACAAGGGCATCCATTGCCTGAGCACTGACCATGGCCCAAGACCTGCTTTACATGGACTGTCTCTCTGAGTTTTCACAAAGACCCAGGGAGGCAGAGATCATCTGAACCATTTGAAAGGTGAGGAAATGGAGCCAAAGAGAGGTGACGTCATTTTCTGAGTTCACACAGCCAGCATCTGGCTGAGCCCAAATCCAAAATCCTATTTGGCTTAAAGGGCCGGATCTGGGTTGAGAAAAGCACAATCAGGGCTGGAGAGGTCAGTAGGACCAGATCATGAAGTGCCTTCAGTACCAAGCCTGGGGATAATGGGAACCAAGGAAGGGTCTATCCCGAATCCTCTAGTCTTTGTTTAGAACGAGCTTAGGTGCCCCCTTAAGGCCTTCATGGTCACTTCCCTCCAAAAAGTGTTTCCTGGTTTTCTAGCCTGTAGGTATTCATTCATTCACTTATTCATTCATTTATTCATTCATTCAACAAATTAATGTTCTAGAAACTGTCAAGTCTAGGGACACAGACCCACATCAGATATGGTCCTCCCTCTAGAAACTCAGTGTCCATCAGCAGCGACAACCCAGGGATGCATGTTTTGGGCTGGAGGAGGCCCAGGGGGTTGCAGGAGCACAGAGGAAATACCTATACAGTCTAGGGAATGGAGTCAGGGTCTAGGAAGACTTCCGGAGGAGGCATTGCCTCACTGAGCTCTGAAAGCAGCAGACAATGAGATAAAATGAGGGAGCGCGGTGGGAAGATGGGAAGAAAGAGCAAAAGCACATCACCAGCAAAGGCCTGGAGGAGAGATGAAGGGAGAGACTTTGAATTGTTTGCTCTCCATCCCCGCACTGTGCCTAGAACAGCATCAGGCACATAGTAGGTGCTTAAGATCTGTTGAGTAAATAGAGCATGGCACGTTCAGAGAACCACCAGTGATTCAGGGCAGCCAGACTATAACTTGCAAGGCAAGGAGAAGTCAGGCACAGGCTGGAGGGGTCAGATTAGGAAAGGTCTTGAAAGTCAAGTTAAAAATTGTGAGCATCAGAGAGCCATTAAGGGGTTTTAATTAAGGGGGAGGAGATTGCTTGGTTGGATTCGTTTTTGAAAGACCATCATGTGCAAAATAAACTGGAAGGGACAAGCCTGGAGGCAGGCAGACCAGGGTGGAGGCTGGTGCTGTCATTCAGATAAGAAAAGATGATTTAGAATCTTACCTTCTAACCAGCTACTACACCATCCACCAGCCTACTCAGGTTTATTGAGAACCCCAGAACCTTGTCCAGATCAGTTCCATCTCCGGGTTGGACTTTTAAACAGCACAGAAGGGATCTAGACATCACCTTCCTAGATCCAGGCACTATACTCCTAGTAATGCAGCCAAGGATGGCCCTCATGTCCACGTAAGCATGAGGTCTTTTTCACGCGTTTCTAGTTAACCGAGCTCGAGGTATTTCAAGCAAAGAGGAAATTGAAGGCATGAAATTTATAACAAAGGTGCTGGGTTGGGGGAGCAGAGGAAAAAAAGCTCACCCGAAGCTGCTACCACTTGGAGTTGCGTAGCCACAGCTGCTGCCACTGTCACCAGGCAGAAGCCGCCACCATGGTCACTACTGAAACTATTGGCACTGCTGGAGCCCATGTTAGTCAGGGGTCGACTGAAGTTGTCTGTTGCTGTCACTGCTACGTTTAATCTCCTGCCAGGACCTCCCATTAACAGAACCTACTAGCCCCAGCTGACGAAATCATCTGAGAAATGTAGGTTGCAGGCTTCTAGCCCTGGCAATAACAAGAGAGCAGAGAGGGGTGAGGTGGGACTGAGAGCCAACAGCAAATAGTTGGCCCACAAGACCTCTTCAGCCATCAAAGCTAATAACATAAGAACCCCTCTGATAACATCAAACAGCAGCGGATGGATTTATGTCAGTTACAGCACCAAGGTGGGAGCCAGACAAATCTTTGACATGGGGGAGTCCTCAGGACCAGCATTTTCTGACGTTTAAGGAGCAGCAAAACTCTTTTCCCAGCTGTGGCAGCTGCATGTATCCCAGAGAGCGGCTCTAGTTGAGGTCGAGAGGGGACGTGTCACCCACACATCCAGTCCCCTCTCCGCAACTGGCCCCCTCCTCACCATCGTCCTCCTGCCAAGCCCCTCAAGGGACTTCACATAACCACCTGACTCTGAGGGACTGACTTGTGTCCAGGTCTTAATTTATAAAGATGACTGAGGGACGGCATGTCATTGAAAGAAGAATTTATTACTTACAATTCCCGGGAGCAGGGAGCACACCACACCGGGGGTCCGCAACCCCTGGGCCGCAGAGGGTACCGGTCTGTGGCCTGTTAGGAAGCCGGCCGCACAGCAGGAGGTGAGCGGCGGGTGAGCAAGTGAAGCTCCCCATTGCTCCCCAGCGCTCGCGTTACCGCCTGAAACATCTCACCCCACCGCATCCCCTGCCCCCGTCCGTGGAAAAATTGTCTTCCACGAAACTGGTCCCTGGTGCCAAAAAGGCTGGGGGCCGCTGTACCACACCACACGGGGCTACACGAGGAAGGGCCAGGTTTGGTCAGGAGGCGGGAGCTAGGGGAAGACAGAGGCCACAGCCTTTACTGGGCCTTCTACAGGAAGGGCAGGTGGCCAGAGAAGACAGCTTATGACTGGTTACTTTGAATAATTCCAGTGGGCTTTGGGGCATAGGGGCTGTCCCTAGCTGTCTGGTACTTGGCCCTGGGTGGATTTAGGGCAGGGAAAATACTGGCTTGTTGTGTGAGGGCTAGCTAAAGGAGGTGGTTCAGAGTATGGGCTCTGGATCCCAGAGGAGCTGTAAACAACTTTGGCCATAGTTTGGCCCTGTGACTAATGGATGCCAAAAAGACAAATTCAGAATCTCAGGAAACGGATTTAGAAGAAAACCCAGTAGAAAACCTCTGATCTTGTCTTGTTTTCACACATACAGCCATTTTACAGATGGGAAAGTATAAAGGACCTCCCCAAAGTTTCACACTGAGTTTGATGTGAGTCGAGGACTTGGGCCACCCGTTGTCTCTCAGTCCACACCCTCTCCCTGACTCCTTCAGGCTGGTAAGTGTTGGGGCGTATCTGCAAGGCTAGATAAATATTTCCCCTTACATGGCTTGCCCTTCCTTCCCCATGCCAGCTGTCTGCACTGAGCCTCCAGCCCTGTCAGCTTTCTTGCCCTTCCCCAAACTAGCTGAGTTCCGCTGGGTAGCAGATGAGAAATCACCTCTGCATTGGTGGGTTCTGTATCAACATGGCTCCATCTCTGGGACATCTGAGTCCAAACAAGCAAGCTGCAGCGACACGCACAATACTGGACCACTGCTCACCAGGCCTTTCCTGCCCACCTCTCCTGGACCCCTTCACACACATGCACGAACGCGCGCACACACACACACCCCACCTCCACTGTGTTCTCATCCCTCAGACCTCAGTTGTAACGTCCCTTCCACAGGGAGGCCCCCCTTGACCACCCCATTAGGAATGCTGTCCTGCAGAATATGTCTCTCCCAGCACCTCTGTTTGTAATAATAAATACTGGTTGGTTGGTTTGTCTCCCCACTGGCGTTTAGCTTCCAGAGGAGGGAACCGTGTCTGTCTGATTTCAACTTCATCTCCTGTGCCTGAAACACATCAGGCGCTCGATAAATATGTTGAGTGAATGAGGGAATGAATGAATGAGTTGAGTAGATGAATGAGATTGGGGCTCGAAGAGGAGAAAGCATTCGGCACTGGCCGCCAGCTGCTGGAAGAGGCAAGGATAGATTCTGGGCTATTTCCCTTGCTCCCCTCCCTCCCCAGGAGCTCAGGCACCAGGGAGGGGATTCAACCTGGGTTGGGGGGCTCCCCTGTCCCCCACTACCCCCCACCCCGCCTGGAGTGTCCCATCCCATCGGAATCGGAGGGCCCCCTCAGCGTCCCCCCTCCACCAGGAAAGGACGGGGGCGGTCGCTCGCCCCCCCCCCGCCCCGCCCCCGGCCCCCGCCCCGGCTCCACACCCGGCGCTGCAGGGGGAGGGAGAGCGCGTAGCCCCCGCGCCCACCGATGCAGCAATTTGCAGCCCGACCTCAATTAGCCCGGAGACTAAGCTCGCCAATTACCGCGTCAATCACTGCGCCGGAGGCAGCGGAGGGAAGAAAAGGAGGGGGAAGAGCGAGGGGAGAGGGCCAGGCTGGAACAGCCCGCTTGCCCTGGACTGGCTGAAACCGGTCCGGGCTCCCAGGGAAGAAGCTGCAGAGTCCCCTTCCCCTCTGAGCCCACCTCAGAGCTCGGGTGACCTCTCTCATCACTATTTTGGACTCCCCCAGGTGGAGACTGGAGGGCCTCCTCCTACCAATCCCACCCACCTCCCCATGCCCCACTCCGCTCGGCCTCTGCCAGCCTCCGTTTCCCCATCCACTAGATTGTAAGCTTCGCGAAAGGGAGCCAGTATCTTGACTGTCTCGCACACCCTAGACACTCGATAGCAAATAAATAGTGACAGAAATAAAAGAGCAGATCTGTTATATGGAAATCAAAATAATACCACAGAAGACAGTTGTGAGCGTAAAGCAAGATGTCTAGAAAGTTATGGAGAATTGGTACACGGTGAATGCTTGAGAAATGCTGTTATCGTCCATTTAGTCAACAACATCTGAAGGCACCACCTTTGTGCCAGGCTCTATGATTCCATTCCAACAAAGTTCAAGAACAAGCAAACTGCGTCGTTGGTACTAGATGTCAGAAACGTGGTTACCTGGTTAGCCGACCACAAGGGAGGCTGCTGGAGTAATGGAAACATTATCTTAATCTAGGTGGTGGTATACATATGTAAAAGTCATTGAGCTGTACACTTCACGACCTGTATATTTTACTGGGTGTATGTTAGACCTCAATAAAAATTTTTAAATAGAAAAGTAACATATTGGACTTCCCTGGCGGTCCAGTGGTTAAGACTCTGCACTTCCACTTCAGGGGGAACGGGTTCGATCCCTGGTCTGGGAACTAAGATCCCACACGCGGCGCAGCCAAGAAAGAAAGAAAGAAAGAAAAGTAACATATTCATATCTCTGGGCACCTTACAGCTCTACAAGTCCCCTTCATTTAGCCCACTACCCCACACGAATTTTATATGGAAAATAAGAAGTCTTTTCTTCATCGAGATTCTGAAACACAACTTAAAACAATATAAGTTAAACATTGGGCATCTCTGGTGGCGCAGTGGTTGAGAGTCCGCCTGCCGATGCAGGGGACACGGGTTCGTGCCCCGGTCCAGGAAGATGCCACATGCCGCGGAGCAGCTGGGCCCATGAGCCATGGCCACTGAGCCTGCGCGTCTGGAGCCTGTGCTCCGCAGCGGGAGAGGTCACAACAGTGAGAGGCCCGCATACCGCAAAAAAAAAAAAAAACATTAAAATAAGCAAAGATAAGATCATGGGAACCCCAACCATCTCCTTTCACTGCCTCTGGAAAGCCTTTCTTCCCTGCTGAGCCCTCCAGGTATTCTCACCACCCCTGGGGTACTTTCTCAGAATAAGATGTGAATCAGAATCTGGTAGATTCAACAGAACTGCATCCTCTTAGAACAAAGAACAGTTTGGCATTTGGAATAGAAAAGCCTTGCTTTCCCAGCAACTTTGCAGAAGTGATTTATAGTATTAATGGGTGGAAACTTCACCTGGATTGACCCCCTTTTCACAGGACTAATTATAGATTTATTAATATTTATGGACCTCTTGTCACAGCCAATAGCTCTTGTTTGAGGACATTAAGCCTTATCTCACTAGCTCCAGGAAGGGGCATTTGAAGCCAGCTCTAATTGGGTGACCCACAATCAAGATAGAAGGGGAAAAGTGACAATAGCTCACCTGTTGCCATATATTAAAATACCATCTGCCCAGCTTAATGATTATCTTTAGAATTAATAATATTGCTAGCCCAGGTTTGGTCCCTAATAGCAGGAAATTGTATTAAATACTTTGCTAAGAGCAATCAGCTTTTTGATAAGGCTAATGGCTGTGCCCCTGGCTGTTTCTCATCTCTGAGCTCTCTGTTTTCCTTCCCCAGCAGAAGGCCACTTTGTCCATATCACTTGTCATCTAATGTCAGCATCACCTGGTGCTGTCTCCTGATGGGGCTCCCACTGCCTCTCTCACCCTCATCCAATCCATCTTAGGTGCTGCAGTGAGATTTATCTTTGGAAGATGCAGCTCTGGCCCTGTCATACCCCTACTCTACAATCTTTAGTGGCTCCCCATTGCCTACTGTATGAACGGGCATCTAGCCCTCCACCATCCAGCCCCAACTGCTCCATGCCTTGTTCCCTTTAAGGACCCAAATCTTTAGACACACTAGACAATCACTTCTCTGTTCCCAGGGCACACGACTGATTTCTGTGTTCAGAGAAGTAACATGGGTTTGGGATTTGGACGACCTAGACTCAGATGCCGGTGCTACCACTTTCTAGTCTGATCTTGTGCAAAATGCTCAACTACTTCGAGCCTCAATTGCCACATCAGCAAAATAGAGATAAAATGTTGTCTACCTCGTATGGCTTGTTATAAGGATTGCATGTGACCAAGTAGGCCAAGTGCTTAGCCCAGGGTCTGGCATACCTCCAGAACAGGTGTGCAATTAATGTTTGCACCCAGCCTTTTTCTAATTCTGCAACTTTACATCCGTCTACCTGGAGTGCAGAGGAGTGCGGGGCTTCAGAGCTCAAGTAATTGAGAATTCAAATTCAGGCTTGAGTGATCTTGGCAGGTATCTTAATCTCTCTAAGCCTCAGTTTCTTCATCCATGAAATGGGTACAATAGTCCTAACTAATTACCACTATTATGAGCTTTAAATAACATAATGCAGGTAAAACACAATACTATTGGCACATAGTAACTGCTTGATAAACATTAATTACATTGTTGTTGCATTTGCAGTCATCAAAGCACCAGTCCAGTCAAAGTCCTTCTCCTCCAGGAAGCCCTCCCACGCCTCACCCTTTTCTGACTCTCTCTTGTAATGTTTTGTACTTTCCACGGGTCATTTGGATGCCTCCATCTTTCCCTTCTGCCATCTCCCAAGTGGACTGAGTGCTCAGGGACTAAATCATTTCCAGCTCTGCACTCTCTCCCAAGACCCTTGGTACCTGGCATGAAGTCTGCCACAGAGCAGGCACTCAAATGTTGACTCAGTAATGACAATAATTATAGCTAATAAGTACTGAGCGCTCACTACGTGTCAGGCACTGTGATGGGTACTTTAGAGCAATGAATTCTTACAGCCATTAATTTTTAACATTCATAGCAATTAGCAAGTAACTCACTCCTATAGCAACTAATAGCGATTCATTCTTACAACCAACCTCCATTTGTTTGTCTTCTATTAGTATCTCCAGTTTATTGGACAGGAAACTGAGGTGTAGAGAGGTCATACATACAGTTAAGAAGTGAAGGACTGAGGGGTCAAGTGCAGCCTGAGGGCTGCCTGGAGCCCTTGCCCACCAACAACAGGGAGCTAGAGTTGGCACTATCTCCCTAAATTTTCTTGGGCAACCCTCGTAGGCAGAGCTGTGGTTTTCTTTCCCCAAGGTAGATACCAGTGCTTGCTATGTGCCCATCTCTATGTGGGGGCCTCCCCAACATCATCTCCTTATACTGAGTACTATTATCTTCATGTTATAATGGTGGCAACCAAGGCTCAGAGAGGTGAAGCCACTTACCTAAGGTCACACAGCTGATAAATGGAGGAGATGGGATTTGAACCCAGGCCCAGGGGGCTCCAGTCTACTTCACGATTGGTGGGCTCAATTAGAAGCATGAGGTTTTCCCTCCAGTTTCTGCTGGACTACAGCCCTATCCTAACATCTATGCCTCTTTCCTGGGACCCTGACACCGTGCTCTGTGGTCTGCAGCCCCTACTCTTGAGAGGCAGGAGAGCTCTGGGTCCTTCTCTATGCCCTCTACGCCTTCTCCTCCCCACCAGCTGGTGGTATCATTTTAACACAAACAGAGTTGCCTTCCTGGGGTTCAGACGCTGCCTTGTCTCTGGGCACCTGAGCCCACCTGGTCTCCCTCCTCGGGCCTCAAACATTGGGATTGGGAGTCAGAGGCAGGTGTCCACCTTGTCCTTCCTGGCAACTAATATGTATAATGGCAGAGAAATGAACAAAGAGCTGGGGGTGGGGGTCTGGGGAGGAAGCATCGGCCTGGGTGAAGCAGGACAGGCTGTCTGAAAAAGAAGATTGTGAGCTGGCCCTGGAAAGGGTGAATTCACCAGGCAGAAGAGGGAAGCCAAAGCCTTGGGGGCAGATGGAGAGGGAAACACAGGGAGGCATAACATTAACGCTGTCTTCCAAAAAGAGCAGGAGTGGAGACCGTGGATGGCGGAGGCCAGTGTCAAAGCTGGTGACGTCAGTTCTTTGGTGGTGGAGTGGGAGGGGGTCTGTGATTCCGGAAGATGTACAGGAACTGAAACTCACCCTTCCATGTGGAGGGGTCAAGGAACAGTGAAGAACACCCAGACCCCAAGAATAGCTGCCCCATATCACCTTTCCACTCCCTCCCAGCAGCTGTCACCAGGACAGTGATTAGGTGCTGCCGACAGGTGCCAGGTGGACTGCTGGCTATCGCCAGCGAGGCCCCTGACAGCCGCTCCAGCTGTCTCCCATCAGAGAGAGCACACATCTGAGACTAGCCTGATGAGGCTGTCTCTAGACAGGCGGCTGCAGAGGGAGAGAGAGGTGGGATACAGTCTGCTATTACAGTGCACACCCTGGCCAGCTCCCCACTGCCACCCGACAAGAGGCTCTTAAGCACAAGAGAGCCTCTGGGGGCCTTTCTCAGGCTCCTTCGACCTCACCGGCACATGACACATGAGTATGTACATGTACACATTCACACCTGATCTCGAACAGAAAAGCTGCCATAGGTGCACACATACGCACACTCATGCCTGGGTTCCTACACACTCAATGAACACGAACATGTGTGCACCATATTCACACATGTACGCTCAGAGTCTAAATCTGGGTTCTCTCCAAAACAGACTCTAAGACAGAGGTTTTGGATGCAAGTCGTTGATTTGGGATCGCAGGAAGCATAGTGCGGAAGACAGGAGGCAAGGACGATGTGTTAATGAATGATTTGCCAATGGAGGTCCCTGGGGCTCAGTCCTGCTGAGTTGGACACACTCTGGAGCACACTTTGGAATCGTGCATGGAAGTTGGAGTGTTTCTCTGAAACCCCTGTCCCTCATTGGCTGAGTGTTGCCCCTGGGCATTAACTCTCTTGCATTTCTAAGCTGAGTACACACCCTTAGATGGAGACACAGAAAGCCATAAGTGTAAGCGAGATCTGTCCACGGGAGACCTACAAGGCAGGCCAGGAATGTGAGTACGGCACTGAAAGTGTCCACTACACACAAGGTACACGACAACACATATGCTGTCAAAAACAAGAAGGCGGAGGGATAAAAGTACATAGAAAGCTATACTACCTGCATTTGTTCTAAGAGGCACATTTTAAACATGCTAACACCCCTGAAACTGGCATACGCCTTACAATTAAAATAAGCAGTGATTTTTTTCTCGGCAGTGAAAGCGCAGAGTCCTAACCACTGGACCGCCAGGGAATTCCCTGATTTGTTTTATCTTTTTTTTTTTTTAGTACATAAAATGATGGTACATATTATCATTGATAGAGTCTTAGATTTAATGAAATATGATATCCACATATGTGCTGCCATGTGCCTAGACTATCTCTGGAAGAATACACAAGAAACCGGGGAAACAGCATGGGAAGGATATTAAATTTTATTTTATAACAGCTGTACTGAGATATAATTCACTTGCCAGAAAATTCATCCTTTAAAAATATACATCCAGTGTTTTCAATGTATTCACAAAGTTGTGCAATCATCACTACTGTCTAATCCTAGAGCATTTTCATCACCCCAGAAAGAAACCTCATACAAATTGGCAGCCACTCTCCATTCCCTCCTGCTGCCAATCCCAGGTTACCATTCATCTACTTTTTGTCTCCATGAATATGCCTATTCTGGATATTTTGTATAAATAGAATAATGCAATACGTGGCATTTTGTGTCTGGCTTCTTACATTGAGCATAATGTTTTTAAGGTTCATCCATGTCATAATATCTATCAGTACTTCATTGCTTTTCCTGACTTAATAATATTCCATTGTATGGATATACCACCTTTTGTTTAACCATTCATCAGTTGATGGATGTTTGTGTTGTTTCCACCTTTTGCTGTTATGGATAATGTCGCTGTAAACATGCATGAACAAGTTTTGGTGTGGATATACATTTTTATTTGTCTTGGATATCCACCTAAGAGTGGAATTGCTGGGCCATATGGTAAATTCATGTTTAACCTTTTTTTTTTTTTGCGGTACGCAGGCTTCTCACTGTTGTGTCCTCTTCCATTGCGGAGCACAGGCTCCGGACGCGCAGGCTCAGCGGCCATGGCTCACGGGCCCAGCCGCTCCGCGGCATGTGGGATCTTCCTGGACTGGGGCACGAACCCATGTTCCCTGCATCAGCAGGCAGACTCCCAACCACTGCACCACCAGGGAAGTCCATGTTTAACCTTTTAAGAAACTGCCAACTGTTTCCAAAGAGGCTGCTCCCTTTTACATTCCCAGCGACAGTGTATGAATGTTCCAATTTCTCCAAATCCTTGCCAACATCTGTTCTTGGCCTTTTGTTGTTGCTGTTGATGTTGTTATTCCCATCCCAATGTGTATAAAGTGATATCTCACGTATTTCCTCTCTAGTTTTTATTATTTACTTCTGCTTGCTTTGGGTTTAGTTTTTTCTTCTTTTGCTAGTTTCTTATGGTGGAAGTTTAGGTTACTGATTTGAGAGCTATCTTCTTTTCCAATATCAGTGTTTACAGCTATAAATTTCCCTCTTAGCAATGCTTTAGATGCATTCCATAAGCCCATACGTTTTGTTGTGTTTTCATTTTCATACATCTCAGAATATTTTCTAACTTTCTTTGTGATTTCTTCTTTGACCCATTCATTATTTAGTAGTGTTGGTCAATTTCTACGTTTGTGATTTCTTAAATTTCTTCCACTGTTAATTTTTAACTTCATTCCACGTGTTCAGAAAACATACTTTGTATGACTTAAATCCTTCTAAATGTATTGAGACTTATTTTGTGACCTAACATATTGTGTATCCTGTAGAATGTTCCATGTGTACTTGAGAAGAGTGCTGTTGTTGAGGGGGAGTATTCTACAGATGTCTGTTAGGTCAAGTTAGTTTACAGTATTTTTCCAGTTTTTTATTTCCTTGTTGATCTTCTGCATAGTTGTTCTATCCATTATTGAAAGTAGAGCACTGATGTCTCCGTCCATTACTGTTGAACTATTCCTGCCTTCAGTTCTATCAGTTTTTGCTTCATATATTAAGGGGCTCTACTGTTATGTGCATGTGTGTCTATAATTATGTGTTCCTGACGGATTGACACTTTAGTCATTTAAAAATGATCTTCTTTGTCTCTAGTAACAATATTTGTCTTAAAGTCTATTTCTTCTAATATTAGGGTAGCGCCTCCAGCTCTCATTTGGTTCCTCTTTGCATATTATATATTTTTTCATCTTTTTACTGATAGAGTCTGTGTCTGCCATTTTGCTTTGTTTTCTGTATGTCCTATGTCTCTTTGTTCCTCTATTCCTCCAATACTCCCTTCTTTTGTGCTAAATAGATAATTTCTAGTATATCACTTTGATTCTCTTGTCATTTCTTTTATTATATTTTTGAGTTATTTTCTTAGTGGTTTCCCTGGTGATTACAATGAACATCTTAACTTAAAATAATCTAGTTTGGATCAATACCAACTTAGTTTCTATAGTATACAAAAACTTTGTTCCAATATAGCTCCATTCCCTGCCTCCTTCTTTGTACTACTGTTGTCATACAAATTATATCTTTATACATTATAAGCTCATCCACATAGTTTTATAATTATTGCTTTATGCAGTTGTCTTTTAAATCAGGTAGGAGAAGAAAAAAAGTTACAAACAAAATTTCATTTACACTGTCATATATTTGCCTATATACTTACCTTTGCTCTTTATTTCTACACTCTTTGTTTCTTCCTGCAGACTTGAATTACTATCTAGTGTCCTTTCATTTCAGCCTAAAGGACTCCCTTTAATAATTCTTATAAAACAGGTCAGCTAGTGACACATTCTTTAATTAACAAAAAGATCTGGAAATATTCCCCCTTCCTTTTTTTTTTTTTTTTGTTTGTTTGTTTTTGTTTTTGTTTTTGCGGTACACGGGCCTCTCACTGTTGTGGCCTCTCCCGTTGCGGAGCACAGGCTCCAGACGCACAGGCTCAGCGGCCATGGCCCATGGGCCCAGCCGCTCCGTGGCATGTGGGATCTTCCCGGACCGGGGCACGAACCCGTGTCCCCTGCATCGGCAGGTGGACTCTCTACCACTGCGCCACCAGAGAAGCCCTCCGCCTTCCTTTTTGAAGGGTGGTTTTGCTGGATAGAGAACTCTGAAAGTCAGTTCCCCTCTGCAGGGTTTGTTGTTGTTGCTGTTTGCTGTAGTCACTGCTGCTGTTTCTTTGCTTAGTGACATTCCTCGACTACTTTTGTAAAGCCTGTATTCTTTGTCATATGTGGTCATTGACGTCTCTGCTCAGTTAATTTAGTGGTCAGCTAATGAATGGACATTTAAGGCTTTCTTAAATGCTGTGAACCAATAAATATCACAGTCTTTGCCACGGGGCTGTGTGTATGTGTTGGGGAATTTAAAACTCTGTCTTCACTTCCTGCTTACACAGAGCCTCAGGTCAGCCACAGGTAAAAGACTATGGCCTTCTCATATCTTTCCTAGGCATGCACATGCACGTGGACTTCTAGATTCCCAGGAATATGTTAGAAATTTGCAAAGTCCTTCACTCATTCCCTCAATTTTCTTTTAAGATTTTTGCTTAGTCTTTTCTTAGCTCTAACTGAGGTAATGTTGCCTCAGACAGCTGTGATGTTAAACAATTGTCTCTGATTGTTGTCACAAAAGCCCTTGGAGGTAGAACTTCTGCATAGAGAGGGCTCTAATTCAGGACAAATAAAGAAATGAAGCTTTTGAGCAACCTGCCAGACAGGTCAAAGAATGACAGTTCTCTGGGAATGGAGCTTTTGGGGACCTCCAAACCTGCTCTGTCCTCTCTAGTGGCTGCTAGGCTGCTGGATTACACAGTTACTATGGTTGCAAGGCTGTTGGTTTTCAAGGCTACTATGGAGCTGGGGAGAGGGGATGGGATTAAAGCAAATTAAAACATCATAAAACTCACTGTTCTTACCAAAATTCAGCCATTTTTCTTGTTGTATGTCTTTAGTTAATTTCCAACATTCAAAACAGGTGTATTTGAGAGTTTTTCCAGCGTTCTCATTGCTTTTACGGAGGATTAGATTTTTGGAAGTCTTTCCTGCACCATTCCAGACGTCAGCCACTAGGACACTAACTTTTCCTATGTAACTTTTGCACTGTATGAGGTTTTTACCATGTTCAGGTATTAGCCAATCAAAAAATTAATATACATAAAAGCAAAAAATGGTATTTACACACAGGTACATGTGCACACACATTAATGCAGGCACCCATATGTGTGAGCATATTAATCTGTGACACATATTTGTTCATCCACATGGGGGAGTGAGAGGGTCAGTCTTGTGCTTCAGAAAGATCTCCCCCACTCTTGGTTCAATGTGGAGCATGGAGAGGATGAGATGGGAGGCAGAGAAGCCAGGAAGAGGCTGGGAGTCATCCGGCAACAGTGATGATGTGGCCTGGACTTGGTCCAGGGGGAGCTACACATGTCCACAGCTAATTACCCCTGGGCACCCCATGTATACACAGGCCGAGGCATATACATATGTAGGTACATGGTCCATGTGTTCAGGCACACATGCATCCTGGAACATGCTGCTGAAGTTAAAGAGGAGCTGGAGGACTGGACTGTAAGCCATAAGGGGACTTGTTGAGAAGAAGAGTGTTCTAGAAGGGAGGGTATGAGGGAGGTATGGTATTCCAGGCCTGATACCCAGGGCCCACCAGCCTCCCCTCTGTCAGGCTGGACCTGTACACCACATTCTGCTCTGGAACATCCCTTTCCAGCTATGCAGACCCCAACCTGGTTTTCCCAGCAACCCATCTCTGGGGCACAGCTTTAACAGTCGCTGGGGGCCCCTCCTTGGTCCCCCTGATGTGTTATCAACTCCTCCTGTATCACCCTAGGTCACCTCTCTTCCCTGTGAGCAATTTCTACAGATGAGGGTTATGTTTGTTTCTTGACCTCATCCACCCCCAGAGTTCATCTCATCTTCAGTTCCAGGCCACTCCACTGCAGGGAGCACATAGACAGAGGCTGGACGCTAGCTGGGTGAGGCCCCGGGTGTTACAGACACACTAGATCATCTCGAATCCCTGCTGACACCAAAGATTACAGGTCTCCTAAGCCCAGGATACTGCAATTCCGGATTTTTAAAAATACAATTTCTTCAGACTTCCCTGGTGGCACAGTGGTTAAGAATCCGCCTGCCAATGCAGGGGACACAGGTTCAATCTCTTGTCCGGGAAGATCCCACATGCCACGGAGCAACTAAGCCCGTAGGCCACAACTACTGAGCCTGCGAGCCACAACTACTGATCCCGCATGCCACAACTACAGAAGCCCACGCGTTCTAGGGCCCACATGCCACAACTACCTAGCCCATGTGCTGCAACTAAAGAAGCCTGCGCACCTAGAGCCTGTGCTCCGCAACAAGAGAAGCCACTGCAATAAGAAGCCCACGCACCGCAACAAAGAGTAGCCCCTGCTCACTGCAACTAGAGAAAGCCCATGTGCAACAACGAAGACCCAACGCAGCCAAAAAAAAAAATTTTTTTTCTTTTTATTATGAATTATTTCAAATATCTAAAGACTAATATAATGAAGATCAATGTACTCACTACCCAGTTTTTTTCTAACATCTTTGTTGGAGTATAACTGTTTTACAACGTTGTGTTAGTTTCTGCTGTATAACAAAGTGAATCAGCTATACATATACATATATCCCCATATCCCCTCCCTCTTGCATCTCCCTCCCACCCTCCCTATCCCACCCCTCTAGGTGGTCACAAAGCATCGAGCTGATCTCCCTGTGCTATGCAGCTGCTTCCCACTAGCTATCTATTTTACATTTGGAAGTGTATATATGTCCATGCCACTCTCTCACTTTGTCCCAGCTTACCCTTCCCCCTCCCCGTGTCCTCAAGTCCATTCTCTACGTCTCCGTCTTTATTCCTGTCCTGCCCCTAGGTTCTTCAGAGCTCTTTTTCTTTTTTTTTTTTTTTTAGATTCCATATATATGTGTTAGCATACGCTATTTGTTTTTCTCTTTCTGACTTACTTCACTCTGTATGACAGTCTCTAGGTCCATCCACCTCACTACAAATAACTCAATTTCATTTCTTTTTATGGCTGAGTAATATTCCATCGTATGTATGTGCCACATCTTCTTTATCCATTCGTCTGTCGATGGACACTTAGGTTGCTTCCATGTCCTGGCTATTGTAAATAGAGCTGCAGTGAACATTGTGGTACATGACTCTTTTTGAATTATGGTTTTCTCAGGGTATATGCCCAGTAGTGGGATTGCTGGGTCATATGGTAGTTCTATTTGTAGTTTTTTAAGGAACCTCCATACTGTTCTCCATAGTGACTGTATCAATTCACATTCCCACCAACAGTGCAAGAGTGTTCCCTTTTCTCCACACCCTCTCCAGCATTTATTGTTTGTAGATTTTTTGATGATGGCCATTCTGACTGGTGTGAGATGATAACCTCATTGTAGTTTTGATTTGCATTTCTCTAATGATTAGTGATGTTGAGCATCCCTTCATGTGTTTGTTGGCAATCTGTGTATCTTCTTTGGAGAAATGTCGATTTAGGTCTTCTGCCCATTTTTGGATTGGGTTGTTTGTTTTTTTGATATCGAGCTGCATGAGCTGTTTGTATATTTTGGAGATTAATCCTTTGTCAGCTGCTTCATTTGCAAATATTTTCTCCCATTCTGAGGGTTGTCTTTTCGTCTTGTTTATGGTTTCCCTTGCTGTGCAAAAGCTTTTAAGTTTCATTAGGTCCCATTTGTTTATTTTTATTTCCATTTCTCTAGGAGGTGGGTCGAAAAGGATCTTGCTGTGATTTATGTCATAGAGTGTCCTGCCCCACTACCCAGTTTTAACTTGTATCAGAATGACTTGCTTCAGTTCTTCCCTCTTATTTTTTCAAACGAATTTTGTCAGCAGATGAATGCCTTCAGCCACTGTCAGGTTGATGAGTATTTGGATTTGTTTCCAGGTTTCTTGCTATTGTGGGCAGTATGATTATGAGTGTTCTTGTCATGTTTCCGGCTGTGTGCGTGCAAGAGTTTCTCTTGGGTGTATACCTAGAAGTGGAAATGCTGAAAATTCAGCTTCATGAGATACCGCCAAACTGTTTTTCCAAAGTAGTTGTTATCAATTTGCACTCCACCAGCAGTGTCTGAGAATTCTTGGGGGTCCACATCCTCTGGTATCCTCACACGTGGAATGCTATCCAGCAGTCAAGATGAGTGAACAGTAGCAACAAGCAACAATAAATATGAAGCTTAGCGACACAGTAGTCAGTGAAAGAAGGGTGCAGAGAGCATGCCCTCTAAAAGAACCTTATAAACAACTTACACAAGCATGTACGTTTCTACATATATATATATAAATACACAATTTATTAGTTATGACCTTTTAAAGGAAAAAAAGTGTTACAGCTACAATTGAAGACCCCTGTATATACCCCTCCCCAATTCAATCCCTTTCTCTCTTTTTTTTTTTAAGAAGCTGTTGGGGGTAGAAGTTTATTAATTTATTTATTTATTTTTGCTGTGTTCGGTCTTTGTTTCTGTGCGAGGGCTTTCTCTAGTTGTGGCAAGCGGGGGCCACTTTTCATCGTGGTGCACGGGCCTCTCACTATTGCGGCCTCCCTTGCTGCAGCTCACAAGCTCCAGACGCGCAGGCTCAGTAGTTGTGGCTCACGGGCCTAGTTGCTCCGCGGGATGTGCGATGCTCCCAGACCAGGGCTCGAACCCGTGTCCCCTGCATTAGCAGGCAGATTCTCAACCACTGCGCCACCGGGGAAGCTTCCAATCCCTTTCTCTTTCTCCCCAGCCCAAGGAAACACTCTCAGGGAATCCATCTGTGTTGTGTTTTTTTTGTTTTGTTTTGTTTTGTTTTTGCGGTATGCAGGCCTCTCACTGCTGTGGCCTCTCCCGTTGCGGAGCACAGGCTCCGGACGCGCAGGCTCAGCGGCCATGGCTCACAGGCCCAGCCGCTCCGCGGCATGTGGGATCTTCCCGGACCGGGGCACGAACCCGTGTCCCCTGCATCGGCAGGAGGACTCTCAACCGCTGCGCCACCAGGGAAGTCCCTGTGTTGTGTTTTAACTGCTTATGAACGTATCCATACTGTTGGTGAGGTCTTGATACTTATTAAATGGTATTAAATCATTCATCGTCTTCTGCAACTTGCTTTTTATTTTTTTTTTCACTCACCATTATAGCTTTGAGATTTATCCATGCCAATACATATGGCTGAATTTCATTACCAATAACTGGTAAATTCAGTTTATACTAATTTGCCACACTTTATCCATCCTCCTGTGGATGGGAATTAAGTAATCCTGGGTTTTGTGATTTTGAGATTCCAAGATCCCAAGATCCCCAAACTATACCATATTCTAATGTTTCTATGTAGTCAAATGATGCTTTTGAAATATGAATGCATTTTCTTATTTCAGTTGGTATCCTCCTGGTCTTGAGTTTGCAAAGCCGCAGCTACGAGGGGAAAAGGAGTGCTTGGGGGCAGAGACAGCAGAGGGGGAAGAAGGGCCAATGGCCTGGGGAGTGACCAGGCTCTCAGTCACGCCTGAGACCCCAACACCGTCCCTTTGGCTGGGCTTTGGGAGAGGAATCTGAAAGAGCCTTGAAAGCTGCAGGCCCCCCAGAAAGGAGTCCCATCCTGGTTCCAGGGCTGAGGGTGATTACAAACCTGCAGCCAGGTCTGGAGGACCTGAGAGCAGGGGTGACCTGCGCCCTATTCCAGACTGAACCCCAGAGAAGTCTGGGTACTCAGGCCTGAGATGGCCTCACAGAGGCCCCTGGGCCTGGCATGGTGCAGGAGTATCAGGGAGACTCCCCAGACCCAGAGGGGCCTCTGGACCGCAAGAGCCCAGGGTGGCCAGCAACAGAGAGAGGAGGGCAGCACGTCTTGATGGCGGACAACAACTGAGGGTCAATTGTCCTCCCCAACAATGCATGTCGTCCCCAAAATGTCTTCCAGCCCCATGAAAAAGGGACCCCCCCCAAGACCCTGAGTTTCTCCCACCATGGCAGAACAGGGCCCCCAGATGGAAATGACCTTGCAATATGGAAAAGCGAAGGAAGCAACATTCCTTGTATACTTGCTGGGAGTGGAGAATTACACCCATTGCACTTGGCATTGAGGAATCTGGATTTCTAGGAAAATGTGCCCCAGGTTCTAAGATTCTAAGCTTCCCAAACCTCATGGTTCAAGGACAATTTGGAAGTAGGGAAAGTCTAGCATTGGGGCTCCTGAGACCTCTGCAAGGATTGTGTCCATTTTCCTGACTCTCTAGCCCTGCTCCGGCAGCTAAGGAATAAAGAGGTTTGGTAGGGAAGCCCCTGATCTTCTTGGCCCTAGATTCTGCCAGGCCTTGAAGAGGCAGGGTACAGAGGCTCCCACCAGTCAAAGCTGTATGGCCTTCCCTTGTAGAGTCCTTGGTCCATTCACTGGGCCAGAGGGGGAACTGAGGCCCAGACAGGAACTGATTTGCCCTGGTCACGCAGCCAGCAGCGCAGGCCCAGGCCATCTCACACACACCCTGCTGCCCCTCCCCTGTCATGACTCCTTCCCCACTCCGGGCTGCCTCCGATCCTTAGAGAGGGAGAGCAGCCTGCAGTGGGAGTCGGAGATCGCCTGGGAATGTGTTCCCCTCTGCTTGGGCAGTCATGGCCGGCTCCCCCAGCCCCAGGCGTCTCACTGCCAAAGGTTGCCATCCATTTTCTGTCCACCTCATTTGTCTGCAAACCATGAAGAAAAATCACTCCCGGTCTCTCTGTCTTAGCTGTCGCTGTGATGTATGGCCTCCATCAGAGCCCCCTACCCCAGCGGCACCCTCCTTCTCCCCCAAACTCCCCAAGGCTGGGGTTCGGGAGGTTGGAGTGCTACTGAACCAGCTGACAGCATGCATTTTAAGAGATCATTCAGGACACGATATCCCTGCATTGTCTTTGCAGAGGGAAGACATTACTGATCAGTGCTGGGTGGCCTTGGGCGATTCATGTCACCTCTCTGTATAAAAACCCCCTCCCACTTCTTCCCCCAGAAGCCACACGAGGTCTATTTACAGCCCTTCGTACATCTGTTCTTTCCATCATCTCTGCAGGGTACCTGGTGAGAATAGTCCTAATTTCTATTTACCCTTTGTGCCAAGCCCCACGCCCAACACGGGGGACCCACGCCACTGCCCTTGGTAAGCCTTGGCCTCTCGTGAGAGAGCCAGATATGCAAAAAATTAACAGCAAACACCCCAGTGTAGAAGCGCAATAATCAAAAATTTCCTGGCTACATAGGTGTCAGAGACAAGGAAGGGGGTCCATCTGCTGGGAAGGGAATGGGTGTGTATAGTCGAGGGTGTGCTCTGAGGAGGCGGTCTCTGAGCTCGGTTCTGAGCCTCTGAGGTTGGGAGCATGGGCTCTGGAGTTGGGCTGCCTGCACTGGTATCCTGCTGTGTGACCTTGGGCAATTTGCTTGGCTTCTCTGAGCCTCTCCATTGAATTCTGGATAACTGGTATTGGGAATCCTTCTTGGGGGGCTGTGAGGGCCAGGTGAGTGAGGCATGAGAGGTGCTAAGTATAATGCTTGGTACAGAAGGCTAGCTGATGTTCTCACGATTTGTGGAGTGCTAAGAATTTGCCTAGAGGACAAGGTGGAGGCAAATGGTCTGGACAGAGGGAACAGCCCATGCACAGGTGTGGACATCGGGAAATATGAGCTGCTGGGAGATACGGAGCTTAGGGTGTGTGGCAGGAAGTGCTGAGAAAGGAGGCTGATGTGGACGGGGCTTGAAAGGCCAGGAACTTGTAAGCAAGCCTGAGGGCAAGGGGGAGCCATGGGAGGGTCTTGAGCAGGAGGGTGGCATAGTCAGACTGTTAGAAAGACACCACCGACGGTGACCGAGGAAGAGAGGTTGGAGGGGTCAAACTGGGGTTCAAATCTGGTCTCCCTTCTCAAGTGCCCCTGCATATTTCCAGTAGGATTTCAAATTCTTTGTGAAAACCAGAACCTAATTTTCCTAAAGGGCCCAGGTGCTGGTGAGGGTCCCATCTCAGATACGCCTATTGGGATGCGAGGAGTGGAGGAGTCCAGCTCCCAAGCAGGAGGCACATCAGTCAGATTCTGGCTGGGGATGGGGAAGGTGCGGGGAGCAGGGCAGCCTCCAGCTCACCTTCTGCTGTGGAGTCGGTCAAGCGTTCCTCCCTCTGAGGAGCGGTGGCTTTCAGGCATGTCCAAACTGTGCTCCTGGCTGCCTCGATTTCGCATCCCCCAGGTAGGGCAGACACCGTGAATGGCCCGGGAATTGAGTGCAAAATCAAAATGCAGCAAATAAATGGATGCAAATGTCATTTGGAGCCAATAATAAGAACCAACTCCGGACTCTGAGGCCGCGAAAGTCCCGCGGAGGCTGAGCTGCCTGGAAACACCCTCCCCCCACCTCTGCTGGCCCCAGCTCTCTTTCCACTGACCTGCATTACTGGATGACCTCCAAGGTCACCCCGTTCACCTCCTCAGCGTACAGGCCGGGAAACTAAGGCTTGGAGAGAGACGACAGGTCGAACCCAATGTCTCCAGAGAATTAAGACCCTAGAGTCAGACAGATGTGAATCTTGATCCACGTCCTCTGCTTTCTAGCACACAGGACTTGGGGCGGGTGGCCTGACGCTCAGTTTCTTCATCCGACAAATGGGGAGGAGAAGGCCCTCCTCACAGTTTGAAGGGGCAGACTGAAAGTAATGCTGAGTGTGGAAGGGCGCCCAACCCCGAGCATAGACAGAACAGTGGGAGAGGGGAGTGGCCATACCCGGCTCTTTCACGGCTTCTCCCAGCGCCTGCACAATGCCCAGAACACAGTAGGTGCTCAGTGCGCATCTGCTGAATGCATGGAAGGTGGAATGACCACATGGGAAACAAGGAGCAGGGTTCTGCTTTGTTTGCTCACAGAGCCTGAGTCTTAACCAGTGCCTGGCACACAGTAGGTGCTCAATAATTCACACATGAAAGAACTGTTTTACACTTCTACTTCCTTCTCCCCCTAGTCCCCTCACCCAAGAGCCCCAGCACCCCAAGTCTCGCAGTCTGGGTTCCTGGAGGCAGAGGGGTGCAAACTGGCTTTTCATCCCCTCAGTGTTCGGATAGCAGAAGAAAATGTGCTAACATCCGATGGTCACAGACACCAATCAGGCACTTCATGGTTTACAGCGCATGCTCTCATCAAATGTCTTTGGCGCCCCTGCCCCCAGCCCAGCCCTGTCAACTTCACAGATGGAGAAGAAAACTCAGAACTGTCACGACTTGCCCAGGGTCACATGGTGCTGAGCGGGGATGGCAGGAATTGGAATGCCAAATCCCTTTCTCTTTACGTCACTCATTCCTTCAACAAAAGTACAATGAGCACCTGCTGGCTGGGTCAGGCTTAGCATTTTGGGGCCTCATATGGTCGCTGGTCTCCACTCTGGGCTGCGAGGGTCCTGGGTCAGCAGGCTGAGAGCCAAGGCCCACCCTGCGTCACCGGGAGCTGTGGGGACCAGGAGGCGGGAGGATAAATGAAAGACAAGAGGAGCCTCAGGCTGGGGCAAGCGGGCAGCCAGGATACAGCAGAGAGGAGGAGGAGGGGCAGAAAGAAAGGCAAAACACAAAAACATCTATTAGGCACCTCCTGTATACCAGGCACTGCGGATACAGCAGTGAGCAAAGGCAGAAGCAGCCATGAAACCTACACTCTGGAGGGGAGACGGAGACAGACATTAACTAATCACCCTGATTTGTAATCATTCATTAGAAATAAAGGTAAGGGCTCTGAAAGGAAGGAACATGGTTCTAGAAGTGTGTGACGCAGGGACATAAGCTGGGCCTGGGGACTTCCCTGGCGGTCCAGTGGTTAAGACTCCGAACTTCCAGTGCAGGGGGCATGGGTTCAACCCCTGGTCAGGGACCTAAGATACCCCGTGCCGTGGAGCGCGGCCAAAAAAAAATTTTTTTTAAATGGGGAGGTGGGTCAGGGAGGGCTTTCCGAAGGAGGTGATGCTGGGGCTGAAATCTGGAGGATGAGGGAGGGAGGGAGGGAGGGAGGGAGGCAGAGAGAGAAGCAGAGACAAAAGGAGAGGGAGAAAGGGGTAGAGACAGAGACAGAGAGACGGAGAGGGGAAAAGACAGAGTTAGAGAGTTTGAGAGAAGATGATGATCCAAGAGAAGGAACCAGAAATGAGAGAGACAGTTGGAGGGTGAGGTAGAGAGTAGCGAGCCAGACTCAGCCAGCTGGACAGACTGAGGGCTGGGGAGAGAGGGGACGAACAGAGAGACAACGAGCCAGGGAGGAAGGGAAGGTTGAGAGGAAAGAGAGAGACGGCAGATTACTCCCAGCTCCTCTCCCTCCACCGCCTGGACTTTCATCTCTGACTCTGAGAAGAACCCGAGCTCCCCTTGAGGGAAGCTAGGGGCGTTTAGGCTGGAGCTGAATAATGCATTTCACGTTCCAGGGCTATTTTATCTTTCCCTTTGTAAACCTGGGTTCTGGAGTGGAGCCTGGCTGCAGCCCGTCGCGGTGTGGAGTGGGCAGGTGAGGCACTGCTGCAGGAATGCAGGGCTGAGTTCCTGCCAAAGAATCAGCTGTTAGCTAAGGTGCTTGTTGTTGAGTGTTACCTGTTAATGACGGTGGTTGACGGTTAACTAGGATGTGTTCACTGCAGACTAGCGTGTTCATTGTCAACCAAGGTTTTTGTTAAGTAACGTTTGCAGTTTACTAGGGTGTTAATTGTGAATAAAGATGTTTGCTGTTAAGTAGGGCGTTCACTGTCAACTAGGCTGTTCAACAACAAGAAAGGTTTCTGTTAAGCAGAGTGTTTGCACTTAACTAGGATGTTAATAGTTAATGAAGGTATTGGCTATTAACTAGGGTGTTAAATATTAACTAAGGTGTTTGTTAATAGGATGTTTGCGGTGGCCCCAGCCTTGGCGCCTCAGTTTACATACTCCTCCCTCCTCCTTCTCATTACCGGATTCACTGGAGTGCCTCCTTTCTCCCAGCCTGGGGCTCCTCAGGACCAGTACAAGGAACTGGCTTGGTGTCAGAGCACACCCCTGCCACACCACGAACTGGCTCCACAGATATTCCCACCCAACCCCCTGACTCCAATCTTACCTGACAACCAAGATGGAAAGTAGAACACTTCTTGAAAAGACCTACATTTATTAAAAGGAACACTTGAAGTATACACACAGCCAAATGACTGACTTGATAATGGTGGAAGGACAGGTGGGCAGGTAGAAAAACTGTTTCTTGGCCCTGAAATCCTAAAGAATGGACAGGGTGGGAGTGATGGTGGTGGGATTCCTATGTCATTTCAGGCTTTGAAGGGAGCCTGTGGATCTGCCAGGATACGAGGGGCATTGTCTACCAGTCCTGTCCCTTCAGGCTGAAGCATTCTGCTGTGTGACATCTGGAGAATAGGAGCCCCCATGCTGGTGTTCCAGGATTCCTGAGAGGCCCTGGCCCAGGAGGCCAAAGGAGGCCTGGGGTCTGACCTCCAAGCAGTCACTGACTTGCTGGGCAACACTTATCAAGTCATTGCCCTCTCTGGGCCGTGGGTGTAAAGTGGGGTTTGAACAAGTAGATGTGGGAGGGACCAGTCACCTTCACCTTTTGCGGCTGCTCATCAAGGCCCATTTCACAGACCCAGAGGCCCAGGGAGGTGGCTCTGTCCTAGGTGTGTAACCAGCCTCCTCCAGGCCCATCCGGCTCCGCTCACCATCCTTGTTCCCTCCAGCTCGGCCCCTCCCCAGATCCTGCGAGCCTCCTCCAGCCCCAGGTGATGGCACTGTCAGGAGGGGGTCTGCAGTCACCATCCCTCCTGCTCAGTCAGGAAACTAACTACTGTGAATGGGTGCTCCAGAGGATGCCAAGGCTGCCCCATCAGGCCTCTGTTCGGGGCCTCCAGCCCCTCTGCCACCCCAGCCTGCTGGGTTTGGGCCAGACACACACTCACACAAATTTGCAAACACACATTTGCTCTTAGGGCAAAGACCAAACCCTGACAGGCCCACCTCCCTCCTCAGCTCACCACACTCCCACTCTCCAGCCTCACCGGCCTCCTCACCGAGCCTCCTGAGGCCCACACTGCTCCAGGCCTGGAGCTTTGGCATACACTGCTCCTGTGCTGGGATACATGCCCCTCACCCCTCCTCTTTGCCTAATGACTGACCCTTACTCAGCTCAAACACCAGTTTGAGGAAGCCCTCCCTGAGCCATGGTCCTGCTCAGATCTCCCTGTTTTATGCTCTCCTTGGAAGCACTGGGCAGAGTTGCAATGACGAGATATGTGAGTGTGGGATGTTTTTCTCTCTCGTCTCCATTAGGCTGGGCACTCCCTGAGACCGGGTCAGTTTTGGCCTCCTTCACATACATCCCCAGTGCCTGTCATAGGGCATGGCACTGGAGACATTTCATATGCATTATTCAGTGAAGGAATAAGTAGATAAAGAAATGAATGAATAATGGTCAAGTCTTTATGTATACACACCCGGAGAGAGAGAGAAGTATGCAAACACGCAGGACTTGGAATTAGGAGACCCAAAATCAAATCCCACTTGCTCCTTTCTGACTAGGTGACACAGAGAAGTGACTTGACCACTCTAAGGCTCAGTTTCCCCCTTTGCAAGATCGGGATAAATAAATAATCCCTGGTGTGAAATGGGTAATGAAATGCACTGGTGAGTGGAAAGTGCCCCAAGCTGGTCCCACCACAGGGATGCTGCCCAGTCCTCGCACACATACATTCAGCCCTGGCACCCCCAGGCCAGAGGCAGAGCTCTCATCTGGCGCCCAGGCTGGTGCCTCTTAGCCAGGCAGAGAGCACAGCTGTGGTTGTCAGTCCACACAGTGGGCCACCCTGACCAAACACTTGATGGGCACTTTCTTATTTAATTCTCTCAACAGCACCATGAGAGAACAGGTACCTCTACCCACCCCATCTTACAGAGAAAAAGACTGAGGCTCTGAGAACTGGTTTAGGATGTTTGTGGGAAGGAGAAGGAGGCCCTGTGTGAGCCCTGTCTCTGCAACCCCACCTCCATACTTCCTTTGTAGCTCTCTCTCTCTCTCTCTCTTGCTCTCTCTCTCCCATGCTGCTGGGATCTTTCCCCACCTCTGGTCACCCTTCTCATCCCTCACCAGCCGCCACCTTCCTCTCCTCCCAGAAGAGGATAAAGGGAGCTGGGGACAGGCTTTGGCTTGGCCTGGGCTCTGCCCAGCTCTGCCACTCCCTAGCAGTGTGATGCTGGCCAAGTTGTGCCTCATTTTCCCTATCTGCAAAGTGGGGGGAATAATAATACCACCTAGGGTTGTTGTAAGAAATAAATGAGCTGATACAAGTGGAATGGACACTGGATGCCCCAAACCCCTTTAACCTGTTCTGTGTGTTCATACCTCACCTCCTATGGGTTTGCAAACCTTATTCAGAGGCCTGACCTTGCACTGAAGTGCCTGAGTCTACGTACCCCTGGAGGGGTCCATAGCCAATGACTGACAGGTACAGGAGTATGAAAGTCCAGTTCATTTCCTTCCAGGTAGGACAAACTCTGAGGCATTCCTCACACTGCAGAGCTCCCCATGGGATCACGCTGCTCCCTTACCCATCACCTTATCTGGAAACAATTTCTTAATAAATTTCTTGCAAAGAAATCTTGATCTCCACGTCTGCTTCTGGGGACCCTGGCCTAAGCAACAAGTCAAGCTGTTCAGCCTGGGCCTGGCTCAGAGTACAGGCTCAATCCATTTTACCTACTATCATTTTAACTTTTGGCAACTGGAAACAAATACCTTTGTCTCTCGAGGTCTTAATTTCCTCATCTGTAAAATGGGCACATTGATACCTGCTCTGCATAAACCAGCAGTGAAAAACTGACTGAACAAATAAACACATGTCCCACCTTAGCTGAGGGGTAGCCCTGGGGGAAAGCACAGTTTCTGCCCTTCTTTGTCCCAGCTGCCCTCCTAAGTCCCAGCAGCTAGGAATCCCCGCCTCTGTCCCTGCCATGCTTCCCTGACCCAGAGGAAGAAGCCTCTGATTCCCTCCCTTATAAGCAGGAAGGCTTCCCATCAGACTCCAGATATGCTGAAATCAGCTCAGCCCTCATCCTATTTGAACAACTGCCTTCATAGCCACAACCTCCCCCCAGCCCTTCCAGATGCAACTACAGCGGCCTGGGCAGCCACCCCATCCCAAGATGTGCTACAGCCAGCTTTTGCTAGGTCATAAGAGACAACTGGTAAATTGTTGGGAATTTTGAGAGCTGGTGGTTAAACTGTTGGCAACTTGAATTGGCCACATTGGGAATATTTCCATCATGGAAATTGGCAAATGCTACAAACCAGGCTTTTTTTGAAGAGCTGGTTTACCAGCACACAATGAGCTCTATACCTTTAGCAAACCCCCGCCTGAGCCCCAGTGCTGTCTGGACGCATGTGGTCTTTTCACAGATTTCTTTTCTGTGGGTAGATGGTTCACCTTGGGAACCAAAAAAAAGATTTCATATCTCCCTCTCGGCACCTCCACCTTTCCATATAAGTTCCTCATAAAAAAAAGGCCCATCTTGATCTCCTCTTTAAAGATTTCTTGACTCAAATGGTCTTAAGAATGTTGACTCCCAGAAACTCCAAGTTATAGAAACTTTAGATTCTGGAATCCTGAAATCTTTGACTCCTGATCTTAGACTTGGAGTATCCCATTTAGGGGAGTCACATCTTATTTGAGGATTTGCTTCCAGAGTTAACAGGTGAGCAAATATTCCAACCCAGGACAGTCAAACTAACCCCCTCCCCCTGTAAATTCTTCAGGAGACCCCATGCTGGAGCCATCCACTGCTCAGTGAGTCCAGGGATGGAACGAATCCCTGCATTTTCAGTTGAGCTGAAGATCAAGTATTTGGTGTGAGTTTAGGGGCTATGGTGTAGTAAAGTACATATCTTTAAACCCTGGAATGTCACTCAAGGTGGCAAGATGCCGCAAGCACCATGAGAGGTACCTAGGAGGCAAAGCCACATTCCTGCCATTTTACATTCTCGTGACATATGCGGAAACCCCAAACTGCTCTCTCCCTCTCTCTCCCTCCGCAGTCATAGTTGAAGCTCTATATAGTCTTCAATCAAAGGAAATTAAAATCACAGACGTTTGGGCGTGGAAGGGACCTCACAGCCAGGCCCTGTCAAATGCTGGAGTCTCCTGTACAGCATCCCCCCAAAGAGTTCATTCAGCATCTGTTTGAATTCCTTCAGTGGTAGGGGTTCACCACCTTGCAAGATAGGTCTTATCACTTTGGCTCACCTTTAATTATATTGTTGGAACAAGATGTACCTATAGCTCTGATCGTTATTGAACATCTCAAAGCTCCTCCCCTGCAGCAGCTGGGACACGGAGAAAATTAAGCCCCGCCTGGATGGGGAGACCTAAAGTGCCAGTGTTGAGATAGAAATGATGCTCTGGGCACTCGGAGAAGGACCAGTCACTCTAATGAGCCTGATGAGCCCCTTGAAACCACTCCCCCCAATTTTGCATGTAATTTCTGAATATTCATGGACCCCTAAAGTCCCATGAGCCAGTCCAAATCTCTTATAATATAGATGAAAAAATTGCAGCCCAAGATCAAGGTCACACAGCACCTAAGGGGCAGAGTCAGGATCCAAACCTGCATCTTCTGCCTCAAATCCTGCCGACTCCCCCCACCCCACTCCCGCATCAGGCCCCTTTTCCCAGCCCAGCCTAGACAAGCCCAGAATCTGAGATCTAAAGCAGAGCCTCCCCGCCACTGCTCTCCCAGCACCGCCCCCATCACTGGGGTTGGTGGGGGTGGGGCAAGTTAGATCTGCATGACAACCCTCAACCACAGGAGCCACAGGAGACCTTGGTGTGTACCCAGGCCACCGAAGGGGCGGACAGCTGGGCCGGGTGATGGGTGGTTTTAATATTTAACCACAGCTTGCTGCACAGCCAAAGGCAAAAGCAGCTGCCTCCTTTTTCTTCTCCTTCCTCTCCTTCCTTCCTTCCCTTTTTTTAAATCTTTAATGTCTCCCGCCAGCCCGCCAGTGGGGGAGGTGTTGTTGGAGTGTCATATTTCAAAGGGTTGCCACAGCTGGAGGGATATTTAGAGCATTTTCAGCCAATCCATTGTGTATAAATATACATATATATATTTCATTATCCCCTTCGGGACCGCCGGAGAATATATTCTTTTAATACGTGTAATATATTTGAGCTGCTACATGACTCGTAGAGGGGAGGGAGGAGGGAGGTTGGCCCACAACTGACATTTTAGAGGCATTTCCAGGCAAGAAAAACAGCTGACTTTGGGAAAGGGGAGGGCTCCATTCAGCTGAGGTTGGCCTCTGGGGTCCTGTCGCAGGGAGGGAATGGAGTCTAAAGTCAGATCCCTACCTTGCGTCTGAGCCCCGCGTGGGTATTTCTTTGGTCCTTTGAGATGGCTCATCTGACCCTTTCGGGCATCCATAGCTTTCCGCTGCTCAGTAGTATTCAGCTATAACAAAGGATTTGGGGGCAACATTTCCCAGATCTGCTGCAGCTGCAGGTGTTCAAGGCTATATGCTAGCTGTGTGACCTTGGGCAAGCTGCTTAAACTCTCTGAACCTTAGTGCCTTCGTCTGTAAGAGGAGATTGCAGGCCTGCCTTGCAGGGTGAAATCAGATGGTGTATGTGAACATGGAAAGAGATTGCCAAGAGAGTGCTCACAACTGGGGATGTGACCCAGTTATAGGGCGGGGTGGGGGGGGAGGTGAGAAGGGGCTTCCCTGGAGAAGTGCCAGAGACCTAAGGGATGACTCCAGATGAAGAGGGTCAGGGAGAGAAAATATTCCATTCTCTCCCAAGCCAATATTCCACACCTCCCAGGCCAGCAAGGCAAGGGATCTTTAGACCATTTGAGACCCACTAGCGGGATGAGTACAGAATGAACTGGGCTGCCCTCAGCTGGCAGGCTTAGCTTGGAGTGAGCCTGGGGCCTGAGTGGCCCTCAGGGCCTCAGCCTCCCTCGCCTTAACCTCTGCAAGTACATCGTGCAAGGACTTGAACCTCCATACCCTGTTTTGCTTGCCAGTTCCTCTTGGTGATTCCCCCAATCGCTTCCCAGGAAGCAGAGTAATATCTTCCTTGGTAGCTGGCATCATTTAGAAATGAGGTCAAAATTAAAAGGTGGCTTGTTTTTCCCTGGCATTTCTCAGCATCTCAGAATCTCCAGAAGCCTCTGCCCATTTGTCTCTCTCAGGGCTCCCTCCTCATTCTCTTGCCACTGCCTCTTCCCTCACCTGGGTAGAGTCACCTGGCAGAGGAAGACAGGGGTCACCAGGGTCCCAGTGGGAACAGAAACCCTGAGCTCTGGGGCAGGGCCTCCCACACATAGACCCAGAGCAGCCGAATCAGCACCACCTGGAAGCTTCTGAGTCAGTAGATTTGGGGCCCAGGGATATTTCCCAACACTCCAGAGTGATGCTGAGGCCAGGCCAAGTTAGGAGCCTTAATCCTTGAGTTCAGAACCACAACCCACCCCCAAAGGCAGGGGAATACAGAGGCAGGGCTGGACTCCGTTCTGGGATCCCTAAGTTTCTGCCAGCAGTTCTTAAATTCTGTGACTCTTGCCACCAGCTTTCCTCACAGCCTCCCCCATCTCAGCAAAGGGCACTTCCAACCACCTAATTTTTTAAGGCATCATCTTGGATTCTTCCCTGTCCCCTACCTCTCATCTAACAGAAGAACCATCACCCCTGCTTTAAAATATATCCAGGATCCACAACCTCCCTGGCTACCACCCTGAGGCACCAGCATTTCTCCCCTGAATTATTGCAACAGCTTCCTCTCTGGTCTTCCAGCTTCCATTCATGCCCTGCCCCAGCCTATTCTCCATCCAGCAGCCAGAAGGATCTTTTAAAATATGAATCTGACCGTTTTCCTTGCCCTATTCCACCCTTTCCACTTGCCTCACCTTTGCATGACGGGCTCCATCTCATCTTTCAGCTCCTGGTTTAAATGCTGCCTCAGTAGAATCCCTCCCCTGACAGTTCCAGCTAAGGACAGCCTCCCTCTCCTCAGTTATTCCTTTTTTTAAATTTATATATTTTATTTGTTTATTTTTGGCTGTGTTGGGTCTTTGTTGCTGCACGCGGGCTTTCTCTAGTTGCGGCAAGCGAGGGCTACTCTTCATCGCGGTACGCAGGCTTCTCATTGCAGTGGCTTCTCTTGTTGAGGATCACGGGCTCTAGGTGCACGGGCTTCAGTAGTTGTGGCACACGGGCTTCAGTAGTTGTGGCTCAAGGACTTCGTTGCTCCGCGGCATATGGGATCTTCCCGGACCAGGGCTCAAACCCGTGTCCCCTGCATTGGCAGGTGGATTCTTAACCACTGCGCCACCAGGGAAGCCCCTCAGTTATGCTTTATCTCTGCCCTTTCTTGGTTTCCTTCACAGCACTGATCCCAATTTGTAATTATTTGTTTGTTGTTTACTTGTTGGACAATCTGTCTCCCCGCTCAGGAAGGCGAGGTCCCCAGAGCAGGGCCTCATTTTCCTGTTTACTGCTGTCTCCCCTGGACCCAGCACAAGGCCTGCTGCCCTGTGGGGGCCCCATATACATTTCGGGAAGAGCAGATACTTGATTGGCCCAATTCATCATGTTGAGTCAGGCTGCTTAGGTAATAAAAATACACACTCTTGGGTCATATCACCATCCCATTTTCCAAGTGAGCAGGGTCCAGGAAGGAGCAGGGTGGTCTCGTCTAGAAGTGCTTGTCTGGACAGGGCAAGGATGGAGTCCCCAGGACACGGTCCAGCCACCTCTTAAGCCTCTAGCCTGAGCAAGGGTGAAGTAGAAAGGACAGGAGAGAACTGGAGGTGCTGGTTCCCTACATACCCATTTTACAGACGAGTAAACATCTCATCTTCAATCCCTTCAACCCCTCCCTTATATTGGGCAACCTCCAGACCTCACCCCTGGGCTCACAGACTCCCCAGCAGCTAATGAAGGACTTAGAGGGGATTGAGAGCTCGAGTCCATCCCTCTGCCTCAGAGCAAGTCTGAGCGGCCCAGCTAGACGGCAGTACTCCCACCCTATCTCCGAGAGACCCCCTCTTTTCCCACGCTACGTCTGGAGATTTGGGACTGGGATTTAGGAGATCTGAGTAGCCTCCCTCCCCTTTTCTGGGCCTCAGTTTCCCTTTCTGGACTAGGGGAGGTATTCTGAGGCTGCGGGAGTCTCACACGAGGCCGAGCCGTGTCTCTCGAGGTCCCAGTCCGCCCTCCGCCCGCGGCAGACGAGCGTGGATGGGGCGCCGCTTCTCCGTGGAGCGCTGCCGCCCCCTGCTGGACAGAGGTGGGAGGGCAGACCTGGCCCTGGCCGCCGCGGGTGTTGTCTGCCGGCGGAGGCCTCCCGGGTGGACAGCGTCCCCGGGGCCTGGAACCACGGGTGGCTGCCGAGAGATTCGGACACATGGAGACACAGATACATTCTAGGCCCACCCTAAAACATGGACCCAATACCACCCGGGCCCTTCCAGTGGTCCCAGGAGCCCAGAAAAGCACCAGGAGACCGTCAGGAAATTCCGGGTGTGGGGTTTGAGACCCCTGGAGCCACCATGTCATGATTTCTCCTCTCCTGTGTACACTGTTCCCCTGCGGGGTTCAGAAAGTGTCAGGCTCTCCCAGGAACCACAGCAGGAACCTGCCACTTGGGAGGAGGACCCCAAAATCCAGCAGATCCCTGGCTCAGAGCCCTTACATTTGGAAATCAGCCCTGCTGGCTTCTTATTCATTCATTGTGGGCATGCCACGTGTTTGCTGGGCACTATTCACATCAGGTGGTGAGCAAAGTCCTTCCCTGACGACACTTAGTGGGGAAGATGGACCATATACAAAAAGCAAGCAAATAGGTAACATAATCCCAGTTGATTATCCAGCAGTTCTACTGCTCGGCATACCCAAGAGAAATGAAAATATATGTCCATATGTCCACACACACACTTGCATGTGATGCTCATAGCAGCTTTAATTCTGATCGTTGAGAACTAGACACAGCCCAGGTGTCCTTCAACAAGAAAGTGAACAAACCACCTGAAGTACAACCATACGATGGAATACAACTCAGCCATAAAACTGCATGAACTACCCATACGCACAGCAAAGTGCGTGAATCTCAAAAGCATTACACTGAGCAAAAGAGCACGTGCCGAATTATTCCATGTGAAATTCTAGAAAAGGAAAAGCTGAGATACAGTGACAGAAAGTGGGCCAGTGAGTCCCTGGGGCAGGGAGAAAGCCATCTAACTGAACTTTGTGGGGGGGTGATAGAAACGTTGATTCCCGTGCTGGTTATGGACATACATATTTATCAAAACTCATCACGCTGCACACTTTAAATGAGTGTCTTGTATGTAAGTTATACCTCAATAAAGTTGATTTTTTAAAAGATGCAGTGCCAACAGCTATAAAGACAATAGGATGAATGGAGAAAGGATATATTTAGGATAATGTGGTCAGAGATGCCTCTCTGAGGAGCTGATATTCAAACTGAGAATTGAAATAGGCAAGCTGGACTTGGCTGTATCTTAGGGGAAACATCTCAGGAGCAAGACCAGCAAGGGCAAAGGCCCTGAGGCAGGAAGGACCCTCCCTTCATGCCCCAAATAACTGAAACAAAGCTTATACCATCACATAGCCAAGGGCTGCCAACTTCTGGCCTAAATAAAACAATAAAAAGGAGGCTTGCTGCCCCTTCATACTGGTCTTGGTTTTCTGGTTGTGCCCACAGACTGCTGTAAGTGGTGTGCTAATAGGGCCCACTCCAGCTCTGGGTTTCATCTGGGTGAATGAAACCTGCAGCTCCAGGGCAGGAGGGGGAAGTAGGGGTGTCCCTGGCATTTCTTGCCTCTCTGTCTCCCTTTGGGTTCCCATGAAAGCAGACTCTGAGACAAAGGTTAGGATGCAGGTGATTTCTGTGGGAGGTGGTCCCAGGAAGCACAGTTTGAGAGCAGAAAGCGAGCCTGGGAAGGGAAGAAAGCCAGTGCAGGGTTGTTAAGAAGGAGGTCCCTGCTGTGTGCAACTGGGGCTGATCTGGCTGGAGGCCTCCCGGACCCCGCCTGGAGCACATGTTCGAGGGCCAGTCCTGGGGCATGAACTCCTTGGTGAGCCCCGCTGCCTGATGTGTGTGGGCTGACCTGCTTCTGGCCAGAGAATGCCCTCAGGCAGAGAGACACAGAAAGATGTCAGCGAGGGCAGTACTGTCTGCCGGCCACCTCCAGGATGGGGCGAGGGAGGGGTATGGGCAGGGCACCAACCACATCTGCTACAGCATCTGACTGGGGACACGGGGCAGGGGGTATAAAGCGTTCTGCAATTTTTATTTCATTGCAGGTTATAAGGATCTGAATCTTATAAGGTGCAGCCGCTCTAACAAGGCTGACTCTAGCACCTCCTGTTAGAAGCAGCCTGGTCCCTTCAAGCCAAAAACCAGGGCTTCCCTCAACTCCTCACCTTCTTTACTCCCATATCCAGTCAGGCCCCGAGGCCTGTGGATTCTGCCCTCCCCCCTGTCCTCTAGGCCCTGGCCTCACGTCCTCCTTATCACTCCCCAGTCAATCCAGGCCAATGAGGTGTCAGAGTAAACCTCAAGGTTCCAGCCTTGCCAAGCTCCTCCCTCTCTCCATCCTTGCTGTGGCTCCCACCAGTCCCAGCAGCATTTATCAGTCATCTATCCCTGACCCACCTGCATTTGTTACTTACTTAATATTGTCTTCAAGATGAGTTGCCTGTTTGATTTATGTACATTTATCTTCAAAATGAAACTATTAAAATCATATACTATTTAACAATTCTTGTGAAATCATGAACTTGATGTCCTATCTCAAATCATCCAGCCTCTTTCCTCTTCCTTCCCTGGTATCCCCTTGAGGATCAAGAGTGGGTGTCAGGGTGGGCATCCCAGGTGGCCAGTGCCCATCAGCAGGGCAACTGGGTCTGGGTACCACTGCCAGCCCCCGGCTGCTCCCCTGACATTCTGTTTAAGCTTTAGCATCTCCCACTCGGAATACCAGCCCTCTTGTGGAAGCCCTCTCTGCCTCCTGTCCCCCTAACCCCATCCAGGCCACTTCAGACAGATGTTTTAAATCCCAGTGGCCACACTCCACCCCTGCACAGCCCCCTTCAGTGGCTCCCATACCCCTGGGACAGTGTCCAAACTCATCCCCTCAGCATTGGAGGATTCCCTTGATCTCACCCCCTCCACCTCCCCTCCCTCCTTATCTCCCACCCTACACACACACACACACACACACACACACACACACACACACATACACAGCTAGAGCAGCACTGCTTCCAGACTTTTAGCTACGCTGTTCCTTCTGCCTGACATTTTCTTCCCACATCCTTATACACCTGACGCTCTCTTATTCATCCTTCAAAATCCATTTCAAATAATATTTGCTTTCTACATTTTCTCCCCTCTCTGAGTTCCCAGAATAATCAATTTCTCCCTCAGCTGGCTTCCCATACCCCTCTGCTCACCTACCTGTTATAGTATGAACCATCTGGTGCCATAGACGCTGTCCAGATGCTTCCTTTCCTACGTGGCTGGGAGTGTTTGTTTTGAGGAGAAGGGTCTGGGGTGTGTCTTATTCATATAATGTTCACAAGTATTTCTTTAGTAACTTCTGTATGCCAGGCACAGTGAAGGATACGGTGGATACAGCCATGAGCAAAACAGACTCAGTCTCTCTCCCCTGAATCTTGCAGCCTTAGGGGATTAAGTACATTGACAAACAAATGAGTATATAATTTCCAAATTGTGGTAAGTGCTATTAAGAAATCACTCTGGGTGTTTGAAGAGAGAATAATGAGGAACCCATTTGGATAGGGCAAGAAGAGAAGGCCTCTGTGAGATGACATTTGAGCTGAATCCTAAAGGAGCCAGCAAGAAGAAAGGCTGAGGGCAGTGTTCTGAGCAAAGAAAACAGTCGTGCAATGGCCCTGAGGTGGGAAAGTGATGTGTTCCCTGATGAGAATGGAGGCCAAGGTTGCTGGAGCAGTGTGGTAAGAAGGAGAGCAAGATGAGGTTACAAGTGTGGTGGCGGCTATATGACACAGGGTGTAGGAGACATTGACAGTGCTACAGCTAACAGCACCCTCACACCCTGGTGGTTTCCAGTGTCTTTCTGCCTAAGGGAGTCACTTACCCACAGCCCTGAGCTTGGCTGGGTGCAGAGGAAAAGTCTGGAGAGTTAAACCCCAAGGGTGACCCTTGATCAATGAGGATCAGGGTTTAGAAGATAAAATACCCCACCTTCCCTCGGGGCCACGATGAGGCCAGTTTGTACCCCAGGAAGGGAGACACCTGGGGCACGAAATGTGAGATACCCTCGGGGTTGTGCAAGCGTTGAGTCAGCGCCCAAGAGCAAGCACCTTCTTAAATGTTTTTATAACAGCTTTATCGAGATGTAATTCACTTACCATAAAGTTCACCCTCTTAAAGTGTACAATTCAATGGTTTTAGTATTTTCACAAAATTGGGCAACCATCACCACGCCCTAATTCCAGAACATTTTCCTGATCCTGAAAGGAACCGTGTACCCGTTAGTCACTTGCTAGCTCACCTCCCATCCCACCCCGCCCCCCAGCCCCAGGCTGCCGCTCATCTGCTTTCTGTCTCTGTGGATTTGCCTATTGTGAACATTTCACAGAAATGGAATCATACAGTACGTGACCTTTTGTGACTGGTTTCTCTCACTTAGCATAATGTTTTCAAGGTTCATCCACGCTGTACTGTGTGTCAGTACTTCATTCCTTTTTATGGCTGAATAACATTCCATTGTCTGGATAAATCACATTTTGTTTATCCATTCCTCAGTTCATGGGCGTTTGGGTTGTTTCTACTTTTTGGCTATTATGACAAATGTTGCTATGAACATTCATGTATAGTTTTGTGAGGATGTGCATTTTCATTTCTCTTGGGTGAATTACTGGGTCATACGGTAACTCTGTGTTTAACCGTGTGAGGAACTGCCAGGCTGTTTTCTACGGCAGCGGTACCATTTTGCAAGCCTACCAGCAGCATATGAGGGCCCCAATTTCTCCACATCCTTGCCAACACTTGTTCTTGTCCGTCTTTTGGATTGGAGCCATCCACGGGGTGTGAAGTGGTACCTCGTGGTGTCTCTTTAGCTCTGGCATCCTAGGTACCTCGCTCGCCTCACCTTAGTCCCGGCCCCTGATTCTTCGGCCTTCTGATTCAGGTACCTTTATCTCCACACAGTCCCTCTGAGGGTCCCCTGCGGATTGAGCCCATGGTCTAGAGCAGGAACACACCCATCCCAGAGCCCCCTGTTGGCCCTCCCTCTCATGTCGCTTCCCAACTCCCACATGTACTTCCTGTGATCACCTCCCATAGAAAGTTCTTGCACCCAAATCCTTGTCTCAAGGTCTGTTTGAGGGGAACATGGGCTAAGACATATTGCCAGGAGGGTCGCAGTGAGGAATTAAAATTGAAACTCTCCAAGAGCGATGGGCGGAGCCTGAAGAGTTTTAAGCAGACGGGTGATGGATCCTGATCTCTCTTTTAAAAGATCACACTGACTTCCCTGAGGGGAACAGAGTGTGGGGCGTCCCGAGTGGGCGGGAAAGACCAGGGAGGCCCAGTTGCCGTCATCCGAGATGGACTTAACAGGGCCACGAGCAGCAAGTGGACCAGCACGGTGCCTGACGAGAACCTGGTGCTCGGCAGCTGCTTGTGGAATTAAACGGAACTGGGTGGGAAGGGACAAGAAAACCTCTAGGTCACAGTGGTGTCTGGGATGGGATTTGGGGGCATTGTGAGATTTCAAGAGATGGGGTTGTGGCGCAGTGGTTGAGAATCTGCCTGCCAATGCAGGGGACACGGGTTCGAGCCCTGGTCCGGGAAGATCCCACATGCCACAGAGTAACTAAGCCTGTGAGCCACAACTACTGAGCCTGCGCGTCTGGAGCCTGTGCTCCGCAACAAGAGAGGCCGCGATAGTGAGAGGCCCGCGCACCGTGATGAAGAGTGGCCCCCGCTTGCCACAACTAGAGAAAGCCCTTGCACAGAAACAAAGACCCAACACAGCCATAAATTAATTAATTAATTAAAAAAAAAAAAAGAGAGAGAGAGATGGGGTTGTGTGTGTGGCATCCCGGTGGAGGGCAGTGTGAACAAAGGCCAAGAGACAGGATTCTAAAAGAACAGAAAGAAAGTGGGCTTGCCCAGAGCCCAGGGTGCCTGGGAGGAGCAGGGAGCAACTACGTGAAATGGCTGTGAGAGGGTGTCCCTGCTTCTTGGAAGCTTCTTAGAAGCTGCAAGATGCCAGACAGACCTTAAATAATGGAAAATGAGACTGTGGCAAGAGTGTGCATTTGAGGGCTCAGAGCAAGGGAGGGTCACGGTGAGGGTAGTGTTGGAGGTGGGAAGGGCTTGTCTTTTTATCCTTTTCACCTGGTCTTTCATGGAGCAAAATTCATAATGAGGTCAAAATTGATGAGGTCAGTTTTTCCTTTTATGGATCATATTTTTGCTGTCATATATAACAGCTCTTTGCCTGGCTCTAGATCCTGAAGATGTTCTCCTATATTTTTTTTCTAAAAGTTTTTTCTGTTCAGCATCAGTGATATCCACTACTCTGTCTTCCGGCTCGCTGATCCGTTCCTCTGTATCATTTAGTTTACTGTTGATTCCTTCCAGTGCATTTTTCACCTCAGTTATTGTATTCTTCATCTCTGTTTAGTTGTTCTTTATATCTTCTTTTTTAATGTTTTTTATTTTTAAAATTTATTTATTTAATTTATTATTTTTGGTTGCTTTGGGTCTTCGTTGCTGTGCGTGGGCTTTCTCTAGTTGCGGTGAGCAGGGGCTACTCTTCTCTGCAGTACATTGTTGTAGCTTCTCTTGTTGCAGAGCATGGGCTCCAGGTACACAGGCTTCAGTAGTTGTGGCTCGCGGGCTCTAGAGCGCCAGCTCAGTAGTTGTGGCACAGGGGCTTCGTTGCTCCATGGCATGTGGGATCTTCCACGACCAGGGTTCGAACTCATTTCCCCTGCATTGGCAGGTGGATTCTTAACCACTGTGCCACCAGGGAAGCCCGTTCTTTATATTTTCTAATTCTTTTTTTTAAAGTGCTAACATCTCACTCTGTGCATCCATTCTTCTCCCGATTTCTTTGAACATCTTTACAATCATTACCCTGAGCTCTTTCTCAGGTAGATGGCTTGTCTCCAGTTCATTTACTTCTTTTTCTGAGGTTTTATCTTGTTCCTCCATTTGGAACATGTTCCTCTATCATCTCATTTCATCTAACTTTCTGTTTTTATTTCTGTGTATCTGATAGGTTGGTTATGTTTCCAGAATTTAGAGAAGTGGCCTTTTGTAAGAAATGTCCTGGGCATCCCAGCATTACACTCCCCTCTTGTCACCAGAGCTATATGTCCTAGGGGTGTCCGCTATGTGGGCTGCATGGGTCCTTCTCTTGTGGTGGGCTGACTACTGAGGGTGGTCTGGTAGGCTTGGCTGGCCCCCAGTCCGGCTGGTTGCCAGGCCCTGCCTTGTGCAGAGGTGGCTGGCCCTGGTTGGTGGGGCCACGTCACAAGGTGGCTGGCTGCAGAGCCCCAGGGGGCCCCAAGGCTTGTGCTGGCTCACTGGTGGGTGGAGTCAAGGTCCAGGAGATCGCAGGGTGGTGCCCACCCACCGGTGGGTGAAGCCAGATCCTGGAGCTAGTGCCAGCCCACTGGTGGGCAGAGCCAGGTCCTAGGGTCCAACTGCAGGGCCCAGGGGGCCCAGATCTGGTGTCAGGTGGCTGGTGGATGGGGCCAGTTCCTGACACAGCTAACTTTGGGGTCCCGAGCGTCCCAAAGCTTGTGTTAGCCTGTTGCTGGGTGGGGCCGGTGCCCAGCTGGTCCCAGGGCAGATGCTGGCTTGCCGTGGGTGGGCTGGGTCCACAGGCTGGGGGGGGCTGTTATTGTTCTGGGGCTGGTGCCACTGGTGGGTAGAGCTGGGACCCGGAGACTAAGGCTGCAGGGCCCTGGGGGTCCTGGGTCTAATGCCTGTGTACTAGTATGTGGAACCAGGTCCTGGGCTCTCTGGTGGGCAAGGCCAAGTCTAGGGCTAGCTGTGGGTTAAGAAGGTCTTAAGGCAGCCTGTCTGCTGATGGGTGGGACTGTGTCCTCACCCAGTTAGTTGCTTGGCCTCAGGTGTCCCAGTACTGGTGACTACAGGCTGTTGGGCAGGGGCTGGGCTGGCTCCTGAGGCTAGTGAGCTCTAGGGAGGATTCCACAATGGCACTTGCCAGCACTAGCGTCTACGTGGTAGAAGGAGCTCCCAAAACGGGAGGCAGTGTCTGTGTCCCCAGGGGGAGCTCCAGTTGCCTCCTGCCTCTCTGGGAGACTCTCCAAGATCAGCAGGTAGGTCTGACCCAAGCTCCTTTCAAATTACTGCTTCTGCCCTGGGTCCTGGAGTGTGTGCGACTTTGTGTGCACCGTTTAAGACTCCTGAAAGCCAGCCCTGCTGGTCTTCAAAGCCAAACATTCTGGGGACTCATCTTCTTGGTGCAGGACCTCCAGACGGGGGAGTCCAATGTGGGGCTCAGGCCCGTCGCTCCTTGGAAAGAATCTGCCTGTCTTGTTGTGGTTCCTTCTTTGTAACGTCTGTCATAGAAGATCTTTTCTGGTAGGTTCCAGTCTTTTTCATCAATGCTTGTTGTACAACTAGTTGTAATTTTGGTCAGTGCTGTTGTATAACTAGTTGTGCTTTTGGTCAATGCTGTTGTATAACTAGTTGTGATTTTTGGTCAATGCTGTTGTATAACTAGTTGTGATTTTGGTCAATGCTGTTGTATAACTAGTTGTGATTTTGGTCAATGCTGTTGTATAACTAGCTATAGTTTTGGTGTGCCTGTGAGAGGCGGTGGAGTTCAGGGTCTTTCTACTACACCATCTTGGCCAATCTTCCTATTCACTTTAGTTATTATACAACTTACTTAAATTTTTTTATTGTGGTAAAATACACGTAAGTATTTTATTCTTTTTGGTGCTACTGTAAAGGAAATTGTTTTCTTAGTTTCCTTTTCAGATTGTTCATCGTTTGTGCACAGAGATGCAACTGACTTTTGTGTGTTGACTTTGTATCCTGTTAATTAGCTGAATTCATTTATTAGTTCTAACAGTTCTTTTGGTGGAATCTTTAGGGTTTTACATATAAGATCATATCATCTATGAACACAGATCACTTTACATTTTGCTTTTCAATTTGGATTCTTTTTATTTCTTTTTATTGTCTACTTACTCTGGCTAGAACTTTCAGTATTGTGTTGAAGTGGTGAAAGCAGACATCCTTGCATTTTTTCCTGATATTAGAGGAAGAGCTTTCACTCTTTCACCATAAAGTATGATGTGCGTGTGGATTTTCATGTATGGCTTTTATTATGTTGAAGTAGCTTCCTTATTCCTATTTTGTTGAGTGTTTTTCTCATGAAAGGGTGTTGCATTTTGTCAAGGGCTTTTCTGAGTCAATTGAGATGATCATGTGGGTTCCTTTTCCCCTTCATTGTGTTAATGTGGTGCATTACACTGATCGATTTTTGTATGTTGAACCATCCTTGTATTGCAGGAATAAATTGCATTTGGTGATGATGTATAATCTTTTTAATATGCTGCTGAAGCAATAGCTTTATGGATCTAACTCCTACGGTAATGAAAATAAAACAAAAATAAACAAATGGGACCTAATGAAATTTAAAATCTTTTGTACAGTAAAGGAAACCATAAACAAAATGAAAAGACAACCCACAGAATGGAAGAAAATATTTGCAAACCGAACAACTGACAAGGGATTAATCTCCAAAATATACAAACAGCTCATGCAGCTCAATATCAAAAAAACAAACAACCCAATTAAAAAATGGGCAGAAGACCTAAAAAGACATTTCTCCAAAGAAGACATCCAGATGGGCAAAAAGCACACAAAAGGATGCTCAACATCACTAATTATATGAGAAATGCAAATCAAAACTACAGTCAGGTATCACCTCACACCTCATATGGTCAGGATGGCCATCATCAAAAGGTCTACAAATAATAAATGCTGGAGGGGGTGTGGAAAAAAGGGAACCTTCCTACACTGTTGGTGGGAATGTAAATTGGTACAATCGCTATGGAAAACAGAACCGAGGTTTCTTAAAAAAACAAAGAGTTACCATATAATTCAGCAAACCCACTCCTGGATGTATATCCCGAGAAAAGCATAATTCAAAAAGATCCATGCACCCCAATGTTCACTGCAGCACTATTTACAATAGCCAAGACATGGAAGCAACCTAAATGCCCATCGACAGAGGAATGGATAAAGAAGATGTGGTATGTATACACAATGGAATATCATTCAGCCATTTAAAAAGAACGAAATAATGCCATTTGCAGCAACATGGATGGACACAGAGATTATCATACTAAGTGAAGCAGGTCAGACAGAGAAAGACAAATGTCATTTGATTATCACTTATATGTGGAATGTAAAAAAATGATACAGATGGGCTTATCTGCAAAACAGAAACAGACTCACAGACTTCAGGGGCAGGCTTGTGGTTGCCAAAGGGGAGGGGTGGGGAGGAGGGATAAATTGGGATTAACATATGCACACCGCTGTATGTAGAATGGATGATCAGTGGGGACCTACTCTGTGGCGAAGTGAGCTCTACTCAATATTCTGTAATGGCCTATATGAGAGAGGAATCTGAAAAAGAGTGGATATGTGTATGTGTGTGGCTGTATCATTTTGCTGTGCACTTGAAACTAACACAACACTGTAAATCAACTAGACTCCAATATAAAATAAAAAATTAATTAAAAAATAAATAAAAGCAGTTATAGAAAAATAAAAAAATATGCTGCTGAATTTGGTTTGCTAGTATTTTGTTGAGATTTTTGTGTCATAGTTCATAAGGAGGTTGGTCTGTAGATTTGTTTTGTTTTGTTTTGTTTTTATGTAGTATCTTCATCTGGCTTTGGTATCAAGACAATATAAAATAAGTGAGAAAATGTTCCCTCCTCTTCAATTTTCTGGAAAAGTTTGAGAAGGGGTGGTATTAGTTCTTCTTTAAATGTTTGGTAGAACTCACCAGTACAGCCATCAGGTTCAGGACTTTTACTTGTTGGGAGATTTTTTTTTTTTTTTTTTTTTTTTTTTTGCGGTACACGGGCCTCTCACTGTTATGGCCTCTCCCGTTGCGGAGCACAGGCTCCGGACGCGCAGGCCCAGCGGCCACGGCTCACGGGCCTAGCCGCTCCGCAGCATGTGGGATCTTCCCGGACCGGGCACGAACCCGCGTCCCCTGCATCGACAGGTGGACTCTCAACCACTGCGCCACCAGGGAAGCCCTGTTGGGAGATTTTTGATTACTGATTCAATCTCCTTATCAGTTATAGATCTATTCGGATTTTCTATTTCTTTATTATTTAGTTTTGGAAGGCTTTGTGTTCTAGGGACCTGCCCATTTCCTCTAGGTTATCCAATTTGTTGGTGTAGGATTATTTTAGTATGATCTTATAATTCTTTTTTTTCTCTAGAGTTGGTAGTAATGCCCACACTTTCATTTCTGATGTTAGTATCTGAGTCTTCTCTTTCTCTCTTAGTCCATGTAGTTAAAGGTTTGTCAATTTTGTTAAAGTTTTCAAAGAACTAACTTTTGGTTTTATTGACTTTCTCTCTTGTTTTCTATTCTCTATTTCATTTATCTCTGACCTGATCTTTATTATTTCCTTCCCTCTGCTGGCTCTGGGTTTAATTTGTTCTTCCTTTTCTAGTTCCTTCAGTTGTAAAGTTAGGTTATGGATTTGAGATCTTTCTTGTTTGTTTTTTTTTTAATATAAGCATTTATAGCTATAAATCACCCCTTAACATTGCTTTTGCTAAGTCTCATAAGTTTTGGTATGTTGTGTTTTCATTTTCATTCATCTGTAAGATTTTTCTAATTTCCTCTGTGATTTCTTCTTTGATCATTTGCTGTCTTAAAATGTACTGTTTAATTTCCATAAGTGTGTGAATTTTCCAGTTTTACTTCTACTATTTTTTAAAATTTAAGAATATAGCATGTTAGTATATATGCTCCTCAGTAAAGAGAAAGAAATATTTATGATCAATCAGAACAAGCCCTTCATTTCAGTGCTACTTAGTTTGGGATGAAGATAAAGTTCTAAACAATAAGGCAATTATATGATTCTCATTTTCAGAGTTTTTAAAAATCCAGCAGTGAGAATCTCTCTTCAGATATATATATATATATATATATACACACCTCAGAAAGTATGAAGATTCTCTCATTCAACAAATATGGACTATTTCACCAGGTAGTCTGCTAGAAAACAGGGTTACATCAGTGAATTAAACAGGCAAACATCCCTGCCTCCCAGGAAGAGGAGGAGACAGGTAATAAACAATAAGCACATTAAATGAATAAATTACATAACATATTTCAAGGTAACATGTTACAAGGTAAGTGCTATGGGAAAAAATAGAACTGAGTGAAAGGGATCTGAGTGTGGGGTAGGTTGCAGTTTCAGATAGGATGGTGAGTTCAGCCTTGTTTAATAGATGATACTTGAATATAGATTTACAGGATGTGAGGGAATAAGCCGTAGAAAAAATCTGAAGGAAGGGCATTCCAGCAGAGGGAACAGCCCATGCAAATTCATAAGAGGGGGGTGGGGGGAAGATGTGTGGAATCTGCAAAGAGCAAACATGAGGCTGGAGTGCTGCAGAGGGGATGCCCAAGGTGTAGCAGGGAGGCAGCTCAGGGAGAGTCTTATAGGATTTAGGATTTAACTCTGGGAGAAATAAAGGGGCATTGAGGATTTTGAGTCTTGACATGATCTGATTTATTTTATTATTTATTTATTTATTTATTTATTTTTGGCTGCGCTGGGTCTTTGTTGCTGTGCACCGGCTTTCTCTAGTTGCAGCGAGCAGGGGCTACTCTTCGTTGCAGTGCACGGGCTTCTCATTGCTGTGGCTTCTCTTGTTGTGGAGCACAGGTTCCAGGCGCGCGGGCTTCAGTAGTTGTGGCGCGCAAGCTCAGTAGTTGTGGCACATTGCTCCGATCCCATTGCTCCGAGGCATGTGGGATCTTCTCGGACCAGGGCTCGAACCCGTGTCCCCTGCATTGGCAGGTGGATTCTTAACCACTGCGCCACCAGGGAAGTCCAATCTGATTTATTTTTAACAAAATCACCATGGCTGCTGGGTCTTGACCACAGCAGAGCTAGGCTGGAACGAGGAGGCCAGTAAGAAGGCATTTGCAATAATCCAGGTAAGAGATGATGGTACCTTGGATCAGGATGTTAGTGGCAGAAATAGTGAGAAATGGTTGGATTCTGGAGCTCTTTCAAAGCAGGAGTCACAGAGATTGACCAGAGGTAAGGAAAGTGTCACGGATGACTCCAAGGAGAAAATGGAGAAAAGGGAAGGAGGGCCTTGCCATCAGCTGCGATGGAAAAGACGGCAGGTAGAGCAGATCTGGGGTGGGGGAAGGGTCAAGATTTCTGTTCTGGACACTGAGTTTGAGATGCCTGCCAGATACCCAAGTGATGGTATCCAGTCGACAGTTCAGAAGAGTGATATTAACCTCCTTCTCTGGCAAGGTCAGACACTGAGAATTAATTCCTTATCAACATGATGTCATGACTTTTGCATAACAAACTTTTGTTTCTGGAAACCATCTGAAGCAATCTCCAGGATCAGTCTTTCATAGAGTGTGTCAAGTTATTTACCAATGTCTGCAAAGTGATGGGAGAAGTGCTCTTAGCCTCTCAGGGCTGCTTTCCAGCTTGGAAAAATACTCACAATCTTTTTGTTTTGTTTTGTTTTAATGTATTTATTTGTTTATTTATTTTTGGCTGCGTTGGTTCTTCGTTGCTGCACGTGGGCTTTCTCTAGTTGCGGCGAGTGGGGGCTACTCTTCATTGCGGTGCGCGGGCTTCTCATTGCGGTGGCTTCTCTTGTTGCAGAGCACAGGCTCTAGGCGTGTGGGCGTCAGTAGTTGTGGCTCGCGGGCTCTAGAGTGCAGGCTCAGTAGTTGTGGCACATGGGCTTAGTTGCTCCGTTGCATGTGGGATCTTCCCGGACCGGGGCTCGAACCCGTGTCCCCTGCATTGGCAGGCGGATGCTCGACCACTGCGCCACCAGGAAAGCCCACTCACGATCTTTTAATTCAGTTTTTAAGTGTCTCTTTATCATGTGCAAAATACTTTCAGCGAGTCCTTGAGCTGAGTTTATAACCAGATCACTGAGGCCACAAAAAGATTTTCGGCATTCGTCTTATGGCTGACAGACTGTGTGGGATTGGCGATCTCCCTCCTATGGCACAGGGGGTTGTGTGGGGTCCCAGAGATCATCAGGGCAGCGACTGCTTCCTGAGTGTTTGCTGTGCGCCTTGCTTTCTGATCACACAACTTCTATGTTTATTCAGTTCTAATATGCAGGGTTTTTTCACATTGCTAAGATTAGGATTTTGATGAAATATAGAAAAAAATGAGGAAACCATGATTTTTAAAGGATTTTTTTTATTTTTAACTTTTTTTCTGAAATAACTTCAAACTTAAAGAAAAAGTCACAAGGGCTTCCCTGGTGGCACAGTGGTTAAGAACCCGCCTGCCAATGCAGGGGATACGGGTTTGAGCCCTGGTCCGGAAAGAGCCCATACGCCACGGAGCAACGGAGCCCGTGCTCCACAACTACTGAGCCTGTGCTCTAGAGCCCACGAGCCACAACTACTGAAGCCCATGCGCCTGTGCTCCACAACAAGAGAAGCCACCGCAATGAGAAGCCCCCGCACCACAACGAAGAGTAGTCTCCCCTCACCGCAACTAGAGAAAGCCCGTGCACAGCAAAGAAGATCCAATGCACCAAAATAAATTTATTTTTAAAAAAAGTCACAAGAATAGTGGAATGAACTACCATAGGCCCTTGACCCAGAATCCCATATTATTAACATTTTGCCACATTTACTTTAAAATTCTCTCTCTTTCCTGTTCTCTCTCTCTGTCTCCCTCTCTGTCTCTCTCTCTATGTCTCTGTCTCTGTCTCTCTCTCTTGCTGTTTCTCTCTATATACACATGTATACTTGAATCATTTGAAAGTAAATTACAGACATCATGCCTTTTTTCCCCCTAAATTTCCCAAGAACAAAGATATTTTCTTACATAATCATAGTATAACTATGAAAATCAGAAAATTTAATGTGGAAAAATAGACCACTATCTAATTCATAGTCCGCATTCCAATCTTGCCAACTTCCCCAATAGTGTCCCTTATAGCCATTTTTTTTCCAGGGCAGAATTCAATACAGAATTTCATGTTGCATTTAGTTGTTGCATCTCCGTATCCTCCTTTAAGTTCTTTTCTTTTTCTTTCCTGACATTGACATTTTTGGAGAGTCAGTTACATTGTCGGCCGTCCCAAATTTCAGTTTGTCTCATTGTTTTCTCATGATCAGATTCAGGTTCTGTCCTTTTGGCAGGAAGACCACATAAGTGGTACCCCTCTTGGTGCATCTCATGGAGGGGTACACATGTCGGTTTGTCCTGTCCCTGTGATGTTAACCTTGATCCCTGGGCTAAGGAGGGGGTCTGCCAGATTTCTCCACTATCATCATTTTTTCCTTTGTAACTAATAAGCCATTTGGAAGGAGACACTTCGAGACTGTGAATATACTATTTCTCATCAAACTTTCACCCAGAGGTTCTAGCATTCATTGATGATTCTTATTCTTATTCATAGATTATTCGTATTTTGTATTTTGCTATTACGGTTGCAAAACAGTGACTTTTCTAACCCCGTCATCCCGTCTATATGTATTAGTTGGCATTCTGCTGTAAGAAGGAGCTCTCCCTGCTCTCCCGTTTATTTCTTTATTAACAGTTTGGACTCGTGGATTCCTATTTTATCCCATGGGAAAGAATGTATTACTGTCATTATTTAAGCTGGTGTTCTACTGTCAAAAGAGGCAGAATTTGAACCCAGATCTTTCTGATTCCAAAGCCTATGTCTTAACCACTCTTCTCTACTCCAGGCTGCTCCTTAGCTTCACCTTGAGCAAATTGCTTAACCTAAGACTCAGATTTACTATTGGAAGGATATACGAGGCATGTGTGATGACTGACAAAGATCCCAAAGGGAGAGTCTGTAGTGTTCCCACTCAGCTGACTCCTAGGACTAACCCCCATTCCCTGCCAGGACCTCAGCACAATTCCACTCAACCAACTTCAGGTGGTACCACCCTTTTGCCTGGTCCTGGGCTAGGGTCTTAGCACACACAGATGAGTCAGATCTAGTCCCTGCCAGTATGAGGGTGCTCCATCCGACTGGGTCCCAGAGTGAAACAATCTAGAGCAGAGCCACAGCTGAGCCACAATGGACATGAAGCATGAATGAGAAATAAACTTTTGCGGCCATCAGCTATCGAGGTCTTGGGTTGGTTTGTCCTTGCAGCATAACCTCATATATCACTCCGTGTCTTAGGTTCTGGAAGTACAACAGGGACCAAGACAGACTTAGTCTCTTCCCTCATGGAGCTCACACTCTACTGGGGAAAGCAGACGCTAACCAAATGAATAATTATTTAGTCAATATTATGTTAAGGGCTACAATGGAAAAGTACTTGCTACTGGGAACAGCATGTATAAGGGTACCTGAATTCATCTGGAAAACCAGGGAGACAGCTGACGAAGCAACAGTAAAACCAAGACCTTAAGAATGAGTTTGAGGCCTTCCCTGGTGGCACAGTGGTTAAGAATCCGCCTGCCAATGCAGGGGACTCGGGTTCGAGTGCTGGTCTGGGAAGACCCCACATGCTGTGGAGCAAGTAAGCCCATGTGCCACAACTACTGAGCCTGTACTCTAGAGCCCGTGAGCCACAACTACTGAGCCCATGCACCACAACTACTGAAGCCCGCGTGCCTAGAGCCTGTGCTGTGCAACAAGAGAAGCCACCACAATGAGAAGCTGTGCACTGAAAGGAAGAGTAGCCCCATTCACCACAACTAGAGAAAGCCCGCTCACAGCAACGAAGACCCAAGGCAGCCAAAAAAATTAAAATAAATAAATAAATTTCTTTTTAATTAAAAAAAAAAAAAAAAGAATGAGTTTGAGTGAGCCAGATGAAGAAGGGGAGGGGAGGTATTCCAGTAGAATGGTAGAGGGCATGGCATGTGCAAAGGCCCTGAGGCAGTAAGGGAGGTTTTGACGCTTGCTTCTTTAATTGCCTCTCCATTCCATGAGCCCCAAGATTCTGCTGATACATTTCCTTTTTTACTTAAAGTAGCTGAAATTGCACTGCTTTCCACCAAAGGAGTAAAAACTTCAAATTGTAGGTGGGAATTTTTGGCCACAGTCTGCACCCTTTCCTCAGAGTCACATCAACTTGAGTTTCAAATAAATCCTCACCTCAATGGACTCATTGGTCAGAAAGAATTTCCTGTGCTAATGAACATGTGGGCCCATCTGCCTTCTCCAAGGAAAAGTCAAAAAAGTATTCTTTTGTGCAACTAAGTATGGAAAGCATTCTGATTTCCTTTTCTCCTCGCATTGATTCTTCAGAAGTCATCGGCACGATCCTATACATATCAGGGCATCAGAGCCCAGCGGTCTCTCTCAGCAACACTTCTGGCACCCATTATCTCCTCCCATCCCTGAGTCTGGGGCAATGTCACAGCATAACCTGAGTCGAAACGACGACAAAAGGAATCTCCACCTGCTGGGGGAGATCTGAACTCAGGATAGTCTCCTCAAGTCTGCTATTCCCTCAGTCTTACCCATTGCAGTAAATCCATCCATTTTTCAAGCCCAAATCCCAAGAATCATCCTCAATTCCTTTCCTCACCCCCTCATATTTAAGCAGTCAGTCAATTCTGACAGCCCTGCCTCCAAAGAAACAAACTAGTCCCCCTCCCTGTATCACCATTTCCTCTACCCTCCACGAAGCCACCACCACCACCCCCCAGACATCTGCCTCAGCCTCCTCTCCATCTCCCCACAACCTCTCTGGCTCTCAATCCATTTACTTCACCTAGAGTGATCTTTTAAAGATACAAATATTCTGCTTAAAGCCCTCCATTGGCTCTCCATTGTCTCAGGATCAAATCCAAACCCTCTCCTTGGCCTGTAAGACCCTGTGTGATATGACCATGACCAGGTCAATCCCCTCTCACCCTCAGAGATCCAGCCACACTGACCTGCTTGTGTTCTCTGGACCAGCCCTAATCTCTCACTTCTAGGCTGTCTCAAATTCTATTCTCTTTCCCTATAATGCTGTCACCCACATTCATGATCCAGAAAACTCCCTACTCATCCTCAGTGTTCAGTTAGATGTTATCACCTTCAGGAAGTCTTCCTTGGCCATCCCCACACTAACTTAGTTTCCCCTGTTTACGAGTTTTCGCCATGATACAGTGACATGTTTATAATCTCATGTACCGTGTCTGGCTCCTCCGCCGTCAGACTGTGAGCTCAGTGAAGTCAGGGGCTCTCTCTCTTTCTTGTTCACCCCTGTATCCCTAGAGCTTAGCACAATGCCTGGCTTACACTAGGTACTCGATGTGTTTGTTGTAGGCTTGAATGAATGAATGACAACTGGGACTCAGGAATCTAGGCTTCATAGATAGTCCTTGCCAGGATCCCATAATCTTCTGGGATTGACTTGACCAATTGGGAAGGAAGAGCTCCCTAGGTCTTAAATTCTCCAAGGAATATTAGGGAGACATTTTACAACTTATTCAAACATGGAAGTCTAAGTTTCATTTATTCTCCCTAAAATAACTATAGATTATAGTTATGTTCTGCATGAGGCAGGAATATAATTTTTCGTGTTTTCCAAGTACTCGTGCAGGGGCCTGACGTAGAGGGATTAATAATGCAAACTTCAGGTCTACGTGGCCTGAATTCAAATCCAATTCTGTCACCTATAGCTGCGTAGCCTTAGGCAACTGACTTCTGTAAAATAAGGTTAATAACAGTCTATCCTTTATAGAACTACATTTAAAATTAACTAATACAGATCATTTAACACTCAGTGTCTAGCATAGGAAGAACTTAGTATACTGTACCATTATTGTTCACATCATTAATAGGTTGAAGACACTTTAAATGTTAGGCATTTCCCCATACTACCACTAGATGTCGCCACGGACTAGGCTAAAACAGCAGCACTAACCTCCCAAATGTAAAAGCCCTCAGTCTGGAACAAAACGACCTTGGAGAAACTGAAGACAGCGACACAGGAACCTCTCGAGGTCCTGAAAGCAGGGCCGGGATTTGAACCCACTTGTCCTGCCTTCTTAAGGATGACAAACCTAAGGGCCATGGTTGGGAGGGGCCCTCCCCATCTGGGTTCCCACAGCTCATCCAGCCCTTGGGATAGGCTGTTTTATCCATTTGTACTAATAGGTAGCCCTCTGAGTGCTAACTTTGTGACAGGTGCTATTCTAAGCTCTTTAAAACATGAACTTACTGAATTCCCAGAAATAAACATTTGGGGTAGAGTCTCAAGTTTTCCTCATTATACATATGGGAAAAGTGAGGCACGAGAGGTTAAGTAACTTGCTTGAGGACAAACAGCTAGTAAATGCTGAGTGGGATTAAAACCCTGGCATTCTGGGGATTTCCCTGGTGGTGCAGTGGGTAAGACTCCGTGCTCCCAATGAAGGGGCCCCGGGTTTGATCCCTGGTCAGGGAAGTAGATGCCGCATGCATGCCTCAACAAAGAGTTTGCATGCTGAAACTAAGGAGCCTGCCTGCCACAACTAAGACCCCACACAACCAAATAAATATGTTTTTTTTTTTTTTTTTTGCGGTACACGGGACTCTCACTGTTGTGGCGGCCTCTCCCGTTGCGGAGCACAGGCTCCGGACGCGCAGGCTCAGTGGCCATGGCTCACGGGCCCAGCCGCTCCGCAGCATGTGGGATCTTCCCGGGCCGGGGCAGGAACCCGTGTCCCCTGCATCGGCAGGCGGACCCTCAACCACTGTGCCACCAGGGAAGCCCAATAAATATTTTTTAAAAAGAAATGGCTAACTATTAAACCAAAAAAAAAAAAAAGTCATTCTGGCTGCAGTATGTGCTACCCTAGAGCTCACTTCTTTGGTCACCTTGGTAACAATGTTTCTTATTACATATTTTTAATTAGAGTATAGTTGAGTTACAGTATTAGTTTCAGGTGTGCAACATAATGAGTCAACATTTTTATAGCTTATATTCCATTTAAAGTTAGTACAAAATAATGGCTGTATTTCTCTGTGTGGTATAATATACACTTTTAAAAATTTTATTTATTTATTTATTTATTTTTGTCTGCATTAGGTCTTCATGGCTTCGAGCAGGCTTGTTGCTTACTTATTTTATACATAGTAGTTTGTATCTCATAATCCCTTATCCTTATCTTGTCCCTCCCCTCTTCCCTCTCCCTACTGATAACCACTAGCTTGTTCTCAATATCTGTCGGCCTGTTTCTGTTTTGTTATATTTGTTTCTTATTACATTTTAAATCTTTTGATATCACGTAGCTTCTTTGCTGATTTAACAAATAACTATTGCTCTATTACAGTTAAATTTCCTGAACCTAAGTCTTGGTAAGGAAATAATGTTGATCTTCAAAAAACATCATTGTTGGGGACTTCCCTGGAGGTCCAGTGGTTAAGACTCCACACTTCCAATGCAAGGGGCGTGAGTTCGATCCCTGGTCGGGGAACTGAAATCCCACATGCCGTGCAGTGCGGTCAAAAAAAAAAAATTGTCACATGGAGTGATGATGTAGGAAAGTAGGTATTATGCCTTCACAAAACTTTGTTCTATAAATACCAACCTTTTGCTGATTCTTTATCATTTAGCTCCAAATTTGCCATCCAGTTCCAACTGAATTCCATGGACCTGGTTACCAGCTAAATCGGAGGCTTGGAGGAAAGTGAAACAGGAAGGAGTTTGGCCTAGCTTTTCATTCATTCATTCATTCAACAGTTACTGCCCCCTCCTCCCTGCCAGGCCCTCTACTGGGCTCTGAGACCAAGCAGTGACCTCAGAATGAGCCCTGCCCCCAAGGAGCTCATAGCCAAGTCAGAGTTAACAGACAGAGGGAGTGCACACACAGAGGCGTTGCTTGATTGCCAGTCTCCCTAGACTGTCTACAGACCACGTTTGTCTTACTCACTTCTCTATCCTCCATGCCTAGCACAGTGCCTGGCCACATTTTAGGTGCTCAATGTTTGCTGAATGAATGCAAAGGCTTCATGGAGGAGGTGGCACTGACCTGGGGCTTGGACACTGGAAAGGCTATTGACAGGGGAAGACAGGGGAGAGGGGACACTCCCTCAAGAGGAAGGATCATTTTAGGAAGATCATTCTGGCTGCTGTGTGGAGGACAATGGTTCTGGGGGAGATGCGGGGGACAGGAAGACCAGCAAGGAGGCTGGTACAGGGCCGAGGAGAGAGAGGGTTGTGGCCTGGAGTGGGGACAGAAAAGGCCCAAAGGGGGATTCTGAAGGGAGGGACAAGACATGGGGAGCGCAGAGCACGAGAGGGCAGGAGTCACAGGTGCATCCAGCTGTCTGGGGGAGGGGGCAGGCTGGAGAGGCCTTGACAGGAAGTTAAGGTCTGTTGAACAAAATTGTAGGGCAGAAGGAACTTCCAGATCCCTCAAGTCAGAGCTCAGCTCTGGTGTCATTTCTCCCACCTGGAACGGAGCTGGGGGCGGTGGTGGAGCAGTCCTGTGGGTCCAGGGGAAGGGAAGAGAACTCAGCTCCATGTGAATAAGGCCCTGCCTCACCTTCTCCTGTTTTCTGGGGCCCTGAGGGGGAGAGGGTTGGCTACCACGACTTTGTCAATGCCCAGACCTGGCATGAAGTTTACTGGAGGGTGAAGTCCCTCCAAAAACAGACCTTCTGATCCTTCCTCAGCAGCACACAGCACACGCCACGGACGGCAGGACCTCCTCCTTTCTTATTATATTTTATTTTTCTCGGGGTATAACATATATAAAGTACGTAAAGTCCTCTAATCTTAAGGTACAACTTGAATTTTTGCCCATGTAATTACCAACCAGACTAAGATATGGACCTTTTCCAGCACCCCAGAAAAGTCTCTCTTGCTCTTCCCCCATCTCTATCTCCCCCTCCCCCAGCCCCTTCCGACCCAGGTGGCTTCTGATTTCTAGAACCATAGATTAGTTTTGCCTGCCCTTGAACCTTCTGTGAATGGAATCATACAGTATGTACTGTTTGTGTCTGGACTCTTTCAGTCCACATACCATATGTGAGTATAATCTATGGTGTCACATGTGTCAGCAATTTGTACTTTTTTTTCTTATGCCACGCCGGACGGCTTGCGGGTTCTCCTTTCCCTGACCAGGGATTGAACCCGGACCACAGCAGTGAAAGCCCGGAATCCGAAACACTAGTCCACCAGGGAACTCCCAGCAATTTGTACTTTTATATGTAAAACATAGTAGTCCATTGGATGGACATGCCGTATTTTGTTTATCCATTCTCCTGTTGGTGAACATTGGGCTATATCCACGTTGAGCTCTGAGTAAATCTGCTATAAAAATCCTTGCCCAAGTCTGCTTGTAATAGCCACGTATTTCTCCTGGAATGAAAAGCTAAGAGTGGAAATTCTAGTCACAGCATAAGTGTCTGTTTACATTTAGTAGAAACCGCCAGTTTTCTGAAGTGGTTGTACCAGTTTCCTCTCATGGGCAGTGTGCAAGAATTTCCACATCCTTGCCAACGCCTAGCCTTTCTCCTTTCTAAACAAGAGTTTCCACTGTGAGGCTCCTCTTTTCCTCCAGTGTTGGATATTGGGTGTGCCTGGCATGAGTGCATAGATCCTTCAGCCCAGAAGCAGCAAGACAGAGGTCACATCTAGTTTGTTTGAGTCTCAGCTACAGGAGGAATGGTCATCTCCTCGATGTGGATGAGACCCCAGGAACTGGGGTGGCAATCTTATGACCACGAGCATGAAACCAACATGAGGACAGCACAGCAGAGATGGAATGAACCTAAGAGATGGAATGTTTGTGATGACATGGTCAAGCCACTCAACTAACCTGCCACTGAGTGGCAGGGTATATTTATTTTTCTAAGCCAAGTGATTTAGGGTCTTGTTTTTGGAACTTGAATCATAAAGGATACAGTCCCTAAGCCACCCCCCCCCCTTGTAACCAAACCGAATGGTGCCATTTCTGTCCTCCATAGCAGTCATCTCCACTGAACATTCTTTCCTTCCTGAAACCTCCTCTCTGGGATCCCATGCTCACCTGGTCCTCCTCCTACCCCACGGGTCACTGCTTCTCAGCCTCCTTTCCTGGCTCTTCCTCTGCCTACTTATTAATCTACCTTCACTTTCTTAGGACCTCATCCAGCTCCATGATGTGTGTACTGTGTGCCGATGTTACTGAAATATGTATCTCCAGCCCAGATCTCTCTTCTGAGTACCAGTCTCATATAAAGCGGCCTATTGACCCTCTCCACCCAACCATTGCCCAGGCTTTTCAAACTTACCTTCTTAGCCAAACTCTTGATCTTCCCCCTCAATTTGAGCCTGCTGCAGGCTTTACCACCTTAGTCAAGGGCTCTTTCATTCTTTCATACTCAAGGCAAAGATCTAGGTGTTGTTGCCAATGCCTCAACACCCACCCACATTCCATTTTACATTCTCTACTTCTCTACCTTCCAGGGTCACCATTCCTTTGCACTTGGAAACCTACAACAGCCTTCTGGCTGGTCTCCCCACACGCACTCGAAAGTGCTTTCCAAGCCATGTAGGGTGCTCTTTCAGAGACCCAAACCTGGTATCATTCCCCTGATGAAAATGATAAAAAGATAAAGATAAAATCCAAATTCATTAGGTAGCACTACCTGCCCTACTTGCTCCTTCCTCACCCTCAGCTGCTGCTTCCCACCTCCACATCTGGGACAAGTGGTTCTTTCTGCCTACAACATTTCCCCTCTCACTCTTGCCCTACAAAACTATCTTTGGTTTTTAAGCCTAAATGCCAGCTTCCCAAGGAGTTTCCACCCTTACCCTTCGCACTACATGAGGGCTCCATTAATTTTTTTTCTTGGCCAGACTACGCAGCCTTCAAGATCTTAATTTCCCAACCAGGGATCGAACCCGCGCGTTCGGCAGTGAGAACATGGAGTCCTAACCACCGAACTGCCAGGGAATTCCCCTCCATTAATTTTTCATAGCACTCTTCATATTCCCCCACAGCATTTCCCATCATGCATAATTATATATTGATTTGATTTAAATTATTAACAGATAGTGATCATTTGATGATTAAAAAATTTATTTTATTGACGTATAGTTGCTTTACAATGTTGTGTTAATTTCTGCTGTACAGCAAAGTGATTCAGTTATACCTATATATACATTTCTTTTTCATATTCTTTTCCATTACGGTTTATCACAGGATATTGAACACAGTTCCCTGTGCTATATACAGTGGGACCTTGTTTATCCATTCTATATACAGTATAATAGTTTGCACCTGCTAATCCCCAGCTCCCAATCCATCCCTCCCCCACCCCTTCCGCCTTGGCAACCACAAGTCTGTTCTCTATGAGTCTGTTTCGTACATATGTTCATTTGTGTCATATTTTAGATTGCACATATAAGTAATTTGATGATTGCTTTTCCACCCCTCCCCCACTCTCCCCCAGTAGCCGGGCATCTCCTTGAATTAGAACAGCGCCTATTTCACGCTCCATTCTATCCTCTTGCCTTTAGCACTGCATTTACACACAGTAAGCGCTCAAGGAATGTGCTTATTTAGCTAATAAATCGATACATTGACTCATTTAATCCCTATAACAACCCTGTGAAGTAGGCATTTCATCAGATTCGGGGAAGTTAACAGTCGGGGTGGGCAAGTGGCTCGCCTAAAGTACAGGGCAAGAAGAAGAGTCAGGTCCTGACCCAAGTCAAATCCTAAATTCTGAGCCGGAATATTTCCGCGCCTGACCTTTGGCCTTGGTAAAGGGGCCAGGGAGGAGGCGGACTTTGAGCCACGGGAACGTTTTCACAGATTACACGGGTCATCCACGAGGACCAAAGCGAACAAACGTTCACCTACAGAGACTAGGGTACGCCCCCTCCGCTCTAAATGTGTAAAGATCACAATCTACTGCATATGTATGAGGGGACCAAGGCGGGGGGAGGGGCGTGATTCGGGGCTGTCCTGGATGCGCCTGATCAAAAATTCTTCGGATCTGAAGACTTCAGAACCCCCAGATTTCTGAACACGTTAGCAAAAAGTCTTCAAATGGTCATCTGTGGCACACGTTAGGAGGATATCGGGCATAGAAGATCCCCCCCAATTTAGGTCGTATTATCAGGCATCTGCCGTAGGCAGCCCGATCCCAGGAGGGGTCCTCGGTCGGCTCGACTAGAAGACGAAGGGGGCGTCTCCCCTGCTTCCTGCGGCGTCGGAGGCGAGTTGAGGTGGTGGCAGGCTGCGGCTACGAAGGCGTCAGCGGTGGCGGCGGCGCCATGGCAGGGCTCGCAGGTACCGTGGCGTCGGCCTCCTGGGGGCGGGATGAGAGGCCCTCAATGCGGCCGCGCCGCCATGTTGTCCCTTCGGGGTCACCTTAGGCGTCGTCCGGTCCCTTTCTGGGGTTTTCCTTCCGCGCACCCTGGGGGCCGCCCCTGTCCGGTGTCACGTGATTGCCCTGTTTGGCCCCCAGCCTGGGCCTTGGGGGTCTCTTCGTGGCCCGAGGGCAGGGTACTGGACTCCTGGGTTCTCGTTCAGGCCTCCAAGGTCAGCACTCGCTTGTCTGCTTCTGGGATGGGGCAGGCAGAGCTGGGGAGCTCGGGGCTGGGGGTGCGACAACCTTCTCTCCGGCCCCGGTGCCCGTGGCAGGGGGCCCAGCTTGTGAGATGCCTGTCACTCTGTCCCCGCCACTTAAGTTGCCTTTTTTTTGTTTGTTTTTAAACCAGAAGGGGCGTGGGGGAGAGGAGAGAAAAGGGTCTCCCTCCCCGGGTCCCCGCCTTGGTGTCTGGGGTGATAGGTTGACGCTCTGCTTTGGGTCGCGGGTGCTTCTTACTCTCTCTAATTTTACACCAAGTCCGGACACCCGTTCCCTTTCCTACAATATATGTGGGGAGTGGCCCTCAAGGGCAGCTGAAGGAATGGATTGCCTGGCACACTAATGGCCTGGAGAGAAGAATGGGGGATGGGGGACAGTTTCTTTTTCCTTCCCTCTTCCACACCTTATTTAATTTCCTTCCAGGTCTCCGTGTCCCTTTTCAACGCTAAATGTTGGGGCAGACTGGGGTCTGTCCTGGGAAAGAAACGGCCTTTCTGTTTATAGGTTCGGATCATGTTTTATCCCTTTCAGGGAACTGGTGTTTTGGGGACAGCTTCTGTTTGCCCTGCTTGACATGGTACAGCCATCCCCTCAGCCTTCTGGACGGCAACACTAAAGCCAGGACACACACACACACACACACACACACACACACACAAGTTCCAGCTTAAGTGCTAATGCCAGGTGTTAGATCTTGTTTGTTTGTTTGTTTGTTTTAAATCAGAGACTAATTAATGTCAGCAAATCTGTTGAAAGATTGCCGAGCCCTGGTCGGTTTCCAGTGACCAGATCACTTCCATATCTGAAATTGGTCTTGTTAGAATTGCTGCCAAAAACAGTTTAACCTTTTATCTGTAACATGTTGTTTCAAAGAGGAATCTGGAAGGCTGGGTTTGGCTGTCTTTTTCTGTTGTTGTTCTCTTATCTTTGAAACATATGCATTCCATTTCAAGCCTGTCGCTGTATGATATACCAAGGACCATGTGTTGCCTGCCTCTCTGACTTCCTGTTCTGGGAATGCTCTGGAATCTGGATCCTGCTGGGGAATGGGCCCCGTGGGAGGGAGAAAAGGAGGCGGAGGGGAAGCAGGATCATAACCAGAGAAGATGGTGACATGTCTCTGGGGCATATAGAGGAAATCAGATGTCTCCAGGGAAAAAGAGGCTGTTGTTAGACTAATGTTTTGTATATATGTGCACGTTTAAATCTCTGGGGGAAAACTCACTGCAAATTCAGAATCTCACTGTAGGGTACTGGCTTCTGAGTAGATAGAAGTTTGAAAATAAATGTCTAGCAAATGACTCACAGCACACCTGCTCCCTCATCCAATCCAACCCAACCCAACCCACATGCAATAAGCTGTTGCTGTCCTGCAGCGGAAGCTCAAGAAACTTGTCCTTCATTCGCAATCCAGATATTCCACAGGTAGAGGTAACAGTGTCACATAGCACCACACACTTCCGACAGTCATGGTACCTAAACCCCTCTGCGGTTTAACCTCAACTGGTTAGGCTAAGAAACTAACATCCTTTGGGGGCATTAGTCCCAAGAGTCTTGCCTGTTGCTGGAGTCTCACAAACCCATTCCAGTTCCCTCATAACTCAACTGCTCTATCCTTGGCCTCGTGGGGGCAAAGTCTTGAGGATGTGGTAGAGAAAATTTAAGCAAAGGGGGGGCCTGTGGACTAAGGGCTTTGCAACAAAACGGTAGTCATTTTCAACTCTTTTTGTTGCTCTCTATCAGAATAAAATGTTTTAATGGTATTGCTTCTGGAAAAAATTTTATAAATAAGATGTGTTTGGACTAGACTTCTAAGCATTGCACAGGAATAGAAAGTGAACACATTCCTTCCATCTTCTCTGGTGGACTGTGTTTCCTGCCATAACATGAGGGTTTGGATGGGGCATGAAAGGGGGGAGTGGACATTGCACATTCAAGCCACCCATGCAGGTACAGCCCATCAGGGCAGCCCTTGCCTGGAAGTCTGTCATTTCATCATGCCACACTCAGAGCCCTGCTGATGGATGGATGGAGAAAGCCCTGCAGTTGGGCTTTGCCAAGATCATCTGGAAAGCCCTGGGGCTGCCAGCAGCCTCCTGCCTTTTAAAAGGGGACCTACAGTGTCGAGAGCAGCCAGACACTTCAATGCTGCTGCAGCCTGTCCCCCTGAACCCAGCTACCTTATAACTGGGCTGAGATTAGAGCATCTGGGGCATTGGGGCCGTGGGTACATACACCCCTTGAGGGCTCTGAGGGGAGGGGCACCCTTTATTGAGAACACATGTTGAAATATGTTCATGGTTCTCTGCATTTAGTGTGGAAAACCACAGAAACTCCCAGTCTTGAGGCTTGCCAAGATACAGGCTTCAGAAGGGAGGTGTGGGCATTGCCTGCTGCTGCACCACCCTGGGGCAAGAGGAGACCTACCCCACCCATAGGCTACGGTAGGGGCTGGAACCACCCAGCCTGAGGAAGATGAGGCTCCGATCGCCCATCCGCAGCCTAGTCCCATTGAGTCCTGATTGCCACTTTGATGGCAGAATGTTTCTAGTATGTTGGGGTTCACTGGGATCTTAGCAGTCCTTTTACAGAGGAGAACCGAGGGTGGCTAGGAGTGACCTGACCGGGTTCCCTGGGCTGACTGATGGCAAAGCCAATACTGGAATTGAGGTCTACACCCTCCACCTCCATAATTCTCTTATCTTGAACTGAAGTTATAGGTGCCTCTAAAGGTGCTAGTGGTTGGGCTGAGAAACGCTAGGACCCTAGCGCAGGGGCGGGTAACATCAGGCTCAAGGGATTGAGGTCCTTTGTGCTCCAGAATTGTTTGTGACAACTGTGACTAAGGGATTTGAGGAAGTGGCAGAAAGATTTATAGCCCTCCAACTCACGCCCTGGATGTTGACCCAGGAACAGGTGTGTGGTGACAGGGGCACACAAAGCCAGAGACAAGGCTGAACAGGCGGCAGGGCCATTTGGTGAGGCAGTCAGCTGACCCCACGTAAAAGAAGCCCTGACTCACTGAGGAGTGGGAGAGAGAACTTGGGAGCCGAGCAGGCAGCCCACCCTACCACCCTGGCATGATGGCAGGGGAGAGCCCAGGGCCCGGGACCTGGTAAGCACCCTTAAGGATATGGAGGCTCGTGCTGGGAGAAGCAGAGGACCCAGTAGTGGGGAGAGTGAGCTGGAGAGAGGTTCCTGAGGGTGGGGGAGGAGACCCTGGGAAAGTAGGCGGGCCTGGCAGGATGCCCTTGTAGTGGTTCTGGTAGAGGTGATAGGGCTGGGAGGGATGAGCTGGGTGGGGGAGGTGCCACACCACACCTTTTACCCCATAGTCATTGTCCAAACCAGTGCCCCCCCACCCTCCCCCACCCGCCCTGCTCATTTCTTTGGGGATCTTGGATGGAGATAAGACTGTGTTCTGAATTCCTGATCACCCTCTTGGTCCCTAGTACCTCCATTTTGAGGGCTCTTCCCACTTTCCCCCCTCCTATCTTCTCCCTCCTTCCATCTTTCCCACTGATTACTTGCCAAAGCCCCTTATCCCAGGAAAACTGAAGGCACCCACACCTTTGGGGAGGTATAAGTGGTGCCTTATTCCGAGACCGCAAGTGAAGATGTCCACCTTTTTCTTTGGGTGGTGGTGCGGGCATGCGGTCCTTTATCTCAGGACAGTGTTGAGATGGAACTGGGTGTGTGAAGGTTTATTCCCATTTTGTTGCTTCCGCTCCGTCCCTCCCCCAAGTACAGTGCACATCAGCCCAGTCTTAGAAGTATGTGTTGAAGCCGGAAAAGAAGTCACAGGAGACAAAACTTTTTGGTGCGCCTCCACCGCCCCGCAGGGTCCTGGGACACTGTGCGAGACAGGGGAGGTACTTTTTTTAATTTTTTTGTAGAGGCGGTCCCTGTCCTCCAGGAGCTTACAATCTAGCCGGGGAGACACAACTAATGCACACTTATACAATCATTACAATTAGCAATTACCACAATATTGACCACAATTGCATGAGACCTGGGGGATGCAAGATCAGTGAGGGGTTGGGGGCTTGGAGAAGGTGTTTTGGTAAAGATGGGATTCGTTTTCTTGTTCAGTAGGTCCGAATTGAGTGACACATTTCTTTTGGGTGGGAGTGGGGCGAAAGAGGAACTGAGGGAGCAAAGGCAGCAAGGCTGGAATGCACATGCCGTAGGCAAGGGACAGTGAGAGGGCCCCGCTCTGTTTCTTAAACCTCCTCCCTCACCCTCTGCCCTCCAGCCCCGCCACACAGGCACGCAGTTGTCACTTGTCTGCTGCACGGAGATTCAGGGCTTCGGCTGGTGAAGTTGGAATGTCCATTCTGCTGGCTGGTGTGGTTGTCTGGATCTCTGTGGTGCGGCCTGCTGGCATGGCCGTGGCTGTGGGGCTGGGATGGCGCTGTCCCGACTTGGTCCAGATCTGAATGCGTTGCCTGTGCCCAGATCTCAGGGGTCTGCTCCCCCCATTCCCCCCTCCTCCCTCTACCGCCACCCGCAGTAGGAAGGGTGCAAAGGGGTGGGGAAGGGATCTGGTGTTGTCGTCATTGTCGGTGCTGCTTCTCCGGGGGCCTACCGGCCCCTCACTGACCTTGGCAAGTGCTCCTCTGGCGAGAGGGCACAGGGGACGCCCCATTCCTGCGCGGCACTGGCTCCCATGCTGGTGGAACTGCACAGGAGCACCTGGTGACACGGCCGCCCAGGGGAGGGGGCTGGAGCCTCAGTTGGGGGCCCGCTGGCGGCGCTCTCCCAGCACGTGCCGTCCGGTTCTCGACACGGTGTACGCCAGCTTCTGCAGGGAGTACCTGAACACCTGTGGAGAGAGAGAGACCCAGGACCTGCCCTTAGAGGCGAGCACCCCGCAGCGTGTCTGTAGTGCTGCCGTGCCCGCCCCCGCCCCGCCCCCTGCCCCCTGCCCCGCCCGCCTGTCCAATGAGGAGAGGCGGGTGCGGGCGCAGCTTGTCCACGAGTCAGGGCAGCTGGAGCTTTTCCAACTGTGCTGAAGGCTGCATGGCCGCAAGCTGATTGGACCCACAACTTAGGTATACCTCACTTCTCGCAATGGGCTGGGTCCCTGGAGGATTTCGAAAAGCGAATCCTACCCAGTAAATGCAGCATTCCAGGAACACCTTGAAGGAAATATGCGATTCCTTTGGCAAAGGATTCCTTTAGCAGGGAATTCTTCCTGCAAGGGGTGCTTTTAGGGTAGATGATTTTATGGGCAAAGCAATTTCTTCTGATTTATTTCTTTTTACACGAAGCGCTTTGCCTCTATTTGATTTTTTTTTTTTTAATAAAGCGAACTGTCCTTTTTCGGAAGCGCTTTTTTTCTGTTCTATTTTTCCTGCAAAGAACCTTTTCCTCTAATTGTTTTCTTCAGAGTGCTCTTATCGATTCATAGTTTGTTAGCTCCTTTGTCTAATATTTTTTCTGCAAGGCGCTTTTTATCTAATGCATTTTTTTCTGCCAAGTGCTTTTGTCTGATTTATTCTTCCTGCAATGCGCATTTTCTCTAATTCATTTTTTCCCGCGAATTTTTCTGATTTGTTATAATCTTGTTTGCGGAGTGCTGTTTTTCCCTTTCCCCTGAGAAGTGCCTTTTTCTAACTTATTTTTTGTCCCACCCCCGCAAGTACTATATTTTCTAAAGGAAAATTTCCCCGCAATGCGCAATTTTTTTAAGGCGGAAAGATTCCGCTGTGTGAGCGGTAAAGTCTCTTTTCGCAAAACAGAAGTGCCCCGCCTCCCTCCTGGGGTCGAGTCTCACGTAGCGGTATTTTCTTACCACGTTGGTCGCTAAGAGCCTCGGCGATCGTCCGCGGCTGGCGCCCGCCGCGCCCCAACTCTTTGTTCCCGGGCGGGCACACTGGGAAGGGTCTACGCAAGGAGGAGGGCGCAGGGGACGGGCGGGGGCGTGCGGTGCCGGCCGCGGCACTTGGGTGGGCAGGGATCGCGGCAATCAGGACAGGACGGGTCGGGATGCGGCAATTGTGACGCGGGCTTGCCGGTTCAGGGGGCGCACGTTGCGACCCTCTCCCACCCAGCACCCGGGCACACTTACCTGCAGCAGCACGCGGAAAATGTACCAGCCGATGATGAGCAGCTCAGCCGAGGCTGCCGCCACTGCCGCCATGGTTCCGAGAGTGGTCGGTGGGTGGTTGAGAGCGAGTGCTGCCGGTTCCGAGGTCCGTTCGCCTCTCGGAGTCCGCTGTTGGGCGCACTGCCGCAGCCGCGGTGGCCGCGCCTTAAGTATCCGCCCACCGCCCAAGTGCGCATGCGCGCTTGGGGGGGGGGTCCGTGAGGAGGGGTGGCCGGGGGCGCCCCTCATTCGTCAGGAGAGGAAAAAAAAATAATCCATCTGTTCTTTCCACACCGACCCCCGCCTCCTGAGTTCATCTTAGCCCCTTTCCAGAAGATTCCGCTGTGCCCGCATTTGAATTTTAATGTAAAATGGAGGGGAAATGCAACTCTGAGTTAGCGCATAGGGTGAGAGTACGGGTGCGCGCCCCTTAGTAGCGGAGCCCATCTCTCCAAGCCCGGGCCTGCAAATTCGAGCCCAGTGTCCGGTCCCACGCCAGATCACACCTGGGCAAGGATGGAAAAGCAGAGGGACCTAATTTAGAGAGGGATCATCTGCCCCGCGGAGCAAAAACAGGTGCCCCTTCCAGAAGCCTTGGCTTCACAGGCCCCCCGCTCAGCACTCTTTTTCTAATTTTCGATGTATTAGAAGACCACGTCCTCTGCTTTGCGAGAGCCTCTGAGCGCGGAACCTTTCCCTGATGCCCGCATCCCGCTTCTAGATCTACATCCCGTTGCTAGATCTACAGCGGTGGCAGCTGTAGGGAGCCGAGCCAGGGCACTGAGCCCTAGGTGCAAAAGCGATAGTCATCGGGTGTCTACCCTGTAGGAGGGATGGCGCCTTTGTATGCACGGAAGGGATGGGATGAGCTCTCCAAAGAAGTGGTCTGAATGCGCTCTGGGATAGTATTCTGCTAGGCGGGTAATTCAACCTCTGCTCCCCTACCCCCCAGGCGCTGGTAGGTCTTCCTCAGCCAGCGAGGCTCTTTGTACCCGCTGCGCTGGGTGTCTGGAGCTTGGAGGAGGGTTTTGCTACCGCCGCCAGAGGGTCGTGGCTGCCGCCGCTCCGATTCCTGGCGCGGCACGAAGACCGGAATGCGGTCTGCGAGCGCGGCCCTGGCGCACCGGTGGCCCGCTGCTCGAGAGCACCATTTCTCTCCAGCAATCTGCCTGGCACAGGTGCCAACTGGCATTTGCCCCTATGTGGATAGAAAATTAATTTTGATTAAAAGCTCATTGAGGTCAAGTTCTATACAGTGCCGGCAGCAGATGGAGAGCACAAGTCAACCCAGAGAGGTCAGTTTGGACTAAGTAGCATGGTGATTTTTTTTTCCCCCTACATTGACTTTCGAAGAAGTTGGCCGATTTTAGCAAAATGACGCCGGATTATTTGAAAAAGGCAAGCTCATTCTAGGCTGCCATCTTAAAACAAAATATTCGGTGATGCTGCTGCGCGCCTTCCCAGAGCTTGCAAGGATCCATTGCCGGCAATCTCCCGCCGGCAGTGCGCCGCTAACTACTTTAACTCTCCACTGAGCAACTGCTGTGAGAGATACTAGATACAGAACCCTTTTCTTATTCCTCAGGGGTCACAGCATGGAGCCCATGGCCGTCCGGTGGCAACCACAGGGCGGTATTGTGAGGTCTGGGTCCCTTGAGGACGGGCCGCAGCCCCAGGAGGCGATACATGATCTCTGCTGGGCAGGGCCCAGGCAAAGCCAGGCCACTGTGCCGGACCTGCCTAGAGCCCTCTGGCCTAGCCCCCAAGAAGGGGAGACACCCAGGATGCTTCTGGAAAGGGTGACTTGGAGAGGAGTAGACTTCCATGGGTGGGCAGGGAGGAAAGGGCATTCACATTTGCTGTTGTTAACCATGATCCATTTTTCCAAATAAGTATACATTCTGTTCCTGTTTTTTTTTTTTTTTTTTTTGTCTGTCTGTCTGTTCCGTGTCTGTTTGTCTGTTGTGTTGACTTTTCTCTTCAGGATCCCTGCTGCCTTGGTGATCCCGGGCTGACAGCCAGAGACCACAGCGGCTCAGCTCCTGGAGAGCGAGGGTTGAAGAAAGCAGAGGGCAGCCGCCCGCGCCCGCTGGCTCCCATTAGGTCGGTTCCTGCAGCGGTGCCCGGTGGCCTTGGCGAAGGCCCTGTCCAGCAGAGATCATGTATTGCCTCCAGTGGCTGCTGCCCGTCCTCCTCATCCCCAAGCCCCTCAACCCCGCCCTGTGGTTCAGCCACTCCATGTTCATGGGCTTCTACCTGCTCAGCTTCCTCCTGGAACGGAAGCCTTGCACAATTTGTGCCTTGGTTTTCCTGGCAGCCCTGTTCCTCATCTGCTATAGCTGCTGGGGAAACTGTTTCCTGTACCACTGTTCCGATTCCCCGCTTCCGGAATCGGCACACGACCCCGGCGTTGTGGGCACCTAACAGCCAGCCCAGTTAGCTTTCCAAGGAAGCAGAAGACGGGAGGGGAGGCATTGACATAGGTCATAAAGCATTGGAGTTTCAAATCCCGCGGCCCTGCGGGTGCCACATTCCTGATGGCGCCTTTTTGGCCTGTGACATTTTATCCTTATAATGTGAATAATAGCACTGACCGGTGCTTTTATCGTAGAGTCCTGTAGTCGTGGGTGGTCTTGTGGTTGTGTGTGTTCTGTCCCCATCTTGGCCCCTGACTGGCAGGATGGCCACCCCCCTCGCCTCATTCCCACGAGGAGCCTGCACCCATCCTGGTCAACTGCCCCAGCATGATCCGGGCAGATAAAATGCCAGCCTCATTGTCACCTCTGTGACCCTTCCTTGTCAGGGGTTCCTCCCTTCTCAGAGTGTTACTGACTCCTCCGTCCCTCTCTTGGCTTCCTGTTAGTTCTCTTTAGCCCTTTTTTGGGGAGCACCTGTCCAAGACAGGGCTCAGTTTTGCACTTATCTCGAATATAAAGAGATTGCTGATGCCCGAGAGCCTCGCTTTTTCATTCTTCTTCCCTGGCCGGCAGGCTAGACAGAATTGTGTCTTGACTGCTGTCCACAAATCTTCAGTATTTTCCCCACTTCATTTTGAAGGAAGAAGTAACAGATACATGTTGCTCTTTCACCTGGGAGTCTGGGCTCCTGCTCAGCAGCCCAGCTTCGCTTCCTCTGCCCTTCCTCCTGCCTTTCTCAACTGTCGCAAGGAGGGGGCCTCATTTTGTCTCCCATGCATGCTCTGCAGGATTGATGTGTGGTGTGTTTACGTAGATCTAGCAGTCCCCAGCTGAGTGAATGGGAGAGTACTTGTGTGTTTCATAACAGCCACGATCCCCTGATAGGTGTTTGGATATTTTTTGGTGTGGTGTGCTGTGTGTGCGCGTGTGTGTATACGTACGTGTACAAGTACATGTGTACATCCTTTTTAAAGAAGCTTTATCGAACGTGTTGTGATTTTGAGGTGTAGCAATAGCTAGCTTGTAGGGGCCGCTACAGTTGGTATTTAGTATGGGGATTGCAGAGTGACCAGCGCACTGGACTCCGAGGTGGTTCAGACGAGACAGAGGGGAGCGGTGGCCATCGTCCTCGTGCCAGGAGCTTCTCCGGTCCTGCGCGTATAGACTGTATACGTTACGAAGAATACACGGGAAGACTTTGTGACTGTCACTTGCTTTTTTCTTTTTCTGCGCTTCAGTAAAAGTGTTGGCACATGAGACTGTCTCCTGGCCCCTGCCCGCTGGGGATCAGCATGGTTGTCCTTCCAGTCTAAACCATCCATCTTTCTCTTGCCTGAAGGGGGAGGGAGGTGGGCCAGGCAGAGGACAGAACTGGAGGCAGTCCATCTAGGGGATGGGACTGCGGGGCCACACTTGTGGAACATTTGGACTGCTATTCTGGAGCTTTTATTTCTGGTGTGTTCGTTGCACAGCTGTTTGAAATGTTTAATAAAGCTTTATAAACTTTACTCTGTGGTTTTATGTGGCTGCAGTCCATTTGGGTCGTGGTGTTGGATTTCTAAGTTGGTGGGGGGCAGGGGGTAGCATGGAGGGGCTGAGTCCTTGGCGCCACAGTACCTTAGGCTGAAAATTTGATCTGCTCTCTGGAGAGCAGATGGTGGGATTGGGGGAGGGGGAGCAGGGGGCAGGCCAGGCGGTGAACAGGAGGGAGTCTGAAAGTTTTCAGAGATGAGACATTTGCGTTTCTCAGCTCCCATGGCTTCTCGCCTGAAACTGTTTCCCTCCGTAGGAGATTTGAGTAACCGATCCCTTGACAAACAACTTAAGACAGCTGGAGCTCTAATCATCAAGAATTTTTATGGTGCTGCTTTTGAAGTAAAAATAAAGTGAAACCCCTTATGGCATTTCAAGTGGAAAAATAAATAAGGTTGGCCGTCCACGCAGGGGGCTCCGGGCGATGGCTGGAAGTGCGGGATTGGCGTGGTTCTGTGCCGTCAATGTGCACGTGCTCCCATGGCCGTGACCTTTGAGACAAAGCTGGGTGGCTTGCCAGGGCCCTGTGCTGGGTGTCCTCCTCTCCATCTCTTCTCCTTCTAGAAAACATAACAGGAACACTGCCTGTCCAAGGCACAGGGCTGTTGTCAGAGTTTATTGTTGTAAAAGGGCTTGGGTTGTTTCATAAAAGGTCATCTGTTATACCTAGATTGGTAATTTATTGCTATGAAGTTTTGTGTAGTTTTCTCCTGCCCTTTGCAATCTCCCCATTGTCAGTGTGTATCCCTTTTTTCATTCCTACCATCGCCTATCAGTGCTTTTCCTTTTCTTCGTCAAAACTTGCCAAAGGTTGGTTCATTTTGAAGGTGTTTTCAGAGAACCAAGCTTATTGATTATATCTGCTGGGTATTTTCCCTATCTGATGCTTTTGTGTTTTTACCTCTGCATTCTTTTTTTTTCTGCGTTTCTGGATGTATTTTGTGGTTCAGCAAAGTCTTGACGAGTTGAGGAGTGTTACACGTGGAAAGGATGGTTTGTTCAGCAAACATTGAGTCCCTGTACTGGGCTTGCTGGGGATTTCAGGGGCAAGACCCAGGCCTGACTCTCCAGGAGCGCATGACTCTAGCCTAGTGGGAAGACTTAAGAAAATAGACAACTGCAAATTCCAAAAACAAAACAAACAAACAAGGCTTTTGTGGCCACGCTCTCCTGTGGAGGCACCTGGATGATAAATGAAGCCAAGATTATTGCTTACTTTGCTCTCCCTCAGAAAGCAGCTTTCTGTCATAGGTCAAGCTCACTAAAGAGTCACAAACAGGCCTCCCTCTGAAAGATTTGTGGCCCTTTGCAGCAGGGAGCCTGCAGCCCACCCTTTCCCAAGGTGATGTCACATCGGCGTTCTGTTGCCCAGCACTGCTCTCCACCTGCCGAGGCAGCACCAGCAGCACCCTGCCCCCTCTGCCTGAGATGCCTTTCAGGAAAATGAGAAGTGGATACCTCTTCTGGAAAAGAGCAGGGTACCAGGTCTTAGAAAACCACACCCTGCAATTCTGCCAGTCGCCGTGGTTCCTAGTGTTGCTCATGTGGTACCTGGTAACCACAAGATCCCATGAGGCCTAGGTCTGGGCTTCTTTAGGAACTGGTCTGTGCCCTGCTCTGCGCCTCAGTTTCCTTGTAGGTAAGATGTGGGCTTTGGAGCAAACACAGTCTTCCTACCCCTAATATACTGGGAATCCTTTCTCTGAGGATCTTCGGGTCCTCCTGGATGCATTTGAGGAAGGTGATTGAGCTCTGGGAAGGTGTCACTGCCCTTGCAGGGCAGCCTGCATTTGCCTTATACTTTAATGATTGTACCACATGCGCCTAGATATGCCTCTGTCAGGAAGCCTTCCTGGACTCTTCCCTCTCCCTAAAGATCCAGTTGCCTAGATGACTTCACTCAGCCCTCTGTTGAGTGCTAGTGGTCATGCAGACTTTCTCTTTCGCAGTGATTGGGCTCCCCCGACCTTCCTAGGGGGCTTGCATTGTTATTTAATCCGAGGTACTTGTCAGAATCCTGTACAGGACCAGGCCTTGGGGTCACACAGTGGACAGGGTGGACCATCTCTGCCATCAGGGAGTCATCCAAGCTAATGGGAAAGGGGATGACCTTGGGCAGAAAATCCCACAGATAGATATAATATGGACTGTGGCAGGTGCCCTAAGAGTGGTCTAGGGGGGACCTGGTGTGGGCTGGGGAGGATTGATGTTCAGGCTGAGACCTGAGGACAAGTGTAAATGTTGGAGCAGTGAAGTAACAAATGAGATGTTATTTCTCACCATCTAATCAAGCATCTCTGCTTACAGCTGAAGAAACTGGGCTGAAAGCAAAATGAAGGACCACCAGTATCTGGCTGCCCTGGAGGGCTGTATTGGGAGATAGTGAGGGGGGTTGAAGGTTGACGTGTTGGTGGCGGTCCCCCAAACTCAGTCCTGAGTGAGAAGTCTTCAGTTTCCAACTGACTGGAACCATCACAGACAAGGATCTGATGGGAGTAGGGGGTGACCCAATCAGAACAGCATTTAATTTAAGGTGGGATTTTTTTCAGTAGGGAACAGGATAGCATTTGAGCAGTAACAGCAGCAGGACTGTCAAGAAGGTCACTGCCCTGTCTAGATCATTGGGAATGGGGAGAAGTAGATCCAAGGAGCCATGGTGGGTGAGGAGGGGAAGGCAGGAGAAAGAGCAGGCTGGGGAGGGAGGACAGAGAAAGATGAGAGACTCCCATTGAATAGCTGCAGGAAGTGAGGTCAGGGAGGGGTCATCCCTTGTGTTCAGTTGGCTGCGGGAGCCAGAACCCAGTCTCCTGGCATCTATTGCAAAGCTCACCCCTCATCCCCCAGCCCCCTAAAGGGAGAAAGGGTCACTGCTCTGAAAAGAGGGAGGAACTAAGCAGTGCTGCCCTCAGCAAGCCAGGGAAGGTGATCCTGACTAAAAGCCAGAAGAGGGGCAGAGTTTGGTCTGCCAGGCTTCAGGGAGAGAACTCCACATCGCGAGAAAAACTTTGATTATAGAGCGGGCTCAAGATGAAGGGGAGGAGCTGGCTGAGCAGCAGCTGGAGGCTTCAGACAGAAGCCCTGGGTCTCCCTCTCGGGACTCAGTGGGCGGGGACTTGGGGAACACTTTAGGACCGACAAACCTTGAGCGACAAGGTTTCAGGGAGCCCGGGCCCTATGCCCCCACCTCTTCGACCACACATCCCTGAGCCTCAGTTTCCTCACTGGCAAAATAGAGATGGTAACACCCCCTGTAGCCTGGCTCAAGGCCAAGTCTTCACAAATGTTACTGCCTCTCTTCTGTGCCCTACCACCCTCCACCGACCCTTACTGGGCTCAGGCTTCATAGGGATGTGGTATGATCGTCCAGCTCTCCCATTCATTCATTCCTGCAGGAGCATTGCCAGGCCCTGCGCCCAGCCCAGAACCTGATAAGACCATGCCCTCCGTGAGGAGCTCCTGCAGCAGCGGGGAGGGCATCGAGGCAGTCCTGCAGGTGCATGATTACTGTGCTGTGTCATTGGGGCTGTGTGGAGTTAGGGAGAGACCTCATTTGCGAGGCCGTATGTCAGCACCTCAACATGAATTCCCTTAATTATTTTTTACAAGCCCCGAAATGACAAGATCCTAAAAGGGAGAGGAACACCTAGATGGTGCTCTTTCCTGAGAGGCCAGAACCCTGGCTTTGCATCCCTGCTTGGCCACCAGCTCGCCTAGGACGGTCCATGGATTTTTCCCTCTTGGAAAGAAATCACTGCCCATTCGGCCTCCTCCTCATGAGGAACTGGTGCGGGGATGTTTTGAGAGTGCCCTGTCAGATACGGGGTAAGCACGAACCTTCTCCACAGACTAACCCTTTGAGCGGTTCTGGCCTCTCACCTCTTTTCCTGGACAACCTGTGGAGAGTCTACAGGGGGACGCCTCACTGCTTCTTCTGAAGCTAAACTCTGCTGATCCCCGCCCCACACTGCTAGTGGCCGCCCTCTAGGGCAGGGCGGGGAGCTGAGGCCCTGGGCCTGATCCCCACCCCCTTGCCACGTGACCTTGCTCTCCTCTGCTCATTCTTCTCCAGGCACCGCCCCCCAACGCCCATCTGTTCACCTAGGAGGGGTTGGCCCAGGAAGTCTTTAACGTTTCGAAAGCCATCTTCTGTGAAATATCAGTGAACTTTATCCTTGTTACTTCAGTCTTAAAGGTATTGGTTGAAAGAAAGTATGTTAAGACAAGCAAGCATTTAATCAAAAGGGTTTTTTGCATTAAAGAATAAACTTTACATCTCTGGGGTGCAGAAGTGTCAAGAATCTTAGAGTCAAAGCAGACTTGGGAGGGTCTCTGAGGGAGGAAGACAAACATAACCCTTCCTTGGTTCCCTGTTGCTTGTGGTCCTGACTCAGCTTGGCTGTCAAAGCCCTGAACCACCCTTGAGGGTGGGGGCTTGATCTTTGTCCCTTGACCAGGCACAGCACCTGCCTGACCAGGCCTGGATAGAACCTGCTGGTTGGCTGGCCAGGGCCGTGGATGGGTGGAAGGCTCAGTCAATCTCTAGACTCCCTAAGGAGCTAAGTGGCCCTCACTCTCCTAGAAGTGAGGGAATTCGATGTGCCTCCCAAGTCTCCTCTTGGCAACTCCGAAGTGGCAGTATTTTCCAGCCTCTAGGGTCATATTTTACACACAGATATCACAGACACTAATACGTCACAAAAGATACGTGAGAAGAACCTTGTAAAAGGCTCTATAGCCTGATATCCTTCCTGTGGCAACAGGTGGCTGTGAATCACCTCCCCTCCCTGGGCCTCAGTTTCCCCATGTGTAAAATGAAGCAGTTGGACTAGATAATCCTTGAGTTCCTTTCTAGCTCTAGCATCACCCTCAGATGCCCTGGTACCCAGAACAGTAATTGGACAAGGGGCATGGTGACCCCAGGATCTGGGTCAGTCCACATCTTGGAGCATGGCAGAATCGATGGCTGCAGCCCCCTGGAAGCTGAACGTGGCAGGAACTGGCTGAGAGATTTTTTTGCTGATGGTGAAATGTCCTGGCAGAGTCTATGCAGGTAGGTTGATACAGGCGAGGGGAGGGGTTGGGCTGTCCCTCCCTTGTGGTCCCCGAGTAACATATCCTTGCAGAGTCAGAAGCTTCCAGGACTGTTTGTTGGGTGCCAGCTAGATTCAGCCACTCATATTGGCAAAGTGGGTGAACCGTCTTTCCGCACACTGTCCTGGCAGGGCTTGCAGGACTTTCTGCTGCCACCCCTTAAATGCTTCCCTGCAATTCACCGTTACTGTGTCTAGAATCATACCTTCCTATAGCCTTTTGGTTCCCTGTCCAGGTGGCATACTCTCTGAGGATGTTGTGGCCCTGATGCCATAATCAGCCAGGAATAACTTAGCTCAGTGTCAGAGCCACAAGGGGAAGACTTGTCCAAAGTTGGAACTCTGACTATTGAAAGAAAAATAATAATCCATTTTCAACCTCACCTCAGAGCACACCCCCATATTCAAAAACTTTTGATCAGAAAGGAGACATAAACCCATTAAAAACCAGAGAGGAAAAAAAAAGACAAACAGAGAGAAAAGGAATTGGATATTTAAAGTGTCTGAAAGGGGAGCCCCTCTAAGCTAAAAAGCAACAAAATGCAAGAAGGCAAAGACCGACCAATTTGAATACATCAAAACTAAGTATTTCCAAAGTCGAACAATATCACAAGCAGAACCAAAAGGCAGAGTGGGTAAAGTATTTGCAGATCCATACTGTGTAAAAGATCACACGCAGAAGCTTAACAGTGAAAATGCAACAGATAGGTATGTAATTCATGTAAACAGCTTACAGAAGAGGAAAATAGAACTGACAACATTTTTTGAAAAAATATTCAATTTCACTAATAACAGAAGATCAAAGATAAAAAACAAAAAAGAAGCACTAGTTTTCACCAACAAATTAGGGGAAAAATGTTTAAGAATACTCAATGCTGATGAGGGTACAGTGGAAGAGGCACTAAGTGCGAAGGGGAATGTGAATTGGTGTAAGATTTTGGAAAGTAATATGATAGTCAAAGAGAGGAGAGAGATGAAAGTTTCAAGAAAGGGCAAATGGCCTATATATTTATACAACATTTATTGAGTGTCTACTTTGTGTCAGGCATGGTGCTGGGTGTTAAAATGTGAAGATAAATAAGATATATTGTCTGCTCTTGGGCACACAGTCAAAGAGGTAGAAAAACACAGATTCTAAAATGATATGTAGTAAGAAGGCCAGAGATATGCTTGGGACACATGCAAAGCATGGAGCAGCTGGGGTGGGTGGTACAAGTGTGCAGCTTTATGGGAGTATCCAGGGAGGCTCCTAGAAGAGGTGCCTGGATGAGTAGGAGTTATTCAGGTAGAGGGCAGAGACAGAAGTGAGAGGCATCACGGATGAACTCATAGACAGGGTTGCCAAAGTGTGAAATAAGAGGCAGGGGATGGAGAAGGCGGGACCAGATCACCTAGTGCCATGACTGTCTAATTGAAGAGTTTGGTCTTTTTCCTCTTGACAACAGGGAGTCACTGAAGCATTTTGAGTGGGCACGTGCCGTGGTAATATTTCTGTTTTAAGATGATGACTCTGGTTACTTGGAGACATTTGGAGGTGTGAGAACCAGTGAGGAGATGATTGCTTTGGTCCAGGTAGAGAGGGCAAGGCCTGAATTAGGGTGGGGGCCAAGAGGATGAAGAGAAGGTAAAGTTAGGAGAAGCTGCTGACTGACTGTTGCTGGGGTCAAAGAAAGAGAGTCAAGGATGCCTCCCCTGTTTGTGTCTTGGGCGGATAGAATACCCAGGAGAAAGGGCAGGCCTGGGGGGCTAGAAGAGGATCGTTGAGCTCAATTTTGGACAAGTTGAATGAAAGGTGGGCATCCAGGTGGAGACGGCCTGTGAGGAACTAGGAGAGAGCTTGGATCCCAGCAGAGATTTGAATGAAAGATTTGGGTTGTGACTGATGGCAGTTGTAGCCATGGACTTTTGTGAGCTGCCCTAGGAGAATGTGGCAGCTGAGAAGAGAAAGGGGGTCTAAGACAGAGAACCTCTCCCCCATTTAAGGGTGGGCAGAGAGAAAGAAAAGCTCACAAAGGCAAAAGAGAAAGCAGAAAGATATGGAAAAAGCACCTGGAGCCTGTGTTGGCATGGAAACCCAGGGATGTGGAGCGTTTCCAAGAGAGAATAATCAGCCAACAAAAGAGAAAAGCCAGCTAAGTAAGGACTGAGGGCACGCTGGATGGAGCAGTTAGGGCCCCGATCCTCACAGGGGCAGTAGTAAGGACTGAGGGCCCGCTGGATGGAGCAGTTAGGGCCCAGATCCTCACAGGGGCAGTAGTAAGGACTGAGGGCCCGCTGGATGGAGCAGTTAGGGCCCAGATCCTCACAGGGGCAGTTCCTGTGAGAGATGGGTCAGAAGCCCCCACAAGGTGGGCAGAGGAAAGTGAAAGGGGGAGGGAAAGCAGGCAGCATGGCACCTGTCCTGGGGAGTTTGGAATATGGGGGAGAAGCTGCTAGGGCTATGATTTGAGTCAGGACGAAATTCTGGGCTGGGCTGAGAGGAAACAAGGATAGACATGATGGAAAAGAGGTTGAAAGGGCTGTTACCTAAAGTCCTCTTTAGGCAAGATCAAAGGGCATGGGTGGTAAGGAGGAATAATGGCTATCGGTGACCCTGACTAGAGCTGTTGTCAAGTAAGAAAGTCTACATGCCAGTTTGGAGCTCACAGAGGAAGTGTGGACATCTCCCTAGGGGGCAGATGGAGAACTAGGAGAAGGTGCAGAGTTCATGGAGCAGGGCCAGGCTCTGAGCTGTGACTGACACTTCAGGGATGGATGCAGGAAGAGGATGCTGCTGCGGAGACTGGGAAGCAGTGGCCGGAGGAGAGGACCGAAAAAGTGGGGGCCCTAGAAGCCCAGGGAGGAGAGAGTTTCCAGAGGTCAGGGTGGCCATTTATGTGCCAGATGCACAGAAGTCAGGGCAGGTGAGAGCATCCCGTGGACCTGGTCTTTGGGGACCCCTGCCATAGCAACTCTGGGGGAGGGGGAGAAGCCCAACTGGGTGGGGGTGATCTGGAGACTGGCTGAGAAAGCAGGAGGGAAAAGGGAGACCTGAGAGGACAGAAGTTTCTAGAAGGTGCTGTTTCTTACACACTGACATTTGGAGGGAGGAGGGCTATGCGAGGACAGAAGAGCAGGGACAGGTAATGAACGGGGCCCCGGGAGCAGTGGGATTAAGTGTATAGGTGAAGGGATTAGTTGTGTTCGTGGAAAGGGGAAAAATTAAATCATGTACATTTTACCAAGTAACCTGATCTCTGTGTTTTTCTGGAGGTTGTTTTTATGCCCTCCCAGTACTGACTACAGCTCTAATTAGCAGTAGTTTCATCCTGCCTGATGTCTGGGGCTGTGTCTTATTCATTTTTGTACCTTTTGGTACCTAGCAACAGGCAACGAGCTAGGTAGAGACAGAATAATTGTTTTCTGCTTGAAATCAAATGTCTGAAATGGAGGTTCAGAATTTTTTAACCACAAAGATTTTGTGACAAATACCAAGGAATTAACAAACAGGGAAATAAGAGTCAAGCTGTCTGTATGTGAGGCTGTCTGGGTCTCAGGAAATGCACTCTGCACTCTGGTGTGGGCACAGCTCTTTATAGTTTTTATGGTGAGGTTGTGACCATTGTCTCATCTGGTCATGGCAAACCCACTTTCCTTCCCCTAGTGAGGCAGACAGCTACCGTTAGTCCCATTTCACAGGTTAGGAAGCTAAGGCCCGGAGAGGCAGGATAGAGGGACGGAATGATGGGCATTGAAGTCGGTGGGGATAGGGCACAATCTTGAATGCTTCATTCAGGGTCTTCACCACCACTACCTGGTGGTATCTCCTAGACATTGAGGAATTCTATTTTTTCCAAAGTCAAGAGGGAGCCTTGGTCTAACTGGCTGAGCTCGGGCCTCATTCCATCCTCTGACAGGACTCGGGTGGTGAGAGGCAAGACCTGAAGGAGAGGCCTCTGTGGCTTCTGTGTGAGAGAGCATCCCATGTCCCACCACAGCCACGTAAAATAGGGAACAGGAAATCTCCCTAAACAAGCGTTGTTAGGGTGGAATAAGGGATGCTAGAAAGCCCAACTCCACCCCCCCCCCCGCCAGACATCCATTATAGGAAGTAACCAGGCAGAGGCAGGGAGACCTGTTAGGAGGCCAGGGTCCAGATTAAGAGAGGGAGAGGCCTGAACTAGACCAGTGGATATGGAAATAGATCCAAAACTTGGAGGTAAGAACCAGAAATGATGGATCATTAGCTATTAGGGGGAGAGAGAGGGTGAAGACAAAGACTCCCATGTGTCTCTGGGGTCTTGATGGTGGAGAGACCTCTGGGAAGGGGACCACAGCATGGGGAGCCAGTGTGAGGGGCAAGACAGTGGTCTCAGATACAGCCAAGGGGTCAGGGTCATAGCCAAGTGGAGCCCAGCAGGCACTTGGATCAAGGGTCTGGGGCTCAGGAAGAGACTCTACTGGAAGTACTGGCCCAGGGCCCAGGAAGTACTCCCCTGACTGCTTGAGTAATGGGAGCCCAGAGAATGAGTGAGATCACCAGAGAATGGGGCAGGGCCCAGGGCAGAATCATGAGTTACAGTGACATTTGAAGAACCAATCAAGGTGTGGGTAGGCGACAAAGGAGAAAGAAAAGGAAAGGCCTGAGATGGGCGACAACCAACCAGAAGAGTGGTTGCCATGGAAACCAAGGTAGTGAAGAGTTTCAAGGAGAAAGTAATCAACGCTGTCAAATGCAGCAGAGAATTCCAGTAAGATAAAGACAGGATTTTTTCTTTAGATTTGATGATGAGTAAGCTTTTGATGACCTTAATAAGAGCATTTTGGAGGAGTGATGGGGCATAGGCTTAAATAATGTTGAGATGTGAGGGAGAGGTGAATCTGTCGCCAAGAGTCCTTTGAGGAATCTGGAAAGAAGACTTGGAGATGTGAAGGACAAGGGTGGGAAAGTTGAGTGTAGGAAAGGCAGGAGCAAGTTCATAGGCAGATGTCAACGCCCAAATGTGACGTGTGGTTTAGTGACGACAAAAGTTTATTCATTCTACATATTCTAGTTTACCACCTATTTTGTGCCTGGCATTGTGCCTAGCACTGTGGATTCTGTGGTGAATGAGTTAAAATAGGCAGATTTCCTGTTCTCGTGGAGCTTGTATGGTAGTAGGGGAGAAAGACATGAATCAGATAATCACACACATAAATGTATAACTTTTGACAGGCACTCCAAAAGAAAAGTGCCAAGTGCTGGAGGGTGCACAACAAGGGGACCTGCCCTAGGCCAACTCCAGGAGGCTTCCCTGAGGAGGTGACACTTGAACCAAGTTAAGGAGACAGAGTTAACTGGACAGAACAAA